>NC_053112.1:11782569-12152569 GCF_010015445.1 Perca fluviatilis
AAAATTTAGGTGCATTTTGAAATCAACTATTAATGATTAATGTTATTTAACTTTTTTTTTACTATTTTAATGAATTATATGCAGTAAAGGACGTGCAAACACTGCAAAATGTTTTGTATAAACTCTACCAACTGGCTTCTGCCCTGTACAATTTCACATGAGAAATCTAACTCCTTTCCACAAATCGAACATAAAAAATAAATGTGTGGAGGAATCGCCGAAATCCGACATTTTCCACCACAGAAAATGGCCTCATATCAGCTGCAATGAAAACGCCTATGTCCCTCGTTATTGCCGTGGCTCTTGCACTTAGCGGTGGCAGAGATGCTAAGGCTTTTAGAGTTGTTTGCCCTTTTAATGTTTTCGTCGCGGGTGCAGTAGTTAGTAGAGAGCTGTGGTGGTGCTGTAAGTGTTTTTGCATAGTGTTCGCTTGTTAGCCGCGGTAGCACGGCATTTTTTTCTTACAATGTTTACATATTCTGTTTGTCTTGTCTGTCACTCTTTCGCCGTTTATTATTTCCGCAGGAAAACCAAAATGTTGCCACACAAATGATTTAAAAGTGGCAGGGGGATCTTCAATAGTAATTTCACGCTCCATCACGCTGACATCACATCGCCTCACGAGACAACTTTTCACCTCGACGAGAAATCTCGTCACGTTTTAATCTTGCGAGATCTCGTAAAACGAGATCTCGTCACACCCTTAGAAAACGGTATATCACTGAAAACACCAGTGAAAAATTCATTCAGCTTTTCTCCTCTACACCCGCCCTTACTGGGGCCTCAGTCACTGAGCTTGTAGATAATTTCAACTGTAAAATTACGAATGTTATTGTTGCTATTGCTCCCACTAAGATCAAAGCTGTCTCTGGTAAGAAAAGATCTCCATGGAGAAATTTTATAGTTGTGAGAACAGAAAAAAGAGAGTGTCGAAAAGCTGAACACAGTTGGCGAAAATCTAATCTCCAGGTCCATTATAACACTTATAAAGAGAGACTTTGCATTTATAATCTGGAACTAAGAAATGCAAGGCGGTCCTTCTTCTCTGACATTATTGCCAGAAACAATAATAATTCACGTGCTCTGTTGATAGATTAACTAACCCTCCAGTACCAGTAGCATCTGAACTGTTGCCTACCAAGGCTTGCAATGACTTTGCCTCCTTCTTCACAGACAAAATTCAGAAAATTAGACAAACAGTCAGTGCTTCCATATCAAGTACAGGATATGTGTTGTCACAGTGTGCACGCAAAACAAATTCCAACATGACACAATTTCATACAATCAACCTTAAAAACCTGGAGGACATTATACAACATCTGAAAACCTCCTCCTGTTGCCTTGATATTCTACCAACGGGTGTTTTCAAAAATGTTTTGAATTGTTTGGCTTCAGATCTTCTACAGATTGTAAACACATCTCTGCTCTCAGGTATCTTCCCACAGGCCCTGAAACTCAAACGCCCCCCTCCTAAAAAGAACAATCTAGACACGACACTAATGAGCAACTATAGGCCAATATCAAACCTTCCATTTTTAAGTAAAATCATAGAAAAAGTGGTTTTTCAACAACTCAACCTTTCTTATCGCTAAACAACAGTTTTGATGCCTTCCAGTCAGGTTTTCGACCACACCGCAGCACTGAGACGGCTCTTGTTAAAGTCTTTAATGACATCCACTTAAACACAGATAGTGGCAAAATTTCAGTCTTAGTATTACTTGATCTCAGTGCTGCATTTGATACGGTAGACCATGACATATTGCTTGACCGATTGGAAAACTGGGTTGGTCTTTCTGGCTCAGTACTAAAGTGGTTTGAATCCTATTTAAAGAATAGGGACTACTTTGTGTCTATAGGTAATTATACATCTGAGCATACAAATATGACGTGCGGAGTTCCCCAAGGCTCAGTTCTGGGGCCTCTTCTGTTCAACATCTACATGCTTCCACTGGCTCAGATTATGGAAAACAACAAAATAAGTTACCATAGTTATGCAGATGACACCCAAATTTACATAACCTTATCACCAGGGAACTATAGCCCAATACAACAATTAAATATGTGCATTGAACAGATTAATGATTGGATGTGCCAGAACCTTCTTAAATTAAATGAAGAGAAAACGGAGGTGGTTGTTTTTGGAGCAAAAGAGGAATGATTGAAAGTCAGCGCTCAGCTTCAAACGACAATGTTAAAAACAACAGACAAAGCCAGAAATCTTGGTGTAGTCATGGACTCAGACCTGAATTTTAAAAGCCACATTAACATAATTAAAAAATCAGCCTATTATCACCTTAAAAATATATCAAGGGTTAAAGGACTTATGTCTCAGCAGGATCTGGAAAAACTTGTCCATGCTTTTATCTTCAGTAGACTTGACTACTGTAACGGTGTCTTTACAGGTCTCCCCAAAATATCAATCAGACAGCTGCAGCTGATTCAGAACGCTGCTGCTCGAGTACTCACTAAAACCAAGAAAGTGGATCACATCACTCCAGTACTGAAGTCTCTACACTGGCTTCCAGTGCCTCAAAGAATTGATTTCAAAATACTTTTACTGGTTTATAAATCACTAAACGGTTTAGGGCCAAAATACATTTCTGATCTGCTACTACATTATGACCCACCCAGACCTCTCAGGTCGTCTGGGACAGGTCTACTTGTTGTCCCCAGAGTCAGAACTAAACAGGGGGAAGTAGTGTTCAGTTTTTATGCTCCACATATTTGGAACAAACTCCCAGAAAACTGCAGGTCCGCTGCAACTCTCAGTTCTTTTAAATCTTTTTGATGTTGCTTTTCTTTAAATAATCTATTAACTTTAATTTCTTATACTGCACTGTAACTTTTATTCTTATACTGCACTATAAATTTTATTCTTGTCTTTTAATGTTTTTAATTTGTTTATTAATGTTTTTAAATTGTTTTCAATTGTTTTTAACTGCTCTTTAATGTTTTATGTAAAGCACTTTGAATTGCCCTGTTGCTGAAATGTGCTATACAAATAAAGCTGCCTTGCCTTGCCTATTTCAACGATCTAAGTGCACGGTGTGAAGCGTCTGGCACAGGAGCGTTTAGGGCGTGTCCAAATCCACTTTTGCTAGTTTGACGGCGCAAAAAAGGGTCCGTGTGCCGGGCGCATGGTTCCAAAGGGTTGTACTTAGTGTCTTTATTAATTCATAGGTGTGTTTTGGGCGTAACTTGCAATAAACCAATCAGAGTGTCATCTCCCATTCCCTTTAAAAGCCAGGCGCATTTCTACCTTGGCGCATTGCAATTATTATGGCAGGAAGGAGAGATTTTTTAAGAGAAGACACTGATCTGCTCGTGCGTGAAGTGAAAGCGTGTCCCTGTGTGTGTAACAAGCATAGTGTGCGTGCCCTGTGCACGAGCCTAGGCGCATTTTACTAATTTGCTGTTAAAATAACAATGAAATGCTGCGCTATTGACTTTAGACCAGGTCTTTGTTGGTCAATGGCGTGATCACTTTCTGCTGCCTAGAGATAGCAGTACGCCAAGAATGCACCTGAACACAGATGGGCGCAGGTGCATTTGCTATTTAAACGACGTGGCCGCTGGACGGGAAATTGACAACTGCAACGGTCTTAAACTAGCAAAGACATGCTGCGCCGGGTGCAAGATAGGGCCCAGAGTCTTAATATTTAGGGCTGCGAAAAAAGGAACAAAAAAGAAAAGAGAAGAAAGGTGAGAGTTGAATAAAGATGAATGCACTGTGTATAAAATGACGGCCCCATTACATTATAGCATATTTGCATTCCAGCCAACCTCCAGGCATGTCAATACCTTTTTATTTGCACAGAGAGAAACGGTAAATATCCCGCTATAGAGGTCCTTGGTGAAGTATATTCATATGTACGCAAATAGTAATTTAATGCCAGAGGCATAAGAGCTAGCCAGTTACTGTAGGTCACACTTCTTCACACGCATCCTAATATCTAAACCACATCGACAGTAAGCTGCTGTGACTCGTACACTGACACACACACACACACACACACACACACACACACACACACACACACACACACACACAAACTAAATATGCAATCTGCACATATATCAGATTGAAGTCATGGAATCACCTCTGCTCTGAGCTAAAATTGGTTTTACTTCTTATGTGTGAACGATGTTTTCACATGTCTGTGTGCATCATGAGTGAAAGCACATGGTGAGTAACCGGATTCCAAGTGCAAATCATTTGGTGGTGACATGTACAGTATGATTGCACCTTTGAGAAAGACACTGAATGATTGTAAAAGGCAGAGCAAATGTCTGAACATTCTTACCGCTATAATTAATATGGTGTGAAATCTGACATTTAAGGGTCCGTGTACTTGGCGGCCAACGGATTTTCGTTTTGAAAGGAAAAAAACAAAAACGAAAAACGGCCAGTTTCCCAATTACCATTAGTAAATAGGAAAACAAAAAACGGAAAACAACCCATTATCCGTTTTTTGTTTTGATATTAAAAAACGGAAAACGAAAAACTATCTCGTTATCCAATTTTCTTTGATGTGTTTGTAGATGGAACTCGGAAATTAAATTGTGTGTATAAATCTTATTCCTCATTAATTTTTTTCGTGACCCGGAAGCGATCGTAGGTAGTAAGCGGCTGCATACCCGGAAATCATTTGGACATCAATGAGACCATGGACAGTTAGAATGATACGGACGTAAAAATGTTTTTAGACGAATATGCTAGTTTTATATTAGAAAACCGAAAGAATGGGATGTCTTGTGGTGATATAGCAGCTGTGCTGGGTTCACAGTTTGGAACGATACGGGGGTTTTCTGAGAGGAGTGTGCGGAGGTGGTGTGCTCAGCAGGGACTTGTGGCGAAACACAAGTTGACTTTTATTATGAAGTGGTCACAGGAGATTAGCGCTGACTGCTCTCATTCATCAAAAATGAGTCTACACAACAAGACAACCATCATAGTCTAATAATAATAATAATAATGAAGCGAAAACATTTTCAAAATTTCTCATTTTCATTGCCATTGCTTTGGCAAATATCTGTCAAACAAACTAAAATCGAAACCATGATTGGGCTTTCCCTTATCAAATCGATCAAGGAAATACAAAGTGAAGTGAAACAGCTGCTGCAGCTGAACCAGTCCGTCAGCATCAAAGATGATGAAACTCCAACTCTCATGCTTTGATAGCTTTACTAAAAAGTCCTTTCCTGTCATAATCCTGCAGGACTGGTTTTTGCATTATTAAACATGCTAAATGTTCAATGTTGCATTCACAGTGCGACACGTCCGGAGCAGAGACCTCACTAGGATTTAAAGACAGGAGGTGATTAGCCCCCAGGGTATTTGTAACTTGCGTTTTGCAAAATCTTTGCACTCACTTCTTCTGTTACTTCATTATTGCCACGAAAGGGGATTCCCTGTCTCCCTAACATGGAAGTGACTGCAACAATTCGCCTTAGATACTCTCTTCTCTCCGCTATCTCACTTGCTATCATCTGTGCAACGTCTCCCTGTCCCTCTCATTCATCAAAAATGAGTCTACACAACAAGACAACCATCATAGTCTAATAATAATAATAATGAAGCGAAAACATTTTCAAAATTTCAAATTTTCACATAAAAGGTCTCTAACGTTGTTTTGCGCCATTGCTTTGGCAAATATCTGTCAAACAAACTAAAATCGAAACCATGATTTGGCTTTCCCTTATCAAATCGCAAAAGACTATTTAATACAACACTATCTGTCAAACAAACGGCTATAATTAGTATAAATATAAAATCAATATAAATGTGATTTTTGGAGGTTAAAAAGTAACTAAGTAACTCTACATTTTAAATTAGCTACTTTTACTAGTAATTTTACTTGTACTTGAGTAAACAACAAAGTAACAGTACTTTTACTTAAGTAGAACATTTTTTTACTCTTTTCACTTCTGCTGATTTATTTAAATCTAAAAATTGCATAGACCTAGCCCTGGTCTGCATATCACTTTTAATATGCAAATATTAAAATCATTTCACTGGCGAAACACAAGTTGACTTTTATTATGAAGTGGTCACAGGAGATTAGCGCTGACTGCTCTATTTCATCAAAAATGAGTCTACACAACAAGACAACCATCATAGTCTAATAATAATAATAATAATAATAATAATAATAATAATGTGCGGAGGTGGTGTGCTCAGCAGGGACTTGTCAGGGACTTCTGTCCTGATGGCCAACTTGAAGTTGAAATCGCTGAAGGTATTGCTGAGGCAAGTTTTTTTTTTTTTTTTTTAATCAATCGCTGTTTACCGCTTTTGTTAAACATACAAATGAATGCTACTCTTAAAGTAAATAAAAAGCTGACCACAGCTAGGCCGATATGCAGACCAGGGCTAGGTCTATGCAATCTTTAGATTTAAATAAATCAGCAGAAGTGAAAAGAGTAAAAAAAATTTCTATTTAAGTAAAAGTACTGTTACTTTGTTGTTTACTCAAGTACAAGTAAAATTATTAGTAAAAGTAGCTCATTTAAAATGTAGGCCTACTGACTTAGGTAGTTACTTTTTTAACCTCCAAAAATCACATTTATATTGATTTTATATCTTATTTATACTAATTATAGCCCTGTTTGTTTGACAGATATTGTTGTATTAAATCAGAGTCTTTTGCAATTTGATAAGGGAAAGCCAAATCATGGTTTCGATTTTAGTTTGTTTGACAGATATTTGCCAAAGCAATGGCAATGAAAATGAGAAGTTTTGAAAATGTTTTCGCTTCATTATTATTATTATTAGACTATGATGGTTGTCTTGTTGTGTAGACTCATTTTTGATGAATGAGAGCAGTCAGCGCTAATCTCCTGTGACCACTCGGTTTTCTAATATAAAACTAGCATATTCGAATAAAAACTTTTTTACGTCCGTATCATTCTAACTGTCCATGGTCTCATTGATGTCCAAATGATTCCCGGGTATGCAGCCGCTTACTACCTACGATCGCTTCCGGGTCACGAAAAAAATGAATGAGGAATAAGATTTATACACACATTTTAATTTCCGAGTTCCATCTACAAACACATCAAAGAAAATCGGATAACAAGATAGTTTTTCGTTTTCCGTTTTTTAATATCAAAACAAAAAACGAATAATGGGTTGTTTTCCGTTTTTTGTTTTCCTATTTACTAATGGTAATTGGGAAACTGGCCGTTTTTCGTTTTTGTTTTTTTCCTTTCAAAACGAAAATCCATTGGCCGCCAAGTATACGGACCTTTAAGACATCCAATATTGGGTATAGCTATCTTTATACAGTAGCTATTTCTTTACATCTTCATATCAAATACAATCTGGGTATTAACTGTATCTGACTTTATTTTAAATGAAATGAAATTTCCAGGATGATCAGGAACACCATTCATGAAGCCTTTCCTCTTTTTATAACTTTGAAGGGTACAAATGTGATTTCCGCAGCTAGTCCTTGGCATCTGTCACTCAGTACCGTCACAATCGAAATGTTTTTGGATGAAGGCAGCGCATATATTGCATTCACTGCAGTCATTGAAAACAAGGACAATGCGCGTGATACCACAGCTATAAAAAAAAACATTATTATAAAGTCATCTTCCTTTAATCTTGCTGGGATTTTACTAGGAAAAATGTTTTTAAGGGATACTTTGCATACATCTGAGCAGGGTTTTATCTTAATCTTTGGGCATTATGGATTGTACGAGAATGACTTTGCTGCAAATCATGACATGTAATATTTATTGAGGCTAAAATGAATAAAAAGGAGTATTTTGTTGCTCGGAAAAAACATTTAAACACAGTGGCGGAAAATATACAGCTGTGCTGGCATTCTGACCCCAAAACAACAATGTCTATGTTGGTATAGAAGAGCTTAAATACATACAGAACATTCCACAGCTTTGGAACATGTGTAGGAGTATTTACAGCTCTGGATTTTTATGTGTTGTGTCTTTTTAGCGCCCTGGCTTTGCGTCTGGGGAATAGTTACACAAATGTATAAATAAATAGAATTTTTTCTAGAGAATTTAACAAACAACCTGAGGAACTGGAAGATGATGTGGATCCACTGAGGTCTTTGATCTTATATTGACTAGGGGATACAGACATTTGCATTTGTGGGATTGACACCAACGGTCTCGCCCTCTCTTCAAATGTTTGTGGTACTCACTGTTGCTATGTGGTGTGGTAGAGCTCCACACATGCTTGTATTTAATCATACAAGCATTTTCCTTCTATCTACTTAAACATTTACACACACTCACACACACCATGGCTAATGTGATTGTGATATGGTAAATCCATATACATTAATGGGATAGACACACGTTTCTCTCCCGCTCTCTCCCTCCCTCACGAATGAATGAATTAACACAGATTCCCTCAGGAAACATAATGGAAAAATACTTAGTGATGCATTCTAGGAAATATGTTAATATATTAATTTGCCTGTAAAACATATCCCTTCAACAATTTCTCTCTGCTTTATGACCAAATCATGGTTTGGTTTATTGACCATATTCTAATGTGTTTCTGAAAAAGAAATATATGGCTTTATCAGTGATAGATGAAGACCTTGACTTCTTTCCATTGTGTTCACACAGTCCACCAGCTTAAAAAAGACGGACACAGGCAGTCAATGTCATTTAACCTCCTGAAATGTGCATATGACAATTATTCACCTCAATGATACATTCATTCATTTTAATGAATTAATAAACCCCTGGACTGTAATTCAGATGTGTTTGAGCAAGATTTCTGCTCATGTTCGAAACGTTGTGCACATTCAAGATATATCTGTGTTCTCTGTGATTTGGAGGAGTTGTGATATTTTGAGAAAAATAAAGTGATAATAGGGTATTACAAGAATACAGTCACTATATTTCAGAAAATAATCTAGCTGCACCGTAGTCTGCTGTGCATTACGTTAGATCTCAGACCTCTGTTTCTCTCTCTCTCTCTCTCTCTCTCTCTCTCTCCCCCTCTGTCTCTCGCTCTCTCTAGCTGTGTTCAAATTTGTTCCCTATCATGGAAATGGTGCATTACCATTTTGTAGTGGTGTTCAAATTCTCCACAGCAAATTTCATTCACTATATAGTCCACTTTAAAATACCCACAATGCACAGCTAATTTGTATAGTGTACCTACGATGTACCCTAAATTTTCCCCCGAGGAGAAGAAGAAGCAGAAGGACCCGCGAAAACTGAAAAGGAAAAATGGAGCGGGCTTTCGTTTCTAAACAGTGGAAATGTTGACATGCAACATCAATACAGCCTTTAAGTCCAGAGCACTCAGTTTGTTTCAGGGGACGTATTAAAACAATTTTTCTTTTGGTTTGTTCACACGATGCTGGGCGTGCCCGCCTCCGTCACACAAATAACATCTTCTGATGCAACGATATTTTCATTGAGTGTCCGAAATCTCGTTTGGTCGTTCCCTATATAGTTCACTATTTAATAAACAATAGCGAGTGAGTGAATGAGGGAACGGTTTCCAACACAGCTTCTTTCTCTCTCCCTCTGTCTCGCTCTCTCCCCCTCTGTCACGCTCTCTCAGTCTCTCTGTATTTCACACACAGACACACTGGATTGGTTTATTTCTGCAGACATGGTTAATGCGAAGAATCAAACTGCTTCGATCCTAAACTGCTTATGAGCTTACGTTTATCTTTCGTTATTTTATCTTGTATATATTTTGGAGAACACAACCTTGTTCGTAGGGCAGTACCCTACACAAGTATCATTTGTCTTTCAAGTTACTCATTTTTACTTGAACCCTAAACGTTCCACAATTTTGGCAATTGTTTTTTAATATACTTTTACTCAAAGTTTGAAATGTCCAATTTCCACTGCACTGCGGCTCTTGTTGCTGCTGACTTCCATTCTTGTAGGAAGGAAGGCGAAGACTGAAGGAGACAGTGTTGACAAATCAATCAGGAACCCCTCATGTTGCAGCGAGGACGTGATCCCTCACCACTTCTCGCTGCTGAAGGCTTTTCTCAGAAGAAAAAAATTACGAGTTTGATGGTGCGCCCAGCCAATTAGAAAGACTTGCAGGTCTCTGTGCTGGTGGGCAAGTGTTTGTTCCCCTGCTCCACCCAGACATCTCAATAAGCGTGCTAGAGCCCCTTCTAATGGCTCATTTAAAAATTTTACATTTAGTGGCGGAGTTGGATTAGTGGGTAGAGCAGGCGCACATAAACATAGAGTATTATGCCTCGACGCAGATGTCCAGGGTTCGAATCCGACCTGTGGTGATTTCCTGCATGTCTTCCCCCTCTCTCCCCCCTTTCTCAACTAGCTGTCCTATCCATTAAAGGTGGAAAAGCCCAGAAATATAATCTTTTTTAAAAATGTATTTACAGAATAGGTACAAAGGTGTACCAGGTTTAAGTGGAAGCAACAGATCATGTGTAACAACACCGGAGATCTGGGCTTTAAACATCGCTGTGCCTTAGTCTGGCAGTGTGTGTATGAGCATACACAGAAATGATAACAGTTGCTCTATCTAGATGATGCAGATTTTGTATGATTGGCAACTTTGAGCTGCTTCAGGTTAATCCAACCTACTGTTCTTTGAGTACTGCGAGCTACAAGGTGAGAAAACGTGTGTAGATAAAAGGAGAGAAAAGGAAAGAAACGTGCAGAGAGGTGTGAATCTAGATAAAAACACAATTGGAGTAGCACTACTTAGGTGTAACCGGAGTAAAAATAAAGTTGCTGCCAGAGGCGTTGTTAGGACCTTGAAACATTGGGGGCTTAGCCCAGGCCAGAAAAGTCATCTAGGGGGGGTCCAGAAAAAAATGGTATAGCTGGTAGTTAAATGCATCAATCTGGTACAGAACAATAGTTATGATACGTATTTCAGTCCTCAAAACGGCTGTTGATTGGAGGCAGACCATTTGGTGTATGTGTGTGTGTGTGTGTGTGTGTGTGTGTGTGTGTGTGTGTGTGTGTGTGTGTTTATTTTGTATTATTGAATTATCTGAAAATATAAGAGGCTGTTTGGAATTTATAAATTCATAAAAGTCACCACCAGTGATAATAGTCACAAATTGGAAAGCTAACAATTAATTCCTAATATATTAAAGGGGTGATAGAATGCAAAACCGATTTTACCCTGTCATAGTTGAATAACGACAGTTCGGTGGGTAAATAGGACATACATATAAGCTCAAAATCCCATTGACACCCCTTTACTATGAAAATTTCATATTTTGAAACTGCCGCTGAAAACGGGCGAATCCCAACAAAGCTGGAAGTTGACGTCAACCTCCCAAAAACCGGAACCTTTGTCAGCCCATGGGTGTATTAAGAGAACGGTCACGCCCCAACATTTATATAGGCTACACAACTGACCTGAGATCAGGTAGTCTTCTGAATCTAGGTCGTGCAGAGCTCAGAAAATGTATACATTGTTCATATGCTATTTTACCATTAAATTCACTTCTGAGAATTTTTTATGCGAGAAATCAACTACTTAGAGGTCAAATATGGGCCGTTTTACGAAAATTGATGTCTAATTGCAAATTTTGTCCGACTGTGTGTCGGACTTCAGAGGCTGGAGCTGCCTGTGTTGCTGGCTCGCCGCCTGGCCTGCCTTCCTCCACAGACCCCGGTGTAACACCGGCTTGCTGTGAGCCCGATTGAGCTCCGGCATGGCTGCTGCAGCCCACAGCACCTCATACCCGCGCAAAGTCACCGTTTGGGCTGGTGGACTACTACCAAACGCCGCTGCTCTGACAGAGCTCCAGGGCCTGCAACTCCCCTCTTCCTGCTAGCTAGCTAAATGCCCGGTGTATGTGAGTGAAAGCGCGGTCAGCGAGCTTGTTACGCCAGCATTCTCTTACCACAGATTCTAGTTAATCTTATAATGTGTGTAATTATAATGTGTTGAGTTATTTAAACAAACGATTGGGAAAATAAACACCGCTTGTCCATGAGTCTCATTGATAGAGCCTGTGGCTGGATGGAGCTCTATCAATGAGAGCTAGCTAGCTAGCCTCCTCTTAGAATTCCTCTGGAATTCACAAATATTCATTAACTTGAAATCGGACACCGTTGTTAGCTTTATAAAACATATAGTTAGATGTTGTATAAGTGGCGTGACGAAATTAAAACTGTAAATATACTCGAATTACGACCAAAAATGAAGCTAACTAGCCGCAATCTGTACACATAGGATTGCAGGGACAGTCGCAGCTAACGAAACCCGATAGCGCTCACAAATATTCATTAACTTGAAATCGGACACCGTTGTTAGCTTTATAAAACATATAGTTAGATGTTGTATAAGTGGCGTGACGAATTCAAACTGTAAATATACTCAATTACGACCAAAAATGAAGCTAACTAGCCGAATCTGTACACATAGGATTGAAGGGACAGTCGCGCACGAAACCCGTACAGCTCACAAATATTCATTAACTTGAAATCGGACACCGGTTAGCTTTATAAAAAAAAACCTTAAATCAAACCAAAAAACAACCCAACTGTACACATAGGATTGCAGGGACAGCGCCAAACCGTACAGCCACAAATACAAACTTGAAATCGACACCGTTGTTAGCTTTATAAAACATATAGTTAGCTATATGTTGTATAGCTAAGTGGCGTGACATGTGTGTAACATTTGGTAAGAGATTGCTGGTGTAACAAGCTCGCTGACCGCGCTCTCACACACGGGCCATTTAGCTAGCAGGAAGAGAGGAGATGCAGGCCCTGGAGCTTTGTCAGGGCAGCGGCGTTTGGTAGTAGTCCACCAGCCCAAACGGTGACTTTGCGCGGGTATGAGGTGCTGTGGGCTGCAGCAGCCGTGCCGGAGCTCAATCGAGCTCACAGCAAGCTGGGGTCTGTGGAGGAAGGCAGGCCAGGCGGCGAGCCAGCAACACAGGCAGCTGAACTCCGACACATAGTTTTACCAAATTTGCAATTAGCCATCCATTTTCGTAAAACGGCCCATATTTGAGCTTTATATAGTTGATTTCTCGCATAAAAATTCTCAGAAGTGAATTTGGTAAGGAAACATTGCAGTGTCTGGAATATGAGATTCTGTCGCGTTTCTAATGTCTGTGTATTGGGGATTCGCTCAACCAATCAGCACACGACCTCTAATGCGGTGATGGCAGTCGCTCAACCAATCAGCTGCGTCTCTATGTGTGTGTACGGGGCTAAGGCTCAACCAAGCAGCGCGCAGCTCATCTAAATATTCATGACCATACCATATTTGGAATAAAAGCTCTTGTTACAAATAGGGCCAAAACACAGGGATGCATAAGGGCCAGTAAAATATCAACCAGGCCATTTTCAGCCCAACTAATGTTACATACCCCATTAGGAGACCATAAGGAACAGTGTGAAATACCCTATATAATCATTCTATCACCCCTTTAACAACTTATGTAAATGACCCCAATACAAAGTATTGCAATTTTTAGAGTGCTTTTATTTTGTTGTTTCCTGTTCTACCGGAAGTTAGCAAAGACACTAAGCCCACCATTAACAGTAAATTGACCGCGAAAAGGAAGCTTCAAAGACGTGACAGGAAAGTAAGGCCATTAGTGCCTGGCTTTTCTTTTTGACTGGGATTCTACAATTTACCTGGCTGGGGTTGATGACATCAATGTATTAGACTGATTTGGCTATGATCTCTCCTAAAATTACACCCTTCACAGCTTTCTTAGAGACGGTTGCTAGGTGATAGCAACAAATACAACATGCTGATCAGACCCCGCACGTAGCTGCCCGTTCTATTCGCCGGGAAAATAAACAGGACAAAGTTAAAGTTCTACCATGAGTTCTACAAAAAAAATGTAAGAACTGCGACTGCCTTGGAAAAAAACTTGTTTTCATAATTGGCATGTGCCATTTCAGGGCTTTTTTATTCTCTAATTCTTGAGAGAGAGAGATCCATGGCCCATGCCCATGTCTGCTGCTAAAAAAATAGGGCCTTTATTAAAAGAGCATGCTAGCTAAAATGAAAGAAAGAGAAGGGATTTTTGCGTTTGTGTGTGTGTCAACACTAACCTCTTGTGGGTGGCCCTTACAGTCCTTGCAGACAGGAGGAGAGCAGTAGTGGTGGAAAACTGAACCGGAGAGGTTGTCAATCATGTCCCCTTCTAACGAGTCCTTAATCAGCAGAGACACACTGTCCAGCCACCGGCTCTCCTGCAAAACACACACACACACACACACGCTCTGTTTCTGTCAGTAGTATGTGGATTGACCTTTTGGTCTGTTTGTAATTAGCACAGAGACCAGATATATAGCTTTCATAAGGGACTGTTCGTTATTTATTTAAAGATGCAGTAGGTAAGTCTTACAAAACTAACTTTCTGTCATATTTGCTGAAACTGACCCTATGTTCCAGTAGAACTACATGAATTATGTAAAAAAACAAAAAGACAGCTCCTCTGGCACCTCCTACAGCCTGTAGTGCCATTGGCAAAATTCCACCGCTCCCGGTCGATTTTCTCCAATCAGGGCCACAGGGGGTGGTCTATCTGCCTGTCAATCACTGCTCAGGCACACGCATATATAGCGTTCTCCCCTCCCCCCACCCAGCGCACGAGCTGCAGAAAGGTTTTCCAAAACTTCGTGAATAATGGAGTGGCTTTTCAGAGGTGGCGTGGCTGCAGGATTTTAAAGATCTGAAGAACGATGCAGATGTAGCCACATTTCCTCTCAACAGGTAATATAATTACCATGAATAATTTATCTTTCACTTGGTTATTAGTAGTCAAAAGTCCACAAAGCTACATTGGTGAAGATGATAGTAACGTTAGCACAGTGGTCGGTCTGATATGATGCTGAAATGGCTAACGGTAGCCTGCTAGTTAGCATCGTTTTACTGTTGGTGAGTAAAGTTAACGTTGTGTTAGTGTTTAGTTATTGAACATGTTGTCTGACATGCCGGCAGTTCTGTCAAACTCCGTTGTGTGGGAGGGGCTTAGGAGACGGTTTGGGCTGCAGCAGAAAGGGAGGAGGGACTGAGAAGTTGTCGATGTTCAAATTTGTTAGCAAAGTCCTGGCTCTTCACAATCTTACCTACTGCAGCTTTAAGGGGCCACTGGAGGAGCTTTGGGATCTTTAATCAAAATAGACTTGACCCTCCCCTCACCAGTGATAATTTTTCTATGACCCTCCAAAATGATTTGAAAAAAAGGCTTGACCCTCCCCAGCAATTTATTGATGCCCTATATTCTAGTCTGCGCTTGGCAGAGATGTACAGACACCCTTTGATTTTGTACAGCCACGACATACATGAGTTAACCTCTGCTTTCTCATCTTACACATCCCACTCCTCTGTTATGGTGTGGTGGCCATTTCAGTAGATTTACTCACTAACATTGTTGTGGAAACACAATAAGCATGGAAACTAAATGCACACTTCCTGCATTACTTCAAATACTAAGTTACTCCTCTAAACTAGTATTCACATGAAATAAAAAAATAAAACATTGAGACCATTCAGCAAAGGACACCGGGAAATAAATTCAACACTGGTTGCTATTGGACTCGTCACTAGGCTTCCTCAGTCACTGTATATTTTAGCACATAGGTAAAGCTGCCGTAGCTGAACATTATATTCAAAACATATGTTTATTTTTAAAGCAGATTTTAAATTACAGTGTAACAATTTAACAATTCGCCCTTATGAAATCCAATCGCGGCACGGCTGTCTTGGAACGCAATATTAAATTCACTAAAATGTAACAGTGAACAATCAGTGTTCGACCTACAGTCTGTTGAGACGCCTCAAAACGCAGAAACCAAGCGCAATCACACCATAAAATGTTAAGAAAAAAGATCCGTATTTTGCTGTAATCCAATGACACGAAAAACAAGTAATCCACAGAGATCAGTAGATCCACAAAAAGGGTCACAGTGTATCCAGCAAGGCCTATACGAGCGTCACATTCACCAGCCAGCTCCAAACAGGTGAACGAGGCCTCTCCACTTTGCCGTTTAAACAAAGTGGATTAAACGTATAAAAGTCCAAATCTACACAAAACCCGCAATCAATTAGTAAGCTGACATCAAATGTATATACATGGCATTCAGGAAACCTTTATTGCAAGGTTGGCACGGCAAGGTGTCCAGACATAGTGCAAGAGTAATTTTCATTTTTTACGTCCTGCTGCTCCCATCGTCAGCCAGGTAAAATGTTTTTTACTAAAGCAGTATATGAAATCAGATGTATTACCTACCACCATTTAGTTTTGTGTTATTTAAGATATTTATAAAATATCTGGTCATGCCAGACGTAATTGTTGCCAGTAATTCTTTAAACAATGCAATTATCAGTTTTAGCCACAAGGGGAGCAGTGCTCCCCCTGCCCCCCCCCCCAGCAAACTCATGGGTCAGACCCATCTGGTAGAGAAGGAGGGTCGAGACTAAGAGCTACATGGAAAAATATGCACCAAACAAGCCACTTTGAAATTTAGCAGTTTTATGAATACAAAAGTTGTATAAATACTCTATAAATACCTCCCCCATCCCTAGACGAAAACATTTTGGATGACCCTCCCCTCAACAAACAATAAAAAGACATGACCCTCCCCCCCTATTTTCTTCCAGTGGTCCATTCCATGAATACCGAACGGTCCCTTAGAACTCCAGAGAATAAGAGAATATATTGTATGTTTATGATGGATAGCCATAGCTTTCTATGGATGCATATCATCATTCATATAACCAAAAAGATATAATCAAATACATATTGTACAGTCAGCTACCTCTGAAACTATATATCTTTATCTCTCGGTTTTTCCTTTCTTTCTTCACAGATTCACTGTCTTTACTGTAAGAGAGCAGGATGAGAAGATTAATATTATTCTCATGCCTGTGCATTTGCCACGAAACACTTGCAGAAAGTAACTGCCCATGAAACTATAAATTATCATTTTTACATCTTTACAACATTAATGCGCATTAGTGAGCTTTAGAGGCGTTGGTCGACACGTTTTCCACAGGCTAGCTGTTCCCCCCCGCTTCCAGTCTTTATGCTAAGCTAGGCTACCGGCACCAGTTCTGTACCGAACCTCTGTCTCTGTTCCAACCCACCCTCACACTTACACACTCACAGCTATCCACTCAATTTAAAACTACTGTACACGTTGTACAGCAAACACTTTCACTGACTCAATGTCCTGCCCATCAACTCGCTTCCTTGAAATTTCCACCACTTCATTCCTTGTTCTCCCTTTATCTCACTCTTTCTTCCCTAGGTTTTTTGTTCAACGTCTGTGATGACTAAAATATTTGTTATTTTTTTATTTAATTCATCGCAATCTGTTAGAGCCAGTGTTATTTTCAGCCGTTGCTGGCAGGTGCAAAACAGAGATCGATGACCTTTGCCTGCTTTAAGCCGAGCCAGAGGGGCAGACAAATGCCAATGGTGTAGGATTAATTGCATGATCCCTTTAAAAATAATGACACTGGTCTACTTAAGGCGAGCTGTAGATGGCTTAGAATCATCATTGATTGGCACTGGAGAACCTTAAATAAGCAGTGGCAGGATTCTGTAAAGATTTACAGTCAGCATGACGCAATGATGGAAATCATATGAGAAATCAAATGAGGGAAAGGCGTAAAAGGGTTGAATTTAGACTATAACTAGAGAGCAGTTTAGCTGTTTAAAGACTGTTTCTCACTGTGCTCTGCTCTCTTCTCAATCTGTGTATCATGCGTTCATTCGTTTTTCAAAATAAAACAAAAAATAAATACCTAAAAAAATTACTTTTTGTCAATTCTCGTTTCCAAAACCAAAATGAAAAAAACGATAACTTGTTTTTCCAATTTCTGAAAAAAAAAAAATCCAATTTTGATATTGTCAACTGACACAATTTACTTGAAGTGATCCTTACTAAAACGCTATCAGAGGGCCCGCAAAACAAGCTTTTAAAAAATAAGTAACATGGCCGGACTGGAGGAATATTCTGACATAATTAGGCAGCTTTTTGAGGATGGCAAATCACATGCCAAGATTTCCACCGTGCTGCAGCAATTCAATTTAATTCAATTTTCTTTATGGTGTCAACTCATAACAATAGTTATATCAGGACACTTTACAGATAGAGTAGGTCTAGACCACACTCTATAATTTACAAATAATTCAAAACAATTCCCAGCAGTGTCCCGAGATGCTCGGAAAATGTCGGTCATCATGTGTTCAACACCAGCTCAGGCTCTCTTCTCTCTCTCACGTTTCTCCTCTATGTCCTGTCTTTTCACTCAGGCGTCTCTCTGCTGGACCATCGGCCGTCCTTGGACCCTCTCTCTCTCTCTCTCTCTCTCTTCCTCGCTCTCTCTCTCCTGGCTGCATTCCACATGTTGGATCTGGATCTTCGTCCTCCAGGAGATTCAGCCCCTGTTCTCTCTTTTCTTTGTGCGCATGTTGTCCTTGTCTCTCTCTCCCTCTGTGAGTTTGTTCCCTCCGTCCTGTCTGTATGAATGGGGTGCTTGAGTGTTGCGTAGTCTGTTGCCGTGTGGCTCAGGTCCTGTGTGTTCAGTGACACCCGGATGTTGCTTGACACCTTCTTCATTAAAGCAAATGTGAGATTTGTAATATTGGGCCGTATAAATAAAAATGGACTTTACCGTTCAGACCTTGGAAAGACTAGATCTGTCTGTAGTGAGATTCCCAAGGCATCATGACTCTGATATTGAGTCATTATTAATGCATTATTAATAAGCAGTTACAGATAACAAGGCATAAAACAAGTTCACAACTCAAGTTTCTTTGCGCATCAGACTTCTTTTCAGTGATTTAAGATCCCAGCAATTCACTTGATTAGTACAATGATATCATAGCTATAGCATCAATACCCAAAATTACTCAAATATTTTAATAAACTGGAAGTAACCTTTCAGGCTATCAGGAAGGGAATTTTGTAAAAATTGTACACCGATTCCTGCTTGCGTAATGTGCTGTACAATCATCGGATGCGTTCCTTATTTGGCATGCTTGCGTTATTTATCATCTTAAATGAGAGGGAATACAGTTGAAAGTTGTTTCTGAAAAAGGATCCACGCAAATAGAAGGAGGTTTCCAAATATATTTCCATTGAAAAATACTAAGTTGATTTACAAATGAAGAAATACAAGTTACAAATTAGAGGCACGGACACAGATACACATTCACAGATACAAATCCCTCTGCATTCATTTGTGCATAGCGTTTCACGAGTCACAAATTAGAGGCACGGACACAACACAGATTTACAGATATGAATCCCTCTGCATTTATGTGTGCATTGTGTTGACAGATACAAATCACTATGCATTCATTTGTGCGTTGTGTTTCACAAGTTGCAAATTGAGATATGACTGTTTTAGCACCATAGAAAGCAGGTACACGTCTTGGAGATTACCTTCTGTGTTTTCTCAGTAAGTCTTTCTTTCGTTTTCTTTTCCAAGTCTTACGCCCATGTCTAAAGTTTAAAGTACTTGCTCCCTCCAGGGTCTGCTCTTTCCTACTATTTGCCTCCATCTAAGAGCTACTTCTAAAGGGTGTGCGGTGAAGAGGGCAACCACAGTCGATAGCTGGACCTTGGCAGCACCTACCCAGCTTGGGTGTAAAAAAAAACTTGAAAAAAAAAATTGTGGTAAATGGTGCCCATGAACCCGTTTGATTCACTGCACTGCCATCTGCTTTCTCCCATGTAGAAATGCTCTCATCCACTCTGATCCCCACACTGTGGATCCTCTTGATTTTACAGACATCTCTTTGCATACCATAATACATATTTCAATATTTTGAAAATATTAAGGATCCAGTCCGTAAAAGAGATTTTACCACCGTTTGAAGTTGCCTCCTAACATTCCACAAAATTGTGATTCATTTAATTAAAAAGATCATCAAAGGTCCAGATTTAATGTACAACTAGAAAACAGACAGAACATCCTTCAGCCAAGGCGCCCCACACCCTAAAAACTGTTTTTTTGAAAAAAAAAAAAGTAAAAAAAAAAATTAAAACCCCCCCAAAAAAAAATAATCACAAAAAATTGTTCCTTGACCGCACCCACTTGCCCCCAAGCACATTTCTTTGAAATCTCTTAACAGGTTTTTTGATATATTCTGCCAACCACAAACAAACAGGACCCGAAACATAACCTCTCTGGTGGAGGTGTAATAATGCAAATTACATTAAAAATGCTGGCAAAATAATCTTACCAAGACTCAAGTTCTAGCTGTTTTGGAGATTTTGACTGTATCACACAATCCTCAACAGCGATGGATTTTATATTATGAATGCCACTTGATTAGGTTCTACTGTATATGCTTGTGGAGGATCATGAGATTAAGTTAACGGTTTTTAGTTCCACACTCAGACAGCTACTGCTTATCAGCGTTATTAGAACTGCCCTTATCTCATTTTGTATGCTGCACTTCATTTATGGTTGAAAAATCATTATTGTGGCCCTCTGCTACTTTCAGGTCACACAGGAATACATGCTGATGCTTTCTTCTGCAGAGCAACTCATAAATAATATTTCAGTAAGTCGGCCAACTCACTTGGACTGGATTATTGTGCGGCCGCAGAAAATGTAGGATTGATATCTAGTGTCCAGGCTCTGACTTTGTCACTTGGCGCAGCAGAGAGTGGGAAGTGATGACAGTATAAAAGTACACTCAGAGCCAACAGGTGGATGCTGGGGTGGACCTTGGCCTTATTAGCTCTATACAGTATGAACAGCAGCAGAGTGATTGTGGCAAGAAAAGCACTGACAGCTCACGTACGCCGTCATAATGAAAAGAGTGAATTAGATATGTTGTCTTGAGTATGTTGTCTGATTGTAGCAGCGGACATACGTTGTCTACCTGAACTAGCTTGCAGGCTTTGCTTCATTGATGTGCCACTCGTTGCTGTTAACACTTTGTCCGCACCTTGACACACAGGGACAGCAGCGTGCCAGCAGCAGCTGCACTCGTCCATCAGTGTCGACACAGCATCTGTTCAGCCAGATTACTGCAGCACTCTGAAGCATTGGGACACTCAGAGCCCAATTGTATGATCGTTAATTGAAAGTTGAAAGAAAAGAAGAAAAAAGATGCTTGGAGCAGTGATGGAGTACTCGAGTCTCTATTCTCTGGACTCGTCACTGGACTTGGACTCGCGCACTGATGGCTTGGACTCAAGGATTTATGAAATCGCACTTGAGCATTCGTGAAAAGTTCCTGACTTGAAATTATTGATATTTTCAGTATATATAAAAAAACACCTCTCACTTGTTTAGTTTTTAAACAACAGTAACTCAGAGTGAGATTCAGACTCTGTAAAAAATAGAAAATAGTACAACAAATTGCACTTCTGAACAGTTGCCAAATGAACAGACAATTACATCAACAAGTTGGAATGTTGCTTTTTTCACAATATGATTTTTTTCATATCATATTATATTTAAAATGATACCGATATTATCGTGAACAATATGACAGAATATGAACGATATGAAACCCCTACTTGGTGTCCCAAACTTTCAGTCTCTGATAGACTGCAAGCTTTGTACTGACTAAATACGACGTGCACCCACTTAATGGCACTTGATTTCCTTTTTCCACTCATCTAAATATTTTGTTCACAAATCACCATCATCACAATCATCTACTAATTGAGCCATTAAGATAAGTGTTTCCAAGAGCATGAATTATTCAACAGTAATCTGAATAATAATGATCAGGCTTTGTTACATATTTCGCTGGGAAATAATAACCTATTCTATATGTCGCACCTTCTTTTGCATTAGGCCTCCTTCACACTGGCTGAGTGGCGCGAGTGTGTCAGCTGCGTGGCGTGCCCATTTTTCCTTAAGCTCCCATGTTGACAGGTTAGAGCTTACACACTGCCTGCGTGACACGCACGTCTCGAAAACGCGTGCATGCTATAAATAGGACCGACGCCTATTTTTCACGCGACACGCAAGCGTGTTGGAAGCGTTTCCAGGCAAAATAGAATAGGAAAAGATGTTTATGTCATTTTGACACAAATACATATTAAGAAATGACATTGTGATGTTTGAAAGTCTCTAGGTTTTGACATAAATGCAGATATAAATACAAATATTGCACCTGTCATTACAGAACGAAATATTCTGTAGCCTATTTTGCCGTCAATACTGCCGACATTGTCTTTGCTGTAATTAAATCAGTATATATTTATGTTTAATATGAAGTATACTACTGCTTGAGTTCATTTTATCAATGGGAAACATACATGTGTACAGATAAGGCTAGCAGCAGCAGCGCTGCGTCAGACATGTTTCTGAAACACCACGCTCACGCCACACAGCCAGTGTGAAGCCAGCCGTAGCTTTTTTTTTTATATATATATACAAAAGTTGGATGGACGTTTTCTATTCTGCAGTTATGGAGTTAAAGGTGAGACATGGTTTTCTACACCTGAGCTCTTATCTTCATCATTAGCATAATACAGCAAGAGACAAAAGGAAGAAATTCACATTTTGACACTGCCTAGTTTCTGTGATGGACTCTGAATACGTCTTCACACTAATGACTTATTTGCGAAGACATTCTGCGACTATACAGTTAGTCTCGCTTTGTTAGAACTTCCTCCACCTATTCAGGGGAGGGTCTGGCTAGTCCACATAGCATGGTGCCTCTGCAAAATAGCCTCAGGAAGGAACTTATTTTGGTGGAACGTGTACGTTCAAAAGTTCTTTTAGTCGTGCAACAGAAAACTCCGATTGGACAGATAGCCTAGCTAGCTGTCTGGATTTACCCTGCAGAGATCTGAGGAGCAGTTAACCATAGTCCTCAGAAATCCAGCGGAGATTAAAATTACAACACAAAGAATCCCGGAAGTGGAACGTAAAGGATATAGACTACTATACAGTTATAAGACTGAAACAAGTTGAGTTGTTATAATGAGCATCGTTTCTATTGGCTTGTTTGCCCTCCTCTTATACAATTATGTCTATAAGGGTCTATATGGCTCTGATTACTGCTGATTTATGCTCTTGGTTGGTAGAAACTCTATTGCTTACGCTCTCAACTTGTTTTTGCTATTTCTCCCCGAGATGCTCCACTGCCTCTTAATCACACTTTAGTATAATTTAAACCTGACATGGCTGTGATTTATTTTTGAGTTTGAACTTTTATCAAATCATTTGTGACAGGCTCATTCAGGGATTGTGCGACAGTAGCAATAATACTTTGTCGTGACTCTGGTTTTATCTGATAAGTGTTCCTTGGGAGAAAAAATAAATAAATCTAAATCTCAATATGGACGCACATAAATAACAGGCCAAACTCTGTGCTTTTATTCTGCCAAAGCCATTTGCTGGCTAATCAGAATAGAGATTTTAAATACAGTGCATGTGGAAAGACACAAGAAAAGAGTTCCTCCTCTGTCTCATCTCTCTTTTTACTCCTCTTCTGGTTAAAAATACCAGTAGGCTGACAGACAATGAGCTCTAAGCACAATGAGACTGTGGCGGATGGTGCCACCCACTCACACTGTGTGAAGCTTCCACAGTCAGCCTCTCTCTGTTCTCTCCTCACTCACCCATTGATTCGGTGTCATCCTTTAAGATGGATGAGAATATTCATTTTCTTTGGTCTGAACCAAAGTACAAAAGATTACTTAGGTTAATTAGGTTCACACTGCAAACATTCAAACAAACCAAGGCTTAATGGGGAAAGAGATCCCAAAAGACATCGGACTTGACTGAGTCCAGATAAAGAGTGGACACACATTACGGTTGTTAGGCCAATTATAGTTACGACAAGTGATCGGACACAGTTTGTCTGGGTCTATTTCAGTCTGGGCCAGATGGTGCTATTGGTAGGGAGATAACATCATACCGCGTGTGTCTTTTTAGCCACTCGGAGGTAGCAGAACAAGCCATAAATTGACATATTATGACTTATAAAGTTGTAATAATATAATAATAGCTAATATGCCAGACAAATGTTGCCTATTTACAACAGCAGTACACGCCGAGCAACATTAGCATTCATTTGGAGTTGTGGCACCTCAAGATTAGGCCAATTTTCACTCTCCTTTTAGCTCTGTTTTGATCACCGCCAAACCGTGAGGAAAACATACAATTATTATATGGTTGACGGGAGCAGAAGTGCTGGAAAGAAAACAATGATCCAAAAAAGACTGAAGGGATCTGTAAAGCTAAGGGGAGGCCTAAACAGTGATCAAAGGGTAAAATAGCACAATAAGCTGCTAGTGAGAATTGGGTTATTTTATATTCATTGGCTTTCAGTGCAGAACCACTTAGGCAGCTTATCTTAAAGCTACTTTAATCAGTATTCATATAATACGAGTGCAGTTACTGCATGTAATGTGAAAGTGGTTGCTAATAGTGAGGAAACCACAGAGAATTCTCTGCAGTTCCTCACAGCTCCACGGGGCATTTTAGCGGTTTTAAGCTCATTATTTTGCTTTTTTTCCAACCCACAATTTGTTCACTGCTCTTATCAACTGGTTTTCAGCTTCAGTTCAGGAAGCTGTTTTCAGTGAAAGAGCTCTGATACCTGCCAAATCTGCTTGTTGGTAAACGTAGTGGAGAATTTAGCAGCTAAAGAGCCCAATATTTCTCAGGGGAGTTGGTGCAGACCAAAAGACATTTTTTTATTCTGGGGATAGCTCTAACCAGGTTAGCCATTGTTAGCATTATAACAACGCATTATGCTGTCTGTTGTGCATACAAACAGCACAGCAACGTGTCCATGGATAGAAGTTGGACAGGGCTGAGTGTACGACTGATTTAGTGGGACACAAATAAGACAGAAGTGCTAATAACTGTATGTTACTGCAGCTTTAACTACTGTTGATGCACGGGGCAGCCATGTTGGATTTTGAGCTCGGGGTACTCAGAGGTTGTCCGACTTCCGAGCTCGGAAATCCGAGGTCAGTTGGGGGGGTGGGGGGGTGGGGGGGGGGGGTGTGTTTCTGACTATGACCTCGGGAATTCCAACCTTTGAGTACAAATGAAAAGCACCGTTACATTCATCAGGTGGACACAAACACGTCTCAAAATGAATGCTAATGTTGCTTCATATCTGTTGAATGTATAAGAAGACATCAACAGGTAATGATTTGTCAATGTTCCTTTTAGAACTTGTTTTTCTGCTGCCCCCAAAGTGGCCAAAAAAAATCTGTTAACACAGGTTTAAGTTTACCTCACTCTCTAAAAGTGTATCCCCCTACAGCTCTCTCTGCACAGTTGACTGTCCTTGTTTGCAATATGTCTAAATCCACAACCTCATCACGTTGCATCATTCCTCATTGGCTTTGCCTTTTTTGCCCAAATTGTAGCATAAATGATCCAAAAAAGTAGTAAGTAATGAGCGTATGTCCATTTCTGTTTCGATACAGGTAAATGAAAAATGTGTGTTCTCGCTGGATTTTGGTGGTTGACTTGACTCCACTGTGTCCTGTATTTACTGAATTTCTTCCATTCTTTTCGGTATGTTTTTTTCTGTGCATGTTAATGGTAATGTTTTAGATTAGATTAGATTTGAATGTATTGTCATTGCACTGTGTGCAGGTACTGAGACTGCAAAATTCAGTTTAGCATCTACCCAGAAGTGCAAAGTAATGTACATTGTTTACAGAATAAAATATAGAATACACAGAATGTGGAATACACAATAAAGGGGTATGTTTGGGGGTTTCTTGTCTTCATATGTTTCTATAATAAAAGGTCCGTTTCCAGTTTTAACAGCTTTAATGACAAATTAACTTTGTCTGCTGAAAACGTCAGAGCCCATTAAGAAATAACATCACATGAGCATTAGTCCAGACTGCCTCTTTGTTGTTATGGCTCTCTTGGTATAAGGTCCAGCTGGCAATCACATGCCAACAGCAAGCTCCGTCTACTTCCACTAATCAGCGTTTGTGTTTACGGGGTCATTTCTGATGAGCCACCTTGAAAGTTTATTTAGCACTGCTGTCAACTGCCCAAACACATTACAGTTAAGGAGTAAACACTCCACCGTATACTCGCTTGGTGCACTGCAAACACACCTTTAGTCACTTCCCAAAGTCAAACACTTAGTCACTCATTCATTCAGCCACTTGCTGCAGCAAACAAGTCACTTGCTTTCCAAAGTACCAACTACTCACTTTCTTTCTCTCCTTCTGTTTTTTTTTTTTTATAATTTCTGAATAATAACAATAGTTTTTTTAATTTACATTTGTTCTATTTTTCCCTCTCTCCACTTCGTTACTGTTCTTGTTTCCACCACAACCTCCCCTTTGTTCCTGCCTTTGTTGTTTTATTTACTTGTTTCCTTCTTTCTGCCTCAGCAAGCGTAATTCAGAAAATATCTGTTCTCATCTGCAGGTGCTGTAATTTTATGTGAGTGTGATTACAGATGCAGCTTGAACCGACTTGCTGTTTGAGATGCAGCAATCAGGGAGCTGAAGAATAAGAGCCACCACGACCACGGCCCCCAATCATGGTATTTTTAGAATGGTGGCGACAGCGACAGTTTAATATCTTTGCATGTGTGTGCGCCGTTATCATGCCTGGGCTGAATGCATGCGTGTAATTGTCATCAACACCTTGCATTTGCACAAGTAGGGCAGGAGTATTTCATGAAGAAGGATAACTCCTGATGCTGTGAAGTCCCTAAGAGTCTGTCTGGATGTGCAGCACCAACGGTTGCTGTAGATGAAGTTCATGAAGCCTTGAAACAACCGAGTAAACATGCCAATAACGTGTT
Source organism: Perca fluviatilis (assembly GCF_010015445.1). Taxonomy (NCBI): domain Eukaryota; kingdom Metazoa; phylum Chordata; class Actinopteri; order Perciformes; family Percidae; genus Perca; species Perca fluviatilis. The sequence continues at coordinate 11,809,278 of NC_053112.1, forward strand.
GTTTGGTTTAGCATCATAATAGATCCACAGCCTGTTTACACATTGGGGGCCCTATCTTGCACCCGGCGGCGTGAGGCAGCAGGAAGTGATCGCGCCATTGACCAACAAAAACCAGCTCGTAAAATGCGCCTAGGCTTATGGCACACTATGCTTGTGACACACACACAGGGAAGCGCAGCAGCAGCACACAAACATGCAAAAGATTACAAATAAAAATATTACGGTGCAAATCTGCCATCATACAGTGCCTTGCGAAAGTATTCGGCCCCCTTGAACGTTTCGACCTTTTGCCACATTTCAGGCCTCAAACATAAAGATATAAAACTGTAATTTTTTGTGAAGAATCAACAACAAGTGGGTCCCAATTATGAAGTGGAACGAAATTCATTGGCTATTTCAAACTTTTTTAACAAATAAAAAACTGAAAAAGTGGGCGTGCAAAATTATTCAGCCCCTTTACTTTCAGTGCAGCAAACTCTCTCCAGAAGTTCAGTGAGGATCTCTGAATGATCCAATGTTGACCTAAATGACTAATGATGATAAATAGAATCCAGCTGTGTGTAATCAAGTCTCCGTATAAATGCACCTGCTCTGTGATAGTCTCAGAGGTCCGTGTAAAGCGCAGAGAGCATCATGAAGAACAAGGAACACACCAGGCAGGTCCGAGATACTGTTGTGGAGAAGTTTAAAGCCGGATTTGGATACAAAAAGATTTCCCAAGCTTTAAACATCCCAAGGAGCACTGTGCAAGCGATAATATTGAAATGGAAGGAATATCAGACCACTACAAATCTACGAAGACCCGGCCGTCCCTCTAAACTTTCAGCTCATACAATGAGAAGACTGATCAGAGATGCAGCCAAGAGGCCCATGATCACTCTGGATGAACTGCAGAGATCTACAGCTGAGGTGGGAGACTCTGTCCATAGGACAACAATCAGTCGTATACTGCACAAATCTGGCCTTTATGGAAGAGTGGCAAGAAGAAAGCCATTTCTTAAAGATATCCATAAAAAGTGTTGTTTAAAGTTTTGAGACACACCAAACATGTGGAAGAAGGTGCTGTGGTCAGATGAAACCAAAATCGAACTTTTTGGCAACAATGCAAAACGTTATGTTTGGCGTAAAAGCAACACAGCTCATCACCCTGAACACACCATCCCCACTGTCAAACATGGTGGTGGCAGCATCATGGTTTGGGCCTGCTTTTCTTCAGCAGGGACAGGGAAGATGGTTAAAATTGATGGGAAGATGGATGGAGCCAAATACAGGACCATTCTGGAAGAAAACCTGATGGAGTCTGCAAAAGACCTGAGACTGGGACTGAGATTTGTCTTCCAACAAGACAATGATCCAAAACATAAAGCAAAATCTACAATGGAATGGTTCACAAATAAACATATCCAGGTGTTAGAATGGCCAAGTCAAAGTCCAGACCTGAATCCAATCGAGAATCTGTGGAAAGAACTGAAAACTGCTGTTCACAAACGCTCTCCATCCAACCTCACTGAGCTCGAGCTGTTTTGCAAGGAGGAATGGGCAAAAATGTCAGTCTCTCGATGTGCAAAACTGATAGAGACATACCCCAAGCGACTTACAGCTGTAATCGCAGCAAAAGGTGGCGCTACAAAGTATTAACTTAAGGGGGCTGAATAATTTTGCACGCCCAATATTTCAGTTTTTTATTTGTTTAAAAGGTTTGAAATATCCAATAAATTTCGTTCCACTTCATGATTGTGTCCCACTTGTTGTTGATTCTTCACAAAAAATTACAGTTTTATATCTTTATGTTTGAGGCCTGAAATGTGGCAAAAGGTCGAAAAGTTCAAGGGGGCCGAATACTTTCGCAAGGCACTGTAATAGCAATGCACCAAGGTACAAATGTGCCTGGCTTTTAAAGGGAATGGGAGATGACTCTGATTGGTTTATTGCATGTTACGCCCAAAACACACCTATGAATTAATAAAGACACTAAGTACAACCCTTTTGAACCATGCGCCCGGCGCACGGACCCCTTTTTCCACCGTCAAACTAGCAAAAGTGGATTTGGACACGCCCTAAACGCTCCTGTGCCATGTGCTTCACGCCGTGCGATTAGATCGTTAAAATAGGGCCTTGGGTCTCACACACAAACATTTTGTATTCTTATCCTAAACCTCTCTTACTTTTTTTTTTTTTGTGTGGCACGTTCATTTTTCAAGCTGGATTCTTTAAACTCTCTTAACGACATTCACTTGTCATAATTAACCTGTTCCAACCTGATGAATGCCACTTCTTCATAAGGAAGAGCATGCTCAGGAGATTTGCATAATCAACTCCCCTAAATTGCTATACAAAAAGACAAGTTCTGCTTCGGAGTGAGAGTATTTTCCCAACTACTAAACTTCAGTCTATATATTACCAACATCAATCAATCAAATAAAAAAATCTAATAAAAAAGAAGCAAAGATAATAATGGTGAACAGAATATTTATTTAGCATTACATTTATTTTAGTTATGTATTTTAATTCAGTTGATTTCTGTTACAAAGGCTTTTTAAACTCCAAAGTCATTCAGATTAAGGCCTTATCATCATGAGTCAGACTACAACTAATGTTGTTTGTACCTAGGAGAAAATTGTAAATATGAGAACATTGGTGAATGCCACGAATTCTCTTAAGTCACTCATACATGCAACTTCAGAACAAATCTATTCTTTTTTGAGTGGTTCTTGCATGAGGACCGATGTCTCACTAGGGCTGAAACTAATGATTATTTTCTTTGTCGGCAAATCTATTGATTATTATTTTCATTTGGTCTATAAGAAAACCCCAATCAGAAGTTCTGGAAGTTGTCTGCGAATTGCTTGTTGTTTTCTGAACTGCAGTAAAAAAAAAAAAAAATATCAATCTCCATTTGAGAGGCAAAAAACATAAAATATTTGGCATAAATCAAAATAGTTGATTGCATTTTCAGTCGATTGCCTTACTGGTTGATTGATTGAGCACTCAGTGGCTGCATTTTCTAGATTCCACACGCTCTGAGACAGCAGTGTCTGCTGTTAACGTTGGACCAAACTCTTGAGGGACAAACCAACACCTCTGAGGCTGCGACTATCACTGAAGTCTCACTACACTGTAACTCATAAAATGCATCCGTGCAGTCAGTGATTAGATTGGTGAATGGGATGTTTTCAATGATTGATGACTCATCCGCTCGGCAGAGCTATCTGAATGATGCTGCAGGGAGTATGCGGTAAGGAGGTCCGCAGTCTCAGAGCCTATCAGCTCATCAATAATGATCCCACACGATTAGCTGCTGGCGAGAAATGGCCATGGCACGGGAAGTAACCGCTAGTTCCAGTATAGCATACGCAAGACATTTAAAATGCTGGGAACAGGGATCTCGGCGCATCTTCCAGCAGCTTGCAGCTAAATTAAGTGCCTCTCAGCAAACTTCAGAGGGGAAAAAGTGACTTGATTGATTGATTTGCCTTTAATTGTGCAAACAGACACAATTAAAAGTGGATCAATCAGTGTGCTCCAGTATCCAGGTTTCCCCTTGGACATCATTCATCAGTCTTAAAAAGTAAACTAGTATATTTTTACAGCCTGAATATTGTTGCTTGATAACTGATGTATTCACATGCATGCAGGCAACTGTTGATGGCCCTATAAGAACTGGTTTTGTGATTTGCAGGCCAAGATTTGCTTCATCGTCCCGGTTAACACCGGGCTACATTTTGGTTTAAAAATGAGATGATCATGATCTGTTAATTACTGGTACAAACAAATGCTTAATAAATGAAAACATACGTATGTATGTAGTGTAAAGTAAAGTATGAGTTGAAAAATTAATTTGATAGGTAACATGTCGGAAATACTAATTCAAATAATGAGTAGGGGATGCAACGGGGGTTTGCATAAAACATTTAGTTTTTCTAAAAGATATTTGCATGTTGCCATCCAAGCCCGAGAGCATGAGCCTATATTGGCCAACTCTTATGTGCATTGTTAACTTAGTCACTACACTTTGAATTAACCTTTATTCTGGAATTCCCATCTGCCCGTTACACATACTATTTATTCTTTGCAAATTTATGCACTTATTTTGTTGTATATATTTGTTTTCTGTATATATTTATTTATTTCATATTAATGTTTGTTTGTTTATGTATGCACCGCTCACCAAGGCAAATTCCACATAAGTGTACTTATTGTGGCAAGAAAACCTTTTCTGATTCTGATTCTTGAATGTCTGGAAGTCCACCTACCTGAGCAGGAGAGTAGAGACGACATCGATGGTGTGTGTGACCCTCATGACCCGCACCGCCTCCTCCTCCTCCTCCTTCCTCCTCCTCCTCTCCTCCTCCTCCTCCTCCTCCTCCTCCTCCTCCTCCGTCTCGTAGTGGCACCATCACCCCTCCACTTGGACCGCTGACTGTCCCCGCTGTGATTACGCCAAACGCTCCTCCGCCCGCGCCCGACACGCTCGCAGCGGCCCCGGTGGCAGCGGCCCCGGTGGCCCCGGCGATGGCGCCGATGCCCCCCATCATGCAGCAGAGGCCTCCTTGAGCCAGCTCCAGCTCCAACTCGGCGTCCATCTCGGCGTCCTCCTGCGCCTCCTTATTAGAGTCGTCCAGATGCTTCATGAGCACGGCCACCACCACGTTGATCAGGACGAACTGAGCCGTGAGCACGAAGGACACGAAATACATCGGGGAGATGAACTGTAGTCCGGCATGGCAGCCGTAGTCGGTGGCCGGATAACCCGGCGGGCACTCCCTCAGTGTGTCCTGGTGGCCGGTGGGGTATAGGGGTGAGGAAAGGGAAAAAGGCAATGGACAGTAGGAAGAATAGTAAGATTTCAGATTCTTTCAGAGAAAAACTGTATTGTCTGTCGTGACAGAAAATCGCCTTAAGCTCAAATGTTCAGACCAAAAAAAAAAGCAATCCGGCGATTTGCCGCAGGGTTGTGAGGCAGTGGCAGTGTTAGTTAACAAACGGCCTGTTTGTGTCATGTATAGTTGTGTTATTTTACACAAGTAAGCTTTATGTTTCACAATCACTGTTTTCTGTCAGCTCGTTAATAGATCTCGACGTTTCCGACTGCAGCTTTATTTCACGGAGAAAGAGACATAGCGAGTGCTTTGTTGTGGCAGGAAACATTCAACTATTACACACGCTCCCGGGCAGTTCAGTGCTTGTGATTGGTTTTTGTTACCCTCTAGTGTTTTAAAACTTTCTTGTGGCAGCGATAAAGGAAGTGATGTTTTCTCACACCGAGTAAAACCATAGCTCAAAACACACCGACAAGTCCGATCGCCAGTTACATGATTGGCCACCGCAGCGTGACGTGGGGTTGCGTTTCTTGAAAAGTTGAGTCAGGCCCGCTGCGTTTTCTGAGTGTCCCGCCCTGCGGCAAACCCCTGCCGCAGCCTAAATGCACTACCCCCATTCAAAAATAATGGAAAGACCTGCGTTTTTGGCGGACCGTCTGACGGCCGACGCAGGCTGTCTGCATGAGGCCTTAGACGTGGCCTCAACATAAAGTGCAAAAACAAAACTCGGACAGTAAACATACAATAGCTTCTAAAAAATTATTTACACAGGATAAAAAACAATGCACGTGTGACATAGTGTTTGTGTGTTCTTATTTAAAGGTGCCCTGCCATACAAAACCGTTTTTACTTGCATTTTTTTTAAATATGTTAGGTCCATATGTGTTTGTGTTATGTTGTGAATCTGAAAATTAACTGCTACCTCCTCTGTCAGCTCTAGCCACTGAAAAGAAATTAGCGGAGAAATCAGGCCAATTACAAAAGCTGGTCAGTCTGACATCATATTGCCTGAGCTCATTACTATTCATTAGCTCGCCCAGTTGGGCTGGGTAAAGGATCCTGACATCCAGGCTCTCATTGGCTAGCTGTTAGCCAATCAGATTCAAACTGCTTAGCTTGTTGAATATCAATGAGAACTGGCAGAAATCGAGCTGAGTCTTCCTGTAGGCTTTCTATACCACGTTAGAATGGCTTGAAACAAGGTAACCAAGGCATTTTTTCCCACAACACAGACATTACAGAGTCCATGGTAGAACTTCAGACATTACCACAAAGTAATGAAATACGTGTGGCAGGGCACCTTTAAGATTTTTATGGCGGTGGGAATGAACGAGTGTTTGAAAATGTTTTTCTTGGCTAGAGGGACTTTATGTTATACTTTACAGTGAGAAGAACAGAAAGAGGAAACAGGAGGGGAAGGTGGAGGGAAGCACACAGAGAAGGTCCATTAGTTGAAGAAGAGTTTACAGTAAGTGAAGAGTGACTGTTGTGGCCTTCTCCTTCCCTGCCTTTGTTGGCGCATTGCTGCGTTTCTTTTCATGTTACTGCCACCTGTAGATGAGTGAAATAACTACTCAAACTGGTGACAGGAATGACGTCACACACATGCTCACATGGGTGCGTCATATCATTGCTTGGTCCAAACAAAACAGGGACTCACTCGTAAGCACATTGCTCCATAGCGCTACTAACCCTAACCCTAACTCCACCGGGTTCCTTCAATATGTCAGTTATTTTTTCAGATTAAAGGATTAATCATTTGTTTCATGAAATGAAGGGAAAATATAAAAAAATTAACATAAGAATTTTCCCATTGCCAGCCATGACACATGTTCACAATGCTTGCTTGATCTGACTAAAAGTCCATAGATATTCAGTTTACAATATAATAGGCCTTTTTCACCACTGACATTTTGACTTGTCATAGTAGGGAAAGCACAGCTGTGACTAATAACAACTGCAATGGCGCCACTATTCAAGTGTCCCAGTAAAACACAACAGTGTGATACTGAGCCAGGACCCTAAAACTCAAGCAGCTACATGGAATTCAGCCATCATTAGTTAGATTATTTACATCTGTGCTTTTCCTTCTGTGACCAGTCAAAATGTCCTCTATTAAAAAAGGCATATTACATACAACTGAGCAACGAACTCTCATGAACGGGTGATATAGTACAAAAATGCATGCACACCAAAACATAAGATATCCTACGAAACTAGGAGACCGGCTACGAGCTCCATGACGCCGAGCGGCAGTTGCTAGCTGTTTTAAGCCGCTACAGAGCTATGTGACGCCGGCTACAGACCTCCGTCACAGCTCGGTCGTATCAGCGGCAGTTAGTAGATGTGTTTGGCCGCTCCAGAGCTCTGCGATGCCGGCTACCGGGCTCTGCAAGTTGCTCCATCATATCAGTGGTAGTTGGTGGTTCAGTTAACCCAAGAATTGGTGACTTTGAGCCGGATACAGGGCATCGTGGGCTGCCGGTCGTTTCGGCGGACATTATGGTTAAATTTAGCTATATGAACTCATAGTTCATGAGAACAGGCTGGACGGAGTAAAAAAAACAGTAATTCTTCTTATTGGTTTCACATTAAAATCGGTCCTGCGATTAATCAACTAATAATCTTATTGTTTTAGAAATAATACAAGAGTAAAAGAAAGTAATGATTACATCTCAGTCTGTTCACATGTACACATTTTTAAGAATCTGAATATTATTTTAAGGAAAACAAGCTGATGAAGTAAAGCCTTTACGTTCAATAAAAAGAGACTTATTCAGAGCATCATTTAAGCAATTTGTAATGTCTTTACAGAGCACATCAAACTTTCACAATCCGGGTTGATGAAAGCTCAAGGCCTGACAAATTTAGGCCTTTCATTTACAGTCAGTCAATCTCTCTGAGAGCCTAATCAGCACTGATTTGCTATTTCCCGGATATGAGCTGTGATAACATTTTAAGAGCTCAAGGTACTTGGTTTTGATTAGAGAGTGAGACTTGATTGAGGTGATGGATGAGGAAATGAAGAGGAGGATCAAACAGTGTGAATTTTAAACATTATTCATCCTTGTTGAGTGCACGTTTACTTTTCTAACAGCATCTTTGCTAAAGGATGTGCCGCTCAATACTCAATCATTTCCCCCAGCCGAAAATTTGTCTGGTCCAGGGATCTGAACTGAAGACCTTCAATTACTATTCTGCTTCTGGACTGAGATTGGTGTGAAATAGGTTTGGGCAGCTCAGAAAATATTGTACGTACGTATGTCTGTCCCCTTTCTGATTCACCCTCATCTAAGAAAACTTGTGCTGTCTCTCAGTGGTGGAAGAAGTATTCAGATCCTTTACTTAAGTAAAAGTACTAATACCACACTGTAAAAGTACTCTGTTACAAGTAAAAGTCCCGCATTGAAAATGTTACTAGTAAAAGTATATGAGTATCATCAGGAAAATGTACTTAAAGGCAAAATCCTCATATTTTAGAAACTGGAAACGATCAAAACAAATCTGTCAATCAACTAAGTGTTTAATGGTCTAATCATTTTAGCTGTACTTGTAGGCCTGTAAATTGTTGGGTAGTTTAATAGTTCATAATAAATATTTTGTTTTATGTGCAGAAATCTTAATTTGAAAAGTAACTAGTAACTAAAGCTGTCAGATTAATGTCATGGATTAAAAAGTACAATATTTCCCTCTGAAATGTAGCGGAGTAGATGTACAGTGGCATGAAAAGAAGAGACTTAAGTAAAGTACAAGTACCTCAAATTTGTACTTAAGTACAGTACAGTACTTAGAGTAAATGTACTTAGTTAGATTCCACCACTGCTGTCTCTACTGCAGGAGATGAGGTGACGCTGAGGAAAGTGAAAACCGATCAGCTTAGTCGAATACATAGCCCAATACAAATGACAAATGTCAAGAGATAAGTGCGGTTTGAACAAGTCCCTGAACTAATGCAGCTGTAAACTGAAGTACCTTCATGATGCCGTTCCAGTTGTCGCCCGTGGAAACCTGGAAGAGTGTGAGGAAGGCCATTCCGAAGTTTTCAAAGGTGGCGTGTCGGCTCATTCCTTCGCAGGGGTAGTCAGCGTTACACACTGAGAGAAGATATGACGGGAAAAGAAGAGGAGGGAAAGAAAGGGTGTAGAGAGTGAAACCGTTGTAACATTACACTTTTGTGAAGGTTTTCTGAGAGATCACAACTTTAAGTTTTCGGTTTCTTTGATCAAAACAGTTTGAGAAATTTGCTGTTTTGTATCTTTGTGCCCGTTAACTTAGGCTGTGTTGTACGAATGTTTTCGGTGCTTGACATGAGTTTAAGTCTTAGGTTATATATGATAAAAATAGTAAATAAATGTCTGAAAGGAAATTTTGTAAGATCGCTTTTTGAGTAGGAGTTTTGTGAAACATCGTTTGGACTCGCCGGTCCGTCTTTCGTCCTCAGAGGGTTAATATTCTTAGTCAATGTTACAAGGACTTGATTAGGGTTTGTTTTCATTCATCATTGGCACTGAAATCCCTAACATGACTGGATGACAGGTTTCCAGAATTGTGGTCCATGTGACTTTTGGCATATGTGACAGTCTACTAGCAGAAACTAGCTATAGTAACCCCCAATCTTGGATCTATTATCCACCTATTGATTTGAAATCTTCTTCAATCTACCATCCAATGACAAATGTACAGTTGTGGTCCTATGTCTTTGTCTATTTTGACTCTGATGCACTATTAAAGACATGTAAATATGTGTTATTCAGTCCTTTGTTCATCTACATTAATTAAGTTTGAAAGATTTGGCTTATTTTTGATTAAGCAGTGTTAACGGGCCTTTCGATTTAGAGACCGATCTGATTGGAACACGTTGCCAGGCTCACTTAGATCTATTACGTTGTTTGGTTTCTTTAAGGCATTTGTCTTTAATTATCTACAAACAACCTGCTCTTGCTTCTAATTTGACATGACACATGATTCATGTTGTTTTTTTCTTTTCTTTTTTAGTTTCTTACTTTTCTCCTCCTTAATGTGTTGTCGCCTGTTCATGCATATACCGTAAATAGAAGCGCAATTGGGATGTATGCAAACTTATTGTGTGTGTATATATATATACATATATATATAAAATATATACGTATATACAGTACACTATATATATACACACATATATATATAGTGTACTGTATATACGTATATATTTTGTATTTTTAATGGGGGAGTCACTTGGTGTTGGAGTAGTTACGTTTGGGAGTGCTGTGTGAATGTGTGAATGCATTTAGTATTTTGTCTGTATGTTTGTCTTAAGGACCCCCTCGAAATTGAGATGATTCATCTCAAGGGATTTATCCTTCTAATACAAAAACACACACACATTAAAGACAATTATTTGCATGTCATTTTCATTTCTGTGCCCAATTAAGACTTAATTGTTTGGCTGATTGACTGTAATTTCACGTTGGCTGCTTTTTGACTCAAGGTCCTTTTTTTCATTTTTACAGCATAGAGTTGGATACATTTTTGTTTGTCTGACAGCAGGTTTTTGTCCAGGATGTGCGATTTTTATAAATGACTACAAATCTTGAGATGTTAGTCATAAAGAAAAGGGACAGGCAATTAACGTTGGAAACGTTGTGGCAGAGGGGGGTGTATTGGTTTGGCAGTTGAGTCAGAGACGTTTTAGAACCGAGACGCCCCAATTCAGGGCCAGATGTACGTACATTTGCAAAAGTAGCATTATCTCCGCCATGGCCAACCCGCAGAAAGCGCACGCTGTGATACATCAGCTTACGTTGTATTTACCAACTTTTCATCCATCCACACAACGCTCACTACACGTTCAAACGAGGCCACGGCCCTTTAGGAGACGGGACGCTGCTTGAATTGCGCTACCTTTAGTATATAGAGGATCTTTGGTTGAGTTCAAATGTCAACAATCTTTGCGCATAATCACTTACTGCACCTTTAAGTTGGTGGCAGAGAAGACTTACCCAGCTCTCCAAACAGCTCCACTCCCAGGGCTGCGTAGATGAAAAACAGCAACATGAAGAGCAGACCAAGGTTCCCCACCTGTCACACAAAAAGGAACATTCACACGTTATATTAACAGAAGTAACTCATATAGATGTGTTTAGTGTATTTCATCAGGTGTACCTCTATGGTTGGGTATAGTGGGTAAGATTTTGTACATACTGATTCAGTGGTTCAACTAGGGCTGGGCGATATGGAGAAAATCAAATATCACGATATTTTTGACCAAATACCTCGATATCGATACAGCAACGATATTGTAGTGTTGACGAATTGGGCTTTCATAAAATATTTACACAATGAGATTTTTTATAAATAGTCATCAGTAATGTGGATATAATGACTAAGTGGGTAAAGGCAAATAATAGAACAGTTTCATCACTTTACTGTAATGCAGCCTTTAAAACCAGGAAAAGACAACACACCAAAATCTAAGACGATATCTAGTCTCATATCACGATATCGATATAACATTGATATATTGCCCAGCTCTAGGTTTAACCATTCCTTTACTGCCCCAGTAAGTTTAAAGTGTCACTTAAATAGTACAGATTAAAGTGTTGTGCAACTACACCACCTAACACTCTCAGGTTCAATCAACATGATCTGACTAATGACACAACCAGTAGTTTTGCCAACACCCTTTATGACATTTTACGGAGTATATTATAAATGACTTAGGTTATTTTCATTCCGATACAAAAAACAACACACTATAGTCATCATCTGGAGATAGGAGACAACTGTTAAAAACCACAAATAGTGAAGCTGCTAAATAATTTATGGTGTGTCAGATAGATAGATAGATACATAAATAAATCTCAACCTGTGTTGCCCACCAAGCTGAATGGACAATATTCTGGACCGAAAGCCTTGGCTTTTCCTGTAATGCTTATTTTGTGATAGATGCTTATGCATTTTTAAAAATGCTGCATTGGGTTTTGAAAGGGTTTTTTTGGAGGCTCAAAGGTCATAAAACTGAACAGCCACATCCAGCATCTTGCAAACATTTTATTCAATCAGAAATACTTGTAGTTGCAAACAGCAAAACTGAAGGTTACTGTAACTAACACAGACACAGACACAGACACACACACACACACACACACACACACACACACACACACACACACACACACACACACACACACACACACACACACACACACACACACACAGAGCATTTTACTACCTGACTTCTTAACAGGCATGAATCCATCCGTGTAAAGAAAACGTTCCCAGATACGTATGCAATGCAAATAGATAAAGGACTCCTCGGGGTGCAATAGCAGGCACTATAAGCATAATATCCTTTAGCTAAGTCACCTCACAGGGAGGCAATGAGGTGTTTTTGGATAGATGACTGTAGAATTCCATTATATAGGCAATCCTTTTTTAAAGTAATGATCTGGAGTGGCACCTTGAATTTCGTTGTTCTAATACACTGTGATTATGCAAAGACAAATAAAGCTTGATTTGATTAGATTTGAATCAAACTGAGAGAGTGAAGTGGCAAAGAATAAGACATACAAGACATTTATTTTGGAGGAGGAGAGGGTGCATAGAAAAAACAGAGGAAATAACGAGGGAGGGTGAAATGGGGAATTTTGGCTAAGGCTAAGCCTGAGGATAGCTTTGTTTCTCTCCCCGGTTGTGCATGTCAGTGTTTCCTGGCGGATATTTAAAGCAATGACTTGGCCTGAAGCACTTTGCAGCATGTAATGTAAGCCTATCTGATGTCTTTGGATCCCTCGAGCAGAGAGTGAAAGCCCAGGGCGCAGGGATGGGGATGCTGTGGTAGGAGAAACAGATTGTTGGATGCTGTGGCAGAATAACAACTATATTTATACCTTTGGTTTCCATAGCGAACAAACCTGCTTCAAACTTTTAATGTGAACATGTTCTTTTCTGTATTTAGACTAATGGAACCTCGACTCAGTTATCTGTTCCATGGTGCAACATGTGATGTTTTTGACACACAGAAGATCATTACACCCACCTCAAACTCCAGTAAAGGAACAACACCAACATCTGGGGTGAATGAAGATCCTCATACTGTATTATACAAACAACCAATTTATGGAAATATAATATAAATACTTTAGTAGAAAAAAACGTTCTGGTGACCATGGGTAAACCACAGTTTGGTTAACCAGTGTTAAAATATTTCTTTTCATTTATAATTGTACATAGCAAAGCCTTACCAATGGAGACATTATGTGGCAGCTTTTCACTGGACTTAGTCACAGCCCAGCGAGTAATTGTTTACACCTTTATGGCTGATCTAATTTCCAAAAGTGGGACGCTCACAGTAATACCATATATATATATATATATATATATGTGTGTGTGTGTGTGTATGTATGTATATATATATATATATATATATATATATATATATATATATAGATATATATATATGTCTATTTTCTTCTGTAAAACCGTAACAATGCATGCTTGCTAATAACCTACAGTAGCTTTATTACCTTGAAAAAGTCAGCTCATATAATAAAGTCTATGCTGCATATTAGTCATTTCAAAGTGATCCTGCTTTCTTTGTATATATTTGTCTTTTTAACCTGTAGTGTCTTTACTTGGGGATGTAGTCAAAAGAAAATGTTGATGAAATACCAATAAAGTCAAATCTGATCCTTCTTTCCTTGTTTTCTAAAAGAATATGTATCATGGTTCCTGAAGGCCTTTTGCCCAACTAACCGAACAGAATGTGAAGTCTCTTAAGAAGCAAAGCTATAAGTGAGGTTTTGCATAATTGTAAATTATGAGAAAGAGAATATTTCTACATATGGTTAGGAGTAAAAGCAGTGAACCTACCCTTTGAAAATGTTCAGTATGTAGCTATACGCCTACATGTGTGCTAATGTTCACAACACTATACCTCCAGTGACACACTCTTATTGTAGCTTGATGTGTATTTTTTCGTGGTCTAAGCTTTCACCACAAAAACAAGACCAACAAAACTGATGAAATCTGTCCAAAGGAGAGAGCGGGGACCAGAATCAAAACAAGTTAAAGTGGATGGAAAAAGGCACTATTGATTTGAGCCACAATTGAAGCGGGGTCGATTTCTGTGACTGTAATTCTACCTCAGTGTGTGAGCCTTGTGTTAAAATGTATATCAGTGTGTATACAGAAATCCTCCCAGAGGGCTCCGGTCAGAGCATTGATAAGGCAGCAGAACAAAAAAAAAAAAAAAGAACTTCTAGCTGTACACAGACTTAGTCCTTTATAAATGCCTTTAATAAAAAAGCTGTTTTAAAGAGAGATCCATTAGTGTATTCTTCTGTGGTTCATCACAGAAATAAAGATAGATAAGAGTTTCATGATTTTAGGAAAAGGCAAAGAGAGACAGAACTTCAGGAACTCCCTTTTTATATTCAGAAAAGATGAATAACACCCCAGAGAAGATGAAGAGGATGATAATGACAGGGCATTTTATCTTGGCAAAAAGCAAAGAAGCAGCTTGCACATTGTGGTCCTGTGACCTCACTTTGAAAAATCATATATATATATATATATTTTTTTTCTTTTTCTTTAAAGCTTCAGCGCAATGGCTTTTTTGTTTTTGTTGAGGCGTATCTACAGTATGTACAGTTACTGTCTTTGTTTTAATACATTTATGTTTCTGTTCTCAGACTCTCATTGCAGTTCGAGTTCATTCTTCCCCGGGTCTTGTTGTCACAGTGCGGTTACCAGGAAACCAGCAGAGATGCTGCACAGAAGTCCTGGATAAACTCTTGATTGTCAGGAAATAGTTACACCACATAACTCACTAATCAACTGGCACAAAGAAATATTTTAAAGGAAAAGTGTGGTTATATTAAAATTTTCTTTTTCAATTTTCCACCTAATCTACAGACCAAAACCAAAAAATCTTTTATACTAACAGATTTGTCTGTGTAGCCAAAACCTGATAGAGCTTATTCCTCTGTGAAGTTTAAGGGCGCTTTCACACCTATAGTTCGGCGATTCGGGGGTGAAGTTGCAACATTGTTGCATTTTTCATCTGGTTCGCTTTGCTTTCACGGTGCACTTTGTCAAACGCACCAAACGCTGTAAACAAATGTCACCTGATCGAAACGGTCGCTTGTTTATACAGAATACAATATACAGAATATCCGAAACTCGCCGACACTTCTGGTCACAGAAATAATGGAGCAACACCAAATTTATAACGTCTTGGGTTTACTTGTTCCGCTTTAGTGTTTCTTCTATTGTAGAAGAAGGCGAACAATGTGAGCAGCTGACAGCGATGTGTGCTCAGAACAGCTTATGGATCTGAAAGTTATCCCTTTCATCATTGTTTTTGGTCCACTTCCTGTATTTGGGTCGGATCGCGTCCTCACCTGAAGTGAGCCGTGAAGTGAGTCTAGCTCACTTGGAAGTGAACCGAGACCCCTGTTTTCCAGCGGACCAACGAGAACCCGTTTTACTCATGTTTAAGTGACATTTGCAACAACAGTGCCCTGACGTTTTAGGAAATGATTGAGCTTCTTTTATATCTGTGTGCCATTCTTAAAGATGAATGTTTTCAGTTTTGAATGGGATTTTGTGACAATAGCCAAACAAAACAGAGTATTGCCAGCATTGTCCTTTAAGCACTGACAAAAAGCACCACCATTTGTACATATTAATGCAAAAGGGTATGTCATCTCCGATAGGCTGCACTGGACAGATTAACATCAAAAGCCACTTATGATTAGTTTGTTCAAGCCAAATGTGCCAAAGATGCATCATCATTTATCCGACAAAAATCATGCCTGCCACTAACCGGTCTATGCTTAATCTGTCTTAATTATTAAATACAGTTTCTGCTTCAGGCGTAGGAAACACAACTAATTAATAACTGAACTGATGGAGGCAGACAATGACAGAGTGAAGCCCAGACGGGGACAGAGCATAGACTGTAAATAAAGATGGGACAACATGACAGCCCACCAAAAGGGAAGCCAAAACATCTTGATTGATCTTGACGTGGGCCAAAATAAAAAAATAAAAGTACACGTCAAATATATTTCCCCCCCAACGATGGTTTCTGTCATTTCAGATAGTTCTTATCACGCTGATGTTTATTCAAGTGTTCATTTTTCTTTTAAAGGAATACGCCACCGTTTGTTGAAATTGGGTTATTCGCCGTCTCCTCTATATTTATATAGGTGCGCAAACGCATTTTTGTCCCAGTGCACGCATTGCCTTAGTCCGGTGGTGCCGTGGCTAGCTTAGCTTAGCGTAATAAATGGAATCCTTTGTGGCCGTGTAGCATGTCGTGAGTAAAAGTGACCCAACAACAACAAAAATGAAACCTAATTATTTCTTGTGGCCTGCATACTCACAACGAGTAAAAATAGCAATGCAGATTAAGACTAGCTGATTTCCTAGGCAGATATTGACTTGGGACTATATTGGGTGGAAGTAGACTACAGCCGAAGCACTGCTACTCGGGCACAGAGATATCGGCAGCCCACGGGGCTCTGCGGCCGGCGCAAAGTCTCGGTTACTGTTTTACCGAAATGCCGCTGCCCTGACGAGACTTTTCTACTTCACAAAAATGGATTAAAGTGAAATCGATCAAAAACGTTAGCTTGATAAGACCATAGAGTATGTGTTATATAAATGGCATGACGAAATTCAAAGTGTAAATATATACGCAATGTATGTCGAAAGTCTAGCCGCAATGTTTCCCCATTGGAATGAATGGCAAACAGAGCTATAGCTAGCTTCCTCCTATCGAGACCTCTCCAGTTCACAAAAATTGATTAAACTGAAATCGGTCAAAAACGTTAGCTTGGTAAGACCATAGAGTATGTGTTATATAAATGCCATGACGAAATTCAAAGTGTAAATATACGCAATGTATGTCGAAAGCCCGTGGAGCCCTGAAGGCTGCCGATATCTCTGCGACCAAGTAGCAGTGCTTCGGCCGGGCTTCCACACAATATAGTCCCAAGTAAATATGAGCCTAGTGTTGGGACCAATCAGGGGGTTAAACATTGATCTTAACCAAAAATGGCTCAGATTGAGCTGAGTGCAGAGACAAGGGACACAGGGAAGGCAAGACAAAGGATCTTGGCCTACATGTGAATCCCAAAGCCAGTTTCACCAAACTCCTACAGGCTGCCACTTGGAAGCAGAGTCGCCAAAATGGAGATTCTACCTCCAACACGAGGAAGGCAAGGCAGACTGGTGGTGAGACAAAGAACTGCTTCACACCTGTGACAAGGTTGCGCTTTTCCCATTGGCTGTCGGGCCTTTGAATGCACCACCCCGCCACTAGGAGGTGGAGGAAGGATAAAAGCTGTCGGCGTTTGTGTCTCTTCGCTTTCCACGGTAATCCATTTTACTGACAGGAGGTGCACTAGTCCGGACTAGCTTAACTAGCGTCACCTCGCTGGTCGAGATTAAGCTGGGACATTTTATATCTTTCTGATATACAAGGGATCCGAGGGGATACTGACCCAGTATCTCCTCACATCTGCAGCGGGTTTAATCAGCCCGGATTCAAGAAAAGGACTACGTTCCGTTTTTTCTTGCATCGTCGACCCGGATCGCGTGTCGTCCACTGCTCTGGACGAAACGGATCGTTAAACTCTGGCGAGAGATTAACTACAAACAACACATGTACAGTAAGAGGCTTACACAGTTCTGGGCAGACGTTAGAACTAGTGTGTTTGGTTTGTTTATTAATGAGCAAAGGGTTCGCTACCGCTTGTTGCCATTAATGTGATCTGTGATTGTAATCATGTATTGGCCCATATCTGGTTATTAATCTGTTTCTGTGAATGTATAATTGATCACGATACTGTTGATTATGTGGTGTTAAGTAGCTGGTTAAAACCGTAATCGCTACGTGCTAAATCACTCCTTTCACGGAGTTTAGTTACTGTCTGCGAGATCATCGCGGAAATCAGCTGTTAGCCACTGAGCTGGCCGTTATCGATAACTAAGATCAGAGTGTTTTCCTCCTTTACTCTTTTCCCTTTTACTAACACACACACATATACACACACGGACACAAGCTAGCCACGTAGCGCCTGAGCTAACGCTGCTAGCTTAACCACGTGGGGTCGGCTTACGTTTGTACAGAGCCAACACATGACCAGGACTGGGTTAAGCGTGTGCGTTGCCTAGCAACCCCCCTCGACCTGTTAAACCCCTCCTCGTGCACCCAGCACCACTACCGCCCTCTTGAGGCTAAATAGTTTTGTGCAGCTCACAGGAGTAGCCATTTTGGGAGTTGTTTTTGTGTTAGAACTACATTTCGACACCGCCCCCTTCACTTTCACTCACCCTTACACACACACACACACACACACACACACACTCACTCTCTCTCACACACGCCCACACACACACACAGACACAGACGTGTCCATGACATATGCTGCTTTGTTTTTGCTTTGTTTGGTTATGATATTGTAAAAGGTATATACGTTTTATTATTGAAGGATTATTGATTGGCTACTGATAATTGTGACGTTAATAAATTCGATTATACTTAAATAGCAGTTGCTGGTGATTGTTTGTGTACTTGTTGTGATAATTGCTGGTCGAACAGGTCCGTGCTCGAATTCACCCCTTCCTTTGTTTCCTTTTAAAGGATCACTACAGAAATGAGACTGTTCCACAGTTTGATTATTGGTCCCTGACTTGCAGGGTGGTGCCCCGTTTTGATTGTTTGTCGATTTGATAAAGTTATTAATAACCATATTCATAACTTCATTAATATTGATAAAACATCTTTGATAATTAGCCAATGATCAAATCTGTACCCTACGTGTACCCTACACTAGAAAACCGCCGACTCTTCAATCTGGATTGCTATTTTTACTCGTTGTGAGTATGCAGGCCACAAGAAGTAATTAGGTTTTGTTTTTGTTGTTGTTGGGTCACTTTTACTCACGACATGCTACACGGCCACAAAGGATTCCATTCATTACGCTAAGCTAAGCTAGCCACGGCACCACCGGACTAAGGCAATGCGTGCACTGAGACAAAAATGCGTTTGCCCACCTATATAAATATAGAGGAGACGGCGAATAACCCAATTTCAACAAACGGTGGCGTATTCCTTTAAGATTGGTTTATAATTAGTTTTTTGATGCTATAAAAAAGGTTCACTAAAAAGTCCTTTAGCGGAACTTTCTAGCTGCTCTTGTCTTATTAGCAGCAGTGGGAATGATACATCTTAAATTAATGCCACAGAGGGCTTTATATCTCCCAAATAAAGGAGAGGAACAGTGGAAGGTTAACAAGGTGTTGTAACATTCGGGGCAAACATTTAGTAATAACCCAACTTCCTGAAAGTCATAATTCTCAGTGAGATTCTATCGACGCTGATCGTTTATCATTCCACAAATGTTAATTAACTCCTGGGTGTCCTTGTGATAAGCCGAGGGACTTTTGTGTGTGTGTGTGTGTATGTGTGTGTGTTTGTGAGATGACACATACCTGAGGCAGAGCCTGGACCACTGTGTCTAGCAGAGCTCTCATCCCAGTTGCCATTTTCAACAACTTCAGCACTGGGGAGAGAACACATCAGGGTGAGACAGCTATAGCAGCCGCACAAACTGTCTATGTCTGCATGCATGCGTGTTGCTTTGGACATGAGTTTTTGAGTGAAATGAAAATTCTGGGCCAAAACCGAAAATTCAGGATGCACTGGGACGAAAACCGAAACCGACTTTTTTTTTTTTAAACCCATTTTAAAATAGATTTTTTTTGTTGTATATTTGTATTAATATTATACTTTTTAATTGATTTCATGAATTGAATGAATCTGAATTGAAAAACTACAAACCAATAAAACTGATCACACTTTTATTAAAAGTAACACACCAAAATTTGACAATATATATATATATATACAACACAATTTTAAATATATTATTCCTCATTCAGTTCTGTAACAATCAAATGTAACAGATTGTTTGATGTACTCTGCATATTGAATTGGATGTCGTGTTTTCAGGTGGTGTATCAAACCTCTTGAAATGTCGGCTGAACAAACGCTGCAGATCGCAAATTTGATGTCCTTATCAGAAACTTTGTAAGTAATTCAACACCGCTGATGTGAGCGGACTTTGCTGGGTAGCACCGTGATAACGGCTAGATCAACTGAGAGGGAAATCTGAGCACTGAGGGGCGGGGCGGGGCGGGGCGGAGAGGCATACATTTTCGGCTCATATTTTTGGCCGTTTTTCTCTTTCGGCAAAAAAACGAAATTTCGGTGCATCAATATGACAAACGACAGCCAAAACCTACAGAGTAAGAGAAAGTGAAACAAAGGACAGAAAGACAAAAGACATCAAAGAGACCGAAAGGGAACAATTAAGCGAGCGATCGATAAATGGAATAGGTTCACGACTCTCCATTAGGGACCCTACACAATCCCCAGTGGCCCAATTTATGGAGGAACATGGCCGGCGATGCGGCCGGTAGCAGAGAGAAAAAGACCACGGCCGTATTGTGATGGGGAACGGCAACAGCTTCTCAGACAATAAAGCCTCCCGGGAGATATACTTTTGTCAGTATGGTTGGTGGTGGTAAAATATTGTGTGTGAGAGAGAGAGAGAGAGAGAGAGAGAGAGAGAGAGAGAGAGAGAGAGAGAGAGAGAGAGAGAGAGAGAGAGAGAGAGAGAGAGAGAGAGAGAATGAAGTGGTGGTAGTGCATAAATCATTAGCCCGCACTCCCTCTGTTCTCTCCAAACAGCATCCCTTAGAAACAGGCACCACTTTTTTGGTGACAT
Source organism: Perca fluviatilis (assembly GCF_010015445.1). NCBI lineage: Eukaryota > Metazoa > Chordata > Actinopteri > Perciformes > Percidae > Perca > Perca fluviatilis. The sequence goes on from NC_053112.1 coordinate 11,829,880, forward strand.
CTTCGGTGCAATGTTTGTGTGTTTCTGTCCTGCACTTCACAGACATGTTGTTCATGTGAACATGGAGGACTGTTATTCTGTGGATTTTCTGTTAGTTGAGACCTTTGGTAATAACACTAGGTTACCATGGATGTATTTAATATAAGATACATTCATTTTAAGACACTGCAGGTGAAATAGTGTTCTATTCTTTATGTAAAGCGACAACAGAAAGTAGTGAGGTGAATATAAATTCAATTGAATTAAATATATTAAACTTTATTCAGCTACACTTGTTGAATATTTGTAAAGTAATAACAGAGCTTATTACTTTAAAAATATTCAACAAGTGTAGCTGAATCTCTCTGTTTAAATTCAGCTATGTGAAAGAAGTAGAAGATGGTGCAACATCTCAATATTCTTTCTCACAGTCACACAAATAAGTTAACATTCAGGCAGAGTGGAAATGTTTTGAAAGGAGAGGAAAGACTAACAGTCAGCAGTAGCCCTCACACTCATTATCAAATACCCTACTTGCTTGTTAATCACCACCGGCTGCTGTTTGATTAGCATATCACCCATGGGTCCACTCAGCGGTCACTGGGCAGTGTTAAGGAGGGCAGAGGGCAATGGTAAGAGGGAGAGGATTAAGTGAGAGTGATGTAATAAGTCCCTATCCTCCTCCTTGTTGCAGCCCAGAGAGCTAGTCCTGTAATTTCCTATAATCAGATTGGACGTATTGAATGAGAGTCATACTAAAAAAAAGGAGAGAGGCTGAAAGATAGAAATATAGGAATATAATATTGATTTTACCTTCATTCAGAACGGAACAATAGGGCTGTAAATGACAACTTATGTTTATGAGGCAAGAGATGAAAAGTGTGTTCATGTTTGTGTTTCAATGAGCCTTGGTTCATCCCACTGGTTGGTTGAAATGAGCTCACAGTCACAAAATGCAAATAAGGGACACAACTGGAAAGAAGTGTTGGTGTGGCGAATGTTTTTTTTTTGCCTTTAGAGAAATGGATAATTGGGCTTAAACTAACTAAATACTGTTATGTGTATTGCATTTTGAGTTGATAGCCAAATCAAAAACAAACAATAAAAGCAAACAGCATCAACAGATAACTAAAACAAGAGTAGAATAGAAAACTCTTACCAAAATAAGTTCAAAATATTTTAGGCAAAAGGTAGGTCTCTAATATAAAAAAAGTTTCAATTACAGTCATGCTCATTTGACAGCACTTATTTCAGAAAATATCATGGGATAACATGTGTGTGCATACCATGTTTGCATTTGTCAATGTGCATGCGTGCGTGTGTGTGTGTATACCTCGTGCTATCCTGAGTACCCTCATGATCCTGATGATGGTGGGGTTGATGGGAAGGGAGGCGTTGATCTCAATCTCCTCCAGGGTGATGCCCATTACTGACAGCAGCACAATGGCCAGGTCCAACTGGTTCCACCTATACACACACACACACACACACACACACACACACACACACACACACACACACACACACACGCTTTTTACAAAATGGATATTCAGCACTGGTAATTCTTTATCCCTTGCTTTGCTTGTTGTTTTCAGCTGGTACCCAAACTTACCCGGAACTTTATGAAGGAACGATATATGGAAAAGACAGGTCCCGGGACAAGTAACACACGCACACGCACACACACACACACACACACACACACACACACACATACACACAAAATTTTTCAATCTACCATAAACTGTAGAATTTAAGATAAGCCCTGCATGTGGCTCATGACTTCATGGCTGCACACATCAGGGCCTGTGTTATGTTAATCTTCCAATGAATATTAATGTTCTACATCAACTTTGTCTTTGTTCATAATTTGCATGATTCTCCCACGACTTGGCAGAATAATTAGTAACAGGTCACCATTACCTGAAGGCCTCCTCCTGTCATGAATATTCATGTTAATACTAGAAGAACACTTCGATACTATGCAAACCCTGCAGCCTCTGAAACATCACTTCCTGTGTTTGTTATTTTGTGTCTTGTCATTTTTAGTGCTAAACAACAAGCTGGATGTTGAAATGTTTGAATGTGATCTAGGCTGCTGCCACTAAGGGCTCCTGCACACTGGCTGCGTGGCGTGAGCGTGTCAGCTGCGTGGAGTGTCCGTTGTTATTTCGGCTCCCATGTTAACAGGTTAGAGCTTGCACACTGGCTGCGTGAAAATGCACGTCTCCGAAAATGCTTGCATTCTAGAAATAGGACCAACACGTATTTCTCACGCGACATGCAAGCGTGTTGGAAGTGTTTCCAGGCAAAATAGAATACGAAAAGATGTTTATATGTAATTTTTACACAAATACATTTAGTAAATGACGTTTTGAAAGTCTCTAGGTTTTGACATAAATGCAAATATAAATGTAATTTAAAAAAATAATAACAAATAATGATTGATTTTCAAATATTGTACCTGTCAATACAGTCCGAAATATTCGGTAGCCTATTTTGCCATCAATACTGCCGACGTTGTCTTTGCTGTAATCAAAACAGTATACATTAATGTTTAACATAAAGTATACTACTGCTTATTTCATTTTATCAATGGGAAACGTGTGGATACATGGATACATGTGTACAGACGTCAGACACGTTTCTGGTGTGCAAAGACAGAAAACGCCACGCAGCCGCCACGCAACTGACACGCAACAGAAACGCCACACTCACGCCACACAGGCAGTGTGCAGGAGACCTAAGGCTGACAGTACATGACAAGAATAAGAACACCAAACATTGTCTCTGCTCCACTGTTGCTAGCTAAAAAGAGGTTGATATACTAAGCAAGCCAATAGAAGGCTACAAAATGTTCAATTTAGCAGACGTCAATTGGCACAGCTGCAGTTAAGTTAGTTTGAATGTTCTAATCAACATCAGACAAGGCAATAACTGTTAACGTAGTGATCGATAATCCATTTGTTTCTGTGGTATATTAGAGTTTGACCGTTGCAAATCTTTGGTGCAGTCCTTCAGAAAATACGCTCCAATGCTACAGTATCTGACATTTGAACTCAACAACAAACTACAAATCTACAGTAAGTCATACTATAGTGTAACTTCTTGGTTAGTAAGGGCAGAAGTCTAAAATAAAAGCAGTTATTCTTCCTTAAATACAAATTTGCCAGATCCAGGGGAGTTTCTTAAATTTTTAACTCACTTTACTGCAAAATTGCTGCCTGGGGTATGTTTTTCCACAGTTAATGTGTCTCGTCCTAGATACTATCTAAGTTCCAGAGCAGCAGAGCTGGCACACAACAGGCTCAGAGGGTATAAACACACACAAAACGGGTTCATCGAATAAAGCCAGGGCTTTCCAAAAACATACAAGAGTGTCATGGCACGAAAAGACAAAGGGACAGAGAGAGAGAAAGACAGGAATTTGACAGACGGAATAATATAACTAAAAATGTTTCTGTCTACATAAAGAGCAAGAAAGGAAGAGACAGACACAGTGAGACTGGCAAAGTGCATTAAAATAGCTGGGAAGAAACACATTTGCAAAGAAAGGGGAGGGGGAACCAAAAGCAATTTCCTCCAACACACCCACAATTCTAAAACTGGAAGCTGCAATAATAAAATCTACATAGTAGAGTAGCTAAAATAATATTCGCCAACACCATCACAGCTGCTCCGCAAGCCTGTGCACATGGCAGCGAGAGAAACCCCCCGCTGTATTGTTTAGGTGGAGATACTGAAATATATTCACATTTCAACACAAAAAAATCTCCACCTGCACTTGTCTGTCTTAGTGTGAACCATTTCTTTAGTCTGATTCACAGTAAAAATTGTTTTTGTACAAGTTTTAACTAACAGTCCAACATATAATTCTGTGAGCAACATCATCACCACGCGTTTAAGCAAAGCCTGCAGAGAGAACATGGAGACAATATTTGTCTAAATGTTGATGTAATCTTTACTTAAGTTGTACTTTAACTATGTTTGGTATTATCAGAGATCCAAATGCTTTCATAATCACATTTATTTCATCACCCGTCCATCAACCGTCCCTCCATTTGTCCATCCATCCATCCATTCACCCGTCCATCCGCCCATCCTGTCTCCTAAAAATTATACAATAATAATTATATATAATTCGCAAAAGCAAATACCTTTTGAATGGATTCATTTTTCTATTATCATAATGAGGAAATGTCAATTGACTTATCTGGCAAGTCACAAAATGTTGATGCAAAATGTTCACCGCCAATGTATTTTTATTTGTTTTCCTACATTATCCAATCACAGCTGTGAACGCCTAAACATAACAAGTCAACAGTGACTTAAAGCACGAGACAGGACCAGTTTACTTTCTTAACCAAATCCATGATCTTCCCAAATATCATGTACAGACAAAGGATGCAAACCCATTCCTGTGCACTGTAACTCGACCACCCACCTGGCCACTTCCCTACATCTTGCATACGGCGCAAAACGAGTCGCCACCTCAACTGTAAATAAAACTTTGTTAACATAATCAGACGGCAGTTATGTTTCTCAAGAGATTGTTAACAGCACAGCTGATGAGAATACAAACGTAATTCCTAAGCAGTTGTTCCTTCTTTGGGGACACTGAAGGACTCATCTGTTTGTTTCTGTCAATTCTCATGGCTGATGAACATATCGTAGGTGAGAGTTGGAACATGGATCAAAAGCAAGAGCTGCTTTAATGTCTTCAGAATCTTTCAGCACCAATCCAATTCCCAAGATTACTCATGTCACATACAGGATTTCTGGGTATTGACGCTACCCCTCGCTGCTATTTGGAACTGCCAATCTGTGAAGTTGAGAGGCAATATGCTCCAAATAGTAACACAATAAATGACATCCCTATCAGGCAGACTGATCTCATGAAGTGGTGTATGTATGACACTCCAATTTGTATGCCATTTTGGCATGTTGTCAAGATGCATAATTGCTTTTTAGCGTGTTTATCGACGCCGCTCGGCCGCCATTGACCTACATTATGTGTGAATTTTCACCGTAGCGAGTAGTATGAAAGGACGTAAGTCCGCAGAAGGAGGTCGGTTGGGGTGGTGGATGTGTAAATCACAGAATTTTCACCCAAGAGAGCCGGGATCTCGTCCCGCATGTGGCGTATGTTTTTTTTTAGCCTTCCCCAATGTTTCTTTCCTAACCCAACCGTTTATTGAATTCCTAAGCGTGTGACGTTGGTCACGTCGTGTTTTTGTTGTTTTTTGTGTTACAAAAGACCCAATGTTCTTTTCCTAAACCCAACCTTTTATTTTATTTTATTTTTTTTTTTACACGCGTCTGACGTTGTTCTCGCGATAGTACGGCACGTTCTCGCGATAACACGCCACGTGGCGACGCCTCGTGGTGTGTATGTTTACATCCGCTGTATACAGCGTAGACATACACGTGGATAGCTCAAAATACATACAGATAACACGCCATTTGGCTTTAGGAAAGTGGCGTGTATGTTTACGCAAAGTCATGATGCCATGTTGTATCAGGAACATGTATGCAGGGTTTTCCCTACCATTATAATGCTTAGGTGCAGCACCCAAGGCGTTTTTTGCCACCGCCTAAGCCAAATGAATGTAAAATCAATGTGAGCATCAAAACTAACTAAATGACACCCAGAAATACTCAGATTTAATTATTGTAGTTTGCTCTCCAGTTTGCTCTCCAGTTGATTTCTTTAGCAAGTATTGGTTTTAAGCTTTTTGAGTGTTATTTATTTACTATCTGCTCTTGCTTTTCCAACGTTTGAGACACAGATATGGTGATAATAATGCTCCAGAAGGATGTGAAATTGATGATTATTTCTGTTGAAAAACATAAATTCTTTTGAGGGAGGACCCTTGAACCCCTCTGCCAAATATGTGCACCTAAGTCTTTGACAAACCAAGGGAAAAACACTGGTATATTCTTCTACTGTAAGATATTTAAGAATATATACTTCAAATCAACGGGTTCAACTGTGCAGGGATTGCTCTGGTCTTGGTGTACACACAGTAAATACTAACATATAAGCAGCTTCATACACCAACACAAATCTATACAGTCTCCATACAGCTGGAAGTGTCCCCTTTGTACCTGTCCTTGAAGAAGCGTCGAAAACCAAAGGCCACCAGCTTCAGAGAGGCCTCAATCACAAACGTGGAGGTGAAGAAGTAGTTGCAGTACTTCAGTGTAGTCTCCAGAGACTGGGATAGAGAGAAACAAGGGTTTAAAGAGGCACAGAGGTTAGGGATCTCTGATCTTAAAATGGTCATATTATGCTTTTTGTTTTTTTCCCTTTCCTTTATTGTGTTATATATCTTTTTTTGTGCATAAGTGAAAAAACCTAAAGTCCACCCCAAAGGGACTTACCATCTCCCACAGAAAACGCTGTTCATAAACTGCTCCAAACAGCACTATTGTAGTCCAGCCTTTACTTCCGTGACAAACGCGCGCCATTTTGTGTCACCTTGTAACATACAGTACGTTATAATGCTCACCTAGCTGCTAGTGTGGCACGCCCTCAAACCAAGCTAGTTAGAACGGAGGCCCAAACAGTTCAGATAATTGTATTGCCAAGTCCAGGAGAATTAAAACGTTATGAATGAAAGACTCATTTTTTAACATTTAAATAACTTACCACTCTGACACGTCTTGCTCCTGTCTAGTTTGAACAGCTGAGCCAAAGCCATAGGTTACCGACTGAAGCAGGTTTGTTTTGGATCACGCTAGAGTGCTTGTCAGGGCCCGCCCTACTCTGCTTCTGATTGGCTAGCAGTCCTTACCTAGGTGCTGCACATGTGCGACTCCCAACAAAGATGGAACAGAAGTGTGATGCCTCACTCTGTAGCTAAAACAGAGAGCTCAACACACAGGGAGAAAAGAGGAGCTGCAGCAATGTGCAGTATGAAAAAAATATGGTGTTTTTTGAAAATTAAACCATGTAAATCTATTCTGGTACGACCTCTAAATACAATTATGAACCTGAAAAGAAGCATAATATGAGGGCTTTAACTGTAATAAACTAATTATTCTTTGTTCCACAGTTGATAGATTAGCCACTTCTTCGTCCACAGTAAGATATTGCAAACTGATTTGATGTTTAACTTTCGTCATGTGAATGAAAGAACCTTTGTACTGAAGAGAGGAAGGGAGAAGCGACAGATAATCTGTTCTGTCAATGTAAGGAAAGTATCCTGCCAATGAGTCTCTTTTAATAGATAGGAACTCAGTTGAGACAGACAACTAAATTATGTTAGACTCTGGAGAAGAACAGAGAAAAAAAACAAGTTCTACCCAATGGTATTAATGACTCACCCAGAAAATGACATCATTAAACCTTGTTATCACAACGGCTGCAGCCAAATTAGGGAAGAACAAAAATATATGCTAAACTATGCATGTGTGTTAATGCTAAATTTTAGCAACAACAGTATATAGTCAATTGAGGTCAGTAAGTTTATTACCTTTACAGTATACGCCCACATTATGTTTATATCGTACCACATCATCATAGAAATTATTGCAACGCTGTCCAGTGTTGGAGGAAGTATTCAGATCCTTTACATAAGTAAAAATACTAATACCATACTATAAAAAAATACTCTGTACAAGTAAAAGTTATGCATTGAAAATGTTACTTAAACCTACATTGTGTAGTTTTTTGAGTTGATTCTTAGCACAAAAAAAACGTTGTTCTTTCACAAATATGTGCTCATTGTGTAATTACTTCCACCAACTAATCAAAGTATTCTCGTAAGCGTAGAATCTGCTATTCAGAATCATTCAGAATACATACGAGCGAGTCGCTCGAATGACAGCAGCCATGTAGCGCCTCCATCTTTAAAATACATTAGCCAAAGAGGGACATACCTCCGTCTTTCGCGCTTTTAAACTCAGTGGCACCGTGACGAATGACGAAGATTACTCGCCAGGGAAGCGAAAAAGAGAATTAAAACGACAACGCGACAGGCAAAGCAACAAGACCAATCGGAGTGGCTAGAACAGCTGCATGTAAAGAATGGAGATACTAAGAGCTAATTTTGGGTTCGGCCACCGTAGGAGCTGAAATGCGCTCAGAATGGGAAGGGCTAGAAAGTAATATTCAGTTGCTTGTCATATACAATTTCACTGCTAGATGGGAGAAATTCTTACACAATGTAGCTTTAAGTAAAAGTATGTAGGTATAATCAGTAAAATTAAAGAAAGTATTAAAAGTAAAAGTACTCAGTGCTGAAAATGTGACTGTTATACTAATATATATTATATAAGTAGGTTATTATTACTCATGCATTTATGTAAAAGCAGGATTTTACTGTTGTAATTGTATTCAGAAGTATAAAGTGGCATAAGGAAGAAATACTAAAGTACAAGTACCTCACATTTGTACTTAAGTACAGTACTTATGTGTATTTGGTATCCATTCATATCATTATTCCATCCATTATTCATACATAGACTCTGATCATAGGCGAAACTTTTCATTTTTAGAGAGTCAGATCTTCTGAACACATTTGTAATCAGTGTATCCATCAAGTGTTTCCACATCATCTGCTGATGTTCTGATGTTGTAAAGTCCCAGTCACGCTATACGTTCGAGCTAGTTTGACATGTTGGGAAATAAGCTTTTTCATTTGCATGCATAGAGAAGTGGAAAATAAAGCAAATAAGCATAAATTCCAAAAACTTTTCATTTAACTCAGGCCACCTTACTTTAGCAAAACAAGGTAGGCTGCAACTTTAGAATGTGAAAAAGTATATAATGTTATAGATTTGAAATAATCAAGAGGGGAAAACATTCAAATCAGGAGAAATGTATGTTAAATAGTGTTTTCCTGCCAGATTGCTGCAGGTGTAGAGCTGTACTGCTAAGAAGACAGCTGCTCTGGAGACAAAAAGTAGAGCCCAGGTTTACGAACATACTTTTGAACAGCTATGTTAAGCTGAAAGCAACAGTGCCAACCTGTAGAATAGCGTTTTATCTTACTCTACTGTTTTCACTGGGCTTTAGTCCAGTTTTATGTAGCTATACAACCTGTAGGTCTTTGACTGTAGCCTTGCCTGAGTAGGCGGTAGCTTTAGATGTCATTGGGAGCTAAGATAGCTGTTGACTTGGAGTGAGAGAGGGTCAGTGTTGGTAAAATATGGCATAAATAGACTAAACAGGTAAAGCTAACTGGAAATAATGAGCTGTGTAGGTTGTCTGTGTGCAGCCAGCCACATAAGCTGATAATATGTCATACCTTCAGTACAAGCATGTTATTTATCATAATCAGTAAGGTTTCATTATAATCTTAAAAATATAGAATTATTCTCCTACAATTGACATGGATATCATCCGGCCAGGATGTAAAGAAAATGTTCTCCACTTTATCTACCTTTCTGATTCACCAAATTGTATCTGGTGGAACAGCTCAGGTAAGATGTGGGTTCATGCAAAGCCTAAGATACTTTTTTTTTTTAATTCATTTTTTACATTTACAAAAAATATCAGAATCAGGATATAGCAGTATTGCTTACTTACCGCCATCAAAATACAAGCCTGGTTTTTCTTTTAAAGCTTTAGTGCTTAACTTTTTTATATTAATGAACGTCCGTTACATTCAAGCCATTGCCAAATGAGTTGCTACAAAGCTAATTAAGACTATCAGCTCCACACAACTCTCTGTATTTCTCAGTATGACTATGTTTAGAAAATGGTGTCATCCAACGACATTTGCGGGCATAAAATCGGACTCTTCTGAAGAGTACATAATGTTTTTTTTAATCCTCCGTGTCCTCCTTGGTTGCTAGCAACTGTGTGGAGGAGGAGTGGTGGGGGTGGTGCGCGATCACGGAAGGCTTGTATCATGTGGATGCGCCGACAGTTTTGTTGTCATTACTTAGAATTCCTCATGGGGGCGACAGAAACGACGCACTATATATTTAAGTTTAACTCAAACTGATTTTGTTCGCCCCCAAAAGCATCTGTGCCTCTGAGAAACGTTTTACATAACTAATACCCCAATCTGCCAGATTGTTTGTATTCCAGCACGTGGATAAATGTTTTGGTTGTTGGCGGGTTTTGCTGCTGATTCAGAGCAGCAGGTTGGCAGCCTGACACTGGGAGTGCCCACTTTAAAAAAATAAAAAATAAAAAACTACCCAGATGGTGCACCACCACCCACTCAGATGCCCATAAACAAGTCTGCTATGTTGCACGTCCATCCCCATAGGATAGTGTGGTCACCTGTGGCTGGCTGTAGTGCTCCAGAGACATGGTGATGACGTTGATACAGATAATAAAGGTGATGGCCAGGTCCAGGTAGTGGCTGGTACACAGATTGTGGATAGCTAGCCGGATTCTGCCGTAAGACGCATAGTAGGGTAGCTTCTGGGCCTCTGGAGAGCGAAAGAAATTCAAGGGAAAGAGAAAGTGGGAAAACAAGGCAAGGAGGGATTTGGATCAGTAAGAAGGCAGGGGAAATATCAATTGAAGGGATAGACAGATGGAGAAATGGAATTTGGATGTGCAGGGGAAGGGCGTAGGAGGAGATGATTGGGGAAATGAAAGCACAGAATCAAGGAAGAAGCAGAGGAAACACAAAAGTACAGGAATAGCATAGGACAAATGAATCTAGGAGTGAGGAAATGAAAGAGCAATAAGTGAAATAAGCTGTTAAAAGAGGGAAAAACTGATATTTGGTTTAAAGGAGAAGCGTTGGGAGAAAGCAACGCAAGGTGCAAACATAATGATTTATTTATGCCAAGTGGGTGGGTGGGGGGGGGGTGACGAGGGGCAGAGCAAATGAAGAGAAGGCAGAGAGGGAGATAAAAAGTTTGAAGGAGTTTTAAATAGGTTGAAATAATGATTAATTCAAAGGCATGTCATTGAAGATGTGTAATACAAAATATTCAATTTGAAGTCTTGGACATGTGCCACATGCCCAAGAAAGAGAACAGTATTTCTAAAGCTTCCAGTCAGGTTTTACTTAACTATTTCTCATTATTGTAGATATTAACTAACTGGGTGGACTACATTATATGTTAAAGTGGTAAACAAACATTTATGAGAGAAGAAATTAGTACATTTTATTAATGTATGTGTATACTTCAATCTTAATCTATTCCTGTCTTCCTCTTCTCCACTTTTTAAAGTTGAGTTATTGATTTATTGAGTTATTGATTTATCTTTTCCAAAAGGACTCCCATCCCTCCATCATTCCGTCCTCCCTCCGCTCAGTCCTGTCCATCCGTCCTCCTCCCTCTCATCCATCCCTTTTTCGGTTGTTTCTTTCCATCCATCTTCCTTTTCACCTTCTCTTTCTTTCCTGCTCTCCCAAAGTTGCATTTTTTGTTCTTATCACCCCATTTCTATCAAATCCTCCTGTACATGTATTTTCCATCTCTTCGTCCTGTGATTCAAAGCCTCTACTCCTCCCTCTATTTATTTATTCATTCATTCATTTCACCTTTAATTTCTCATCAGTCATTAAGAAGAGGTTCTTTTTTACGATGGCGGCCTGACAAGGGAAAGGTAAGGAGGGCTAGAAAATGAAATAAATTAGAAATACATTACAGACAGCAGTGAAAGCGCATACGGAGAGGAACACACACACGCACATGGGTGAGTAAAAGAGATACCGTACAAATATTTAACTGGAAAATGATGATGTGGAAAAGCAACTGCATATGTCGGTTACCAAGGATGATATGGCTGGTTTTGGATGAAATGGAAATGTGTTTGTCCAGTTTGAGAATCTATAATTTCTCCACCTCATTCTATCCAAAAGACCATTCTCATGTATCCCTGTCCCTCCCTTCTGCTTTATTTCCCATGCTTCCCTGGGCCTTACTTCTCCTCTTCTTCTCCATGCGACGCTGGCGTTTCTCCTCCCGCCGCTTGGCCTCCTCCACCTCCTGGTGCTGGCGACACTTGTGGAAGTTCTCCACCACGACGCCCACAAACATGTTGAGGACGAAGAAACTGACGATCAAGAGGAATGAGATGAAGTAGAGCAGCATCCACGGATTGTTGTTGGTCGACGGCTGGGGGGGGCGGGGGGACAAAAGTGAGGGGGAAGGAGAGGAGTTAAACAGAGAAAAAGAGATTAGACAAGGAACTACCGCGAAAACAGTAGAATAAATGAAGGGGAGTGGGAAGACGAAAGGGAGGACAGAGTGAAGATAGAGTGATGAGGAGAAAGGGACGTCATTGGTTGAAATATCACCAAGAATAGTGAAAGACAACAGAAAAAAGGGAAGACATACAATGGAGGAGAGGAAAGCATAAGGAGAGAAAAAAAAATATTTTTTAAGTTATTGGAAAGGAGAATTTGTCAAATATTGTGAGAAAAAGTCAGAATATTTTGAGAAAAAAGTCACAACTTTTAAGTAAAAAGTCAGAATATTTTGAGAAAAAAACATGTTATGCCTTTGTTGTTTTATGTAGCCAAAAATATTGCGTGCCTGTTTTTTATATTTTATTCAGTGCTTACTTGTGTTAAATTTGTAGATTTTAGGACTCTATATGTAATTGTAATTGCTCAATATACATATTTTTTTCTTCTCTTCCTTAGGTGAAATGTCTACTATAAGCCCCTAAGTGTTTTCTTAATCTCACCTGTACAATCTTTTTATTTTTTATTTTCTTGTCTTACTGTTGCCTTGATTTTATTCTGCAAAATAAACAAATACACACTAAAGGAGCCTGGAGGGAGCTCAAGGGAGCAACAACTTTCAGTGGAGGGTAAATATGGAAAGGGAGAAGTTATTTATATAAATATATATATATATATATTCCATTTAGAAATGTGAAATATTTAATTTAACTTATTTTTTAAAGTAAGTGCTGTAGTATAACTAGCAGGAGACAAGTAATAATTGAGGTAAGTTTGGAGACATTACCTTATTTAATCATTAAATTAATAAATATTTTTGTTGCATCTCTTTTCGGTGTTGTAATTTGTAGATGTCCCTAAGCACTCTTACTGCCCGTTGTAACAGCAGCAGCAGAGAGCGCAGAAGCCAGCAGGCAAGTGTTATTTACATAAACTTCTGGTGTACTTACAAATTTTACAATCCATCGTTTTATGAGAGCATAACCTATTTGTACTACTGTAGACGTTTGGTATCATTTCGGGCATTATTAGTGGGGTAATGTTAAGAGACACTTCGGATCCATTAGCCTCTGCGCTAAGCTATTCAGCTGATAACGCTACGCTAAGCTAACGCTCCCAATGTTCGACCCAGGTGAAAAAAGCTTCTGGGGGGGTGTTTGGCTCGAGGTCATGGTGCAAAGGACCCTAGGGTGAAATTACTCCGAACCATCACTTTAAGCATGGATATACAATACTTGGCATCTTATGTATGTTCGGTGCCCTTGAGCATGAACCCCCCCCCCCCTTGGCTACAAGTAACTGTGTGGAGGAGGGAGGGTGCGGTCACATAAGGCTTGTATAACGTGGATGCGCCGACAGTTTTGTTGTCATTACTTAGAATTTCTCATGGGGGAGACAGAATCTACGCACTATAGCTTTAAGTATGTAAATGTTGTTTTTTAAAACACTTAACAGTAGTAAAGACACATAAATCCAGGTGGCTACTGTGATTTAGGCTGACACAATATCTGAAAGGTGCCTTTTTAAATATCAGTTTATCATCTGAAAAACACTGGATTAGTTAATCATTGTTATAAGTGAAATAATCCGACTGAGGGGAATTCATCTATTTTGTCCAGTCTTGAGGAAGATTTGAAATACTACTATAAGCCTCTCAAGGTCTTCTAATCAACAAAACCACTCAGTCCAGCCAGTACAGTCCAAAACTCCTGCAGCTGTCACTGGTAAAAAAAAAAAGAAGAAAAAAATAAGGATGACAACGGAACGGAACAAAAGACAGGAAAAGGACAAAATGTGAAGAACAGATCGGGATGATTGGGCGTGGAGGCAGTCATCACATGGAGTCATTACAAAACAAAAAACCAGGTTCAGGTGCAATAAAACCGGAGATGAGAGTCAGATTTTCAATTTGGAGGAGTGTTGAGTGTTGAAAGCGCAGGGTGGAGTGCAAATAGGATTAGTCATTCAGAGCCATGTTGGACTGCAGTGAGGTTTCTCCCTGAGGCAGGGAAACTGAATCATCCAGAAAAATGCCCTTTCTTTAATAGAATCCTTAATAGATTTTCAAATAAAACCAATTCTCAAGGGAATCTGTTCACTTTGAAGCCACTTCAGAAGACTAATTTGCATCATGTCATCAGACTTTGACGTCATTTGTGTGAATGTGTGCATGGTTTTTGGGGTTAAAAGCGAAATTTACTGAAATTCTAAACTCCTCCACACCAGTGCATAACACTGGGGAGGTGGGGGTTTATGGGTTGGCATAGGCTTCTTCCCTTCTTTTGTTCTTTTTGGCCAGAACTCCAGACTCCTAGCCTGGCTCCGCCCTCCTACGTACTTATGCTCAATTTTCATTTCCCTTCAGTACTATGTCTGGGTTCGCAGTGTAGTCTTGGGTTTTCTCCAGCCAAATTTTTGGCGGTCCAATCAGCGAGCAGAGAGAGTGGCTGAGAATGATGACGTTGAGGCTGTGTGCTAGAGTTGTAGTTCCGTCATGGCGGCGGAGAAAGATGCGAGCGAAGCCATTCGGTCCGTTGTGGCAACGCTGCCGAACATCCAGAAGTTAAAGCCCGAGCAAGAACAATCTTTGCTGAGTTTTGTTGGTGGCCGTGATGTTGTGGCCCTCCTCCCCACGGGGTACAGGAAAAGTTTGATTTTCCAGCTCGCTCCGTTAGTGGTGAAGGAGTTAGCTAAGGCTAACACTAACGATGCTAAGCCCACGTCACGACCAAATGTTAGCAATTGGTTAAGGCAGATCCAGAGTGGCTCTGGGCAGATCCAATAGTTTTAAACTTCAACAGAGTACCCGCCTTCAAAGAAGTTAACACCTGTCAATGGAGAGTGGCCAGACTCTCTGTACAAATGAAATGTACCAGACTCCCATAGTTCCGGTTAAATCACTGGTAGTAAATTTTTTGTGAATAAAATAAATTTACTTCAACTAATCCACTGGTTTGGTGTCCTTTAATATGTTGACGGTCACAGTTGGTAAATCAAGGCGAAAAGTGATTGTGAATGTCGGATTGCCGGTCTCGAATATGTACAGAACTTGACACAGCCTCTCCTAATCCAAACTAGGTAATGTGTTGGGGGGCAGGGGGGTTTCCAAAGCTATTAAACCGACAAGTAGTTCTGACGGAGTAAACTGGCAGCTTAAATGGAATGACATGCAGCAAAGGAACCTTAGACTACTAGGCCAACCTGCTTTAGCTCGACTTTAAGAATAAGATGAAGCCTGGATATTTTTATCTATTGGAGCTAGCTGAGATGGTTTGGCGCTTTGATCAGGAAGCCTCCTTGTGGAGGACTTGTGGGCACATCCAACTGGGTGGAGATCCCGGGGTGACCAGAAGGATGGATTTCATATCCCATCTGGCCTAAAAATGCGTGGGATTCCCTGGAAAGAGCAGGAAGATGTGTGGCTGGAGATCTGGCCATGTGGGCTGCTTTGCTTAGTTTTTTGCCACTACAAACCGGACGCAAATAAGTGGTGGAAAATGGAAGTACATAACAGTAATTTTTGTGTGTCAGCATGTTACACAATAATGTAATTACATACATTTGTACCAGTGTTGTATATGCCTGCACTAAGTGTATGTTATTACCTGCTGGTCTATCCCCACTGCATCCAGTCCATGGTACATGATGTTGACCCAGCCGTCTTTTGAGGCCAGCACAAACAAGGACATTAGAGCCTGGAGGACAGACACAGACACAGACAAACACACACACACACACACACACACAAAATTCACAGTTCACTGTATGCCGAAAACTACTGAAAATTGTGTAGAGGAGCATTTATCTACAGTATTACTTTTACTTTGTTTGCTTGTTCATTCATTCATTTAGCAAAGCAGTTCTTTTGTATTCCTTCCAAACAAGCTTCTGAATTTCAAACCCTCCCTTATACCACTGACTGTTAAGAGCAGAAAACATGTTTGATTGCTATTATGATGACAATAATCAATAATATATCTATATTTAAAGAGATAGTTTTATCAGTTGTAACATTATCAGTTGTTTGTTATTGTGCTATAGCAGGACTCAATTCAACACTGCCTTTTCCAATGCAAGGGAAATTACATTTTCATTATATTTTTACATAAAGAGAAATCTCTAGATTTAGAAGCATTCCTTATATTTTGCCTATGTGTAATGTACTATCATAGTCATATGTATTATAGTTATTCTACTTGTATAGTATAGGAGTAATTCTGTCCTATAGTTTGCTAATTATTATTTTCATTTTTTATGAATATGTGCACCATTGTTTGTGTTTACATTAATATGTTCAAAACGATCCAGACAGGTTGTCAGGGATGCATTTTCTTCTCTCTTGTACCTGTCCAAGGTTGTCAAAGTTGTATTTGTGGTGAACCCATCGATAGTTGGCAGCCAGACAGTCGGATTTGTTAGTGATGTTCTTCACATTGAAACCCACGCAGTAGAAGAACTTCCCTTTGAAGAGCTGTGAAGGAAGACACACACGGAGAAGGAAATGAGAGTCAGAGGCGCGCAAAGATACATTTCGATGAAGTCGTGACAACACTTGTGTGCACTCACTTCTTTCATGCAACTTCTGAAGTAATGCCATAATTAGCGTCTGTAACTAGTGTGCGCGTGAAGCCTAAGTGAAGACTCCAAAAGCACTTGATATCAACAGTGTGGTTTTCCTCCTGAGAGAAGATGTTTTTAATTCTGAATCTTATCAAACACATCAAAGAAGAGATTGAGTAAAATAATGCATAACTGCAGATGCAGAAAGAATAATACATTTTAAAAATATGTGGGGAATAACAGGGTGGGATTGACAACTAGATGAAGAGGAAATGCAGGTCTGCACTAATGAAATAGAAATGGGAAAACCAAGTCAATTGTACATTTGCAAGACTTATGAATTTGCCTGTAAATAGGATAAAGACTATGAAATTACGTACTTGCCAATAATATATATTGTGCTTTACTACACATATCAGCTATTTCTGACCGTACAGTAGGGCTTTGACTTTTGCCCAAAAATCATATTCGAAGTTTGTTTGTTTGTTAATATTCAAATATATTTGAATATTTATTAATAATATTTTGACCATTAAATGCCTTCAGTAAGACTTATATTGGTATCAAACTTTGTATATGTTCTGTCCACCAGCGGGCAGTGTATCAGTCAATAGGCAGGCAATAATGTTTTCAGAAGAAAAACACACTGCCACAACTGTTTTTTTAATTAAATTAAAAGTTTGGAGCTTTCACCGTAGCCTACGTAAGTGGTCTGATGTTTATGGAGAAGGAGAACCAGGAAATGAGTCGGGGGAAATGCAACGCTACCACGCTACGGCCAAGCCAGAGTTACATTTTGAAATGCGTGAAAAAGCCTCGGAATCTGAATTGAAAACGTTTACAAGCAAACACATTTACTAAAAACAATGCCCATAACAGGTTTGAATATGAAGGGCTGCCTAATATTCGTTTGAATATCAATATTTTTTTAAATTTTCAAATTATAATCGAATAACGAAGTTCGGAGTCAAAGCCCTACCGCATAGCGAAAGCGACGTATTCATGTAGCAGGGAGATTTAAATTGATTGTATTTTGCTTTGTTTTTGAGTAAAGACAATATGATCTATTCAGGGTGCGATTTGTGAAAAAAGCAGAAGGGGGGTGGGGGGTGGGGGGGAGATACATTTTTTACCCACAGAGGATAAAAAAAGAATTCAGCAGAGGCAGGGATATGTAGACCAGAAAGGGGGGAAATCCCATGCCCATCGGCAAATCGTACCCTGGATCTAGTACATATAGCTTGTTCTTTATATACTGTGTCTTGAATATCTGCATTGTTTGAATGTTAATTTGAATATGCGTAAAATGTACTTTTGGGATAATGTACTTTTTGAGATAATATACTTCAGGGCTAACTCTGTCTGTGTTCTTGAGTCCCATCATTTAAATGAATCCCAATATATAGAGAAAACTCACACCTGTAAAGGGTTGATAAGGTTGTGGCTCATTATGTGATGATGTGCGGTGATATGTGGAGAGCACAACTTAATCTTCTAAACTCAGACCTGTTCTTTTGTTTTGGCAAGAAAGGTACTCCCACCTGGATCTTTGCATGGTAATGTGTTACCATGATACCTCATCCTGTTGCATTCTGCTCTAATTAGCCTTCTTAGCCATGCTGTGAAAACAGGATTTCATTGTGGGTGCAAACAGAGCCACGCAGCCTCATATCATGTTCTCCACAGTTCATGTTTAATGATTCATTTCTTGGTTTTTGTTCTTTTGCTATAGATGGAAGTTCAAAGCATAATTTGTAATTTGAGCAGCGGGGTGGATATGTCAGGTCATATTATATTTTCAATAGCTGACCATCTCAGGTCCAATTAAAATGTTTGCAGAGAGTTCTTATACAGTGTTAAAAGGCTTGCAAGAAAATACAAATCCCTATTTGATGTTTACCTGAACACCAAGAATACCAAAGATGATGAAGAAGGCGCAGCAGATGAGGACAATGTTGCCGATAGGCTTGAGGGACGTGATGAGGGTCTCGACTACCAGCTTCAGTCCGGGAGCTCTGCTGATCACCCTGGAGGAGTGAGGGAGAGATACAGAGACAGTGAGAGAGAGAGAGAGAGAGAGAGAGAGAGAGAGAGAGAGAGAGAGAAACATCACCTACTGGAAAGACACTGCAAAACATCAGAACAAAATGGATTGTTACTAGCCCTTAGTCTCGCATTGCTAGACCTTCCTCCACAGTGCTGTGGAGGAGGGCCTGGCTAGTTCACACAGCATTCCGGGATGGGAGATAAAACGTGCTTTGGTGTATTGGCATTTCTTTAAACCAATCACAATCGCCTTGGGGGGCGCTAAGCGCCACAGAAAGCAACTGGGCCTCTGCAAAATAGCCTCGGGAAGGAACTTGTTTTGGTGGAACATGTGTACGTTCGAATGTTGTTATAGTCGTGCAACAGAAAACTCCGATTGGACAGATAGTCTAGCTAGCTGTCTGGATTTACCCTGCAGAGATCTGAGGAGTTAACCATAGTCTTCAGGAGTTTAAAATTCCAGCACAAAGAAAGTCAAAGGTGACGGACATCCGGCTGAAAGGAAAGACATCGGGCGGAATTTCCGGCAGCACCGGAGCAATCCCGGAAGTGGAAGGTCGTGGATATACACTACTTAGTAGGGCTGCACAATTAATCAAATTTTAATCACGATCACGATTTTGGCTTCCCACGATCAAATTTGCGTGATCGAGCGATATTTAAAATGTGTCATTCTCTTCATAGAACAGTTTTTGCAAAGCCAATCTAGCGCTCCATAAACCACTGTCTGATCACATGTCTCCATGAGCCAATCAGAGCTGTTCCCTGCCTGCACCGCGCAGCTTAGTTTCTAGATGTAGACAGTCACCGAGGACAGAGTAACGTGAGGAAAATTCCACAACAGGTAGTAGTCGGTCATCATAAGCCGGTCACAATGTTTACCAGTTTACCAGTAAACGCAACGTTTTGTCCCGTCTGTGTTGTTTTTCAGACAACAGCAGTGACCAGTGCTAGTTTGTGTCTTTTAGCTCATAGCTTTAGCAGCAGACTGTTGGATGTCCCGCTGTTGGAATCCTACAGTGAAATACAGACACACTACACTGTTTAGCAGTCAGCATTTTAGCCGTGTTTAATCCAGTTACTACTGTGGCTAACGGTAGGCTAACGTTACCTGCTGTGTAACGTGTTATTAGTGTTTACTAGCGTGACATTCAGCGATGTTTATGTTGCCTCTAACGTGGGTTTCGGAGCATCAGAGCGCAAAGCAGACATGTAAGTGTCAGGGTAATGAGCCACAGAAATCCGCGTAGCTATTTCGTCTGGTAGATACCAGGCATACCAGGCACCACATGCGCCGTTAACGTGAACAGAAAATTGCGTTGCCTGTATCTTTCATGGCAAACATGCATGTCTGGAAAGCGGTCGCACAACAGCTGAAATGGCATACTCCTTCACAGTATCCTTCAATAAAGGAGGAATGTAGCACAATATGGATGTATTAGTAGGAATGTAGCACAATATGGATGTAAAAGCAGTTACAATTATATAATTATGTGACAATAAAATTTGTTTTGGCTAAAATCAACAAATTATCGTGATAATTAATCGTGATCTCAATATTGATCAAAATAATCGTGATTATCATTTTGGCCATAATCGTGCAGCCCTACTACTTAGCCCTAATTCGACAATTACACAGTAGCAGGATACTTGAGCCAAACATGACTGCCGACTCAGACAGACTCTGAGCAGGTACAGTCTGAGTGGACAAAGTATTCTGGCTGTGGAAGCCGGCCGCCCCAGATAGACCTGGACACCCAGGGAGGACAAGTAGAGGCAGAGCAGCACTTTCTAAGTTTCTACTCTACTGTGACTGTAAATTAGACAAATTTAAAAGTCAGGGTGAAGAATTTGAGACACTTTCAGACAGGAACAAACTGAAATGTGTTTTTAGGCGAGAACTCAAAACTGCTGCATCCTAGCAACTAACTATGTTGACTCCTGCAACAAATTGAGAGATGACCACGGAAACACCACACAGGAGCAAACCACCACTCCTAACAAAACACCCACCTAGATCAGTAGGATCCTGTAAATATGAAAATATGTTCAATTGAGTTGTTAAGTTGTAACAATGTGATAAGTTGTGTAATGATTTTGCCGTACCAATGGACTCCTTGTGCCTTCATCACTTTGTGTTTAAGTTGGTGTTCATGTAATAGTTGATGTTGTGCCAGTTATTATTAATATCCTTTAATTCATATGCCATCTGTTTTGTCAATATAAGCAATGTCGTGAGAGAGAGCGAGAGATAGAGAGAGGGATAGAGAGAATGAAAGACAAAGAGACAGGGAAAGAGAGAGACTAGGATATGGTACTGCCGTTGAAGTCAAAGCGGGAATTTTTTTGATTTGATGCAGTAGACGCAGTTGTAGCAACATCTTCCCTTTTAATCAATAAATAAAAATACATGATGCAGTATCAAATTTTAAGGAAAGCTTAAAGAAAGATGGATCATTCTGTACAAGAGAGACTATGTAGGGTCCCATGGTGCATTTGTGCCAATGACATACAGTGCAAACTGAATTCATTCAGACCTAAAATGACCTTAGTTGGATGTAATTTGAGCTCTCTGCACCCTTGAACACCAACTGCTTCCATCTCAGCGTTTTCCTAACTGCTCTGTCCGGTGCTGTCAAGCACTAAATGGTTAACAGACATATCTTAAAGCAGTGGTTCCTAACCTGGGGGGTCGAGAACCCTCGAGCTGGGTCACAAGATAAATCCCAGCTGTCATGAAATGATTAATGGGATTCACACTTTAGGTGAATTGCTCACAACGCATACACATCCTGTATGTGATCGGTGTTTAGGGGTGGCAAGTTTCACATTCCTTTTAGAGAAGCCTGGCTTAAAACATATGTAATAAATACTACAATATGAATAAAACAACGTTATTGAATTCAAAACAGCAGAAACAGATTTTGACCAAAATACAGTATGTGAATTTGCTCACTACAGAGTACATTGCAGTCTGAACAAATATAAACATTAATTTGTTCCCTTGTCAAAATCTCTGCTGAATCAGCCCATGGAGGGCCCATGTATTTATGACTATTCATGGCCACTCTTACAGAGCTGGCCCCCATCATATATGTTTTTAATGATGCCTGATGCTTTTAACTTTTGACTTCATGTTGTTGTGTTGCATTTTTAATTGTTGGAGCTTATATTGCTAAGACAAATGTCAGTGCTTACGGATAATAAAGTGTCATCTTATTTATCTAATTCTTATCTTGTCTTATGAGTGTCTCTTGTATGCCTGTTTTCCAATATGCCACAGTAAGCGGCTGACTCTGACTCTTAAAGGAATAGTTTGACATTTTGGGAAAAAAAAGCTTATTTGCTTTGTGGTGAAGAGTTAGGTGGGAGGATCGATACCACTCTCAGCCTGTACGGTACATACAGTATGAAGCTACCGCGAGTAACTGGTTAGCTTAGCACAAAATGGAAAACTGGAAATAACTAGCCTGCCTCCATCTAACAGTAACTAAATCCACCTACCAGAACCTCTTAAACTCACAAATAAACATGTTTTATGTTGTTTGTTTAATCTGTAAAAAAGCCAAGATGTAAAAATGATGATGATGATTTTATGGGGGGGGTTGGTGCTGGGACCAGTAACTGGAGTCTCAACTAGTTGCCTGGCAACTGCTATGAGAGCAGGTGCTGTTAGTCAGATTTTAATACTTTTGAACAGAGTCAGGCAAGCTGTTTGCCACGGTTTCCAGTCATTATGCTAAGCTAAGCTAACAGTCTGCTGCGTTGACAGACAGATATGAGAGTGGGCTATCTAACTGAAGAAGTGTACAGTATTTCTCTACTGAAGAAAAGAAAAAATCCATCCCAACTTATCATGCCGAAACATAACACTTGACAGTTTTTCCTTCTAACTAACCTGAGGGGGCGTAGCGTCCTGAGCAACCGGAGAACACGGAGAACCCCCAGGATCTTAGCCCCACCAGCCATCGACACCACAATGTCAATCAGAGACACGAATACCAGGAAACCATCGAGAATGTTCCAGCTGCTCCTCAGATAGGCTTTCTCCCCCAGGTACAGACCCATGGACACCACCTGGGGAGATGAAAGGAGAGAGATGCAGAATCCCACACAGGTAACGCAACAGTGGTCAGATGCATACGCATATTCAGGGTCACACTCATTTACAAATGAAAGTAAAAAAAATATGAGAGGATTATTGGAATCCGAATCAGAATACTTTATTGATCACCTCAGGGAAATTGTCCGGTTGCAGTGGCTCACAGTCAGATTCAAGGTAAAAGTAAGAGTACGAAAAGAGCTAGTCAATACGTGTATACAGTAACATAAAGTAACATAGCTACAGTGCAAGAAATTAAAAAGTTGAAGGTGCAGTAAGCGATGCTGCGCAAAGATTGTTAATATTTTAACTCAACTGTTTACTGTGTTTTAATACTGATCTACATCACTAACTAGACCACAACTTGCACTAACTGTATATTGACTCTTCACTACATTTCAGCATTTATATAGAATGTCTATTCATATATATTGCATTATAACTGATCTACATCACTAACTAGACCACAAATTTGCACTAACTGTTTTGTGACTTTTTATTACATCTCAGCAGTGATATAGCATATATATATACATATATTCATGTATATTGTGTTATTACCATATCACTTTCACATATCCATCGACTTACTTACACCTCACTTTGCAGTGGCTTTGTATTGCCTACTTAATCTGCACTTTATGTAGCATATTGTATTCTGTATTCCTTTAATGTATTGAATGTGAAACTGTATGTTGTCCTGCACGCTTATGCTTTTCTTGGCCAGGTCGCTGTTGCAAATGAGAACTTGTTCTCAACGGCCTACCTGGTTAAATGAAGGTTAAATAAAAATAAAAATTGCCAAACAAATACAACCCCCCTCTTCAGAAGCTCCGCCCCCCCAGATTCACGGACAGATAACTAGTGGCTGGCCGGCACATTCACATGCCATTAACTGATGCCGCCTGTTGCCGATTGGATGGAATAGTGTGTTGTGGCATGTGGACTCCTTTCTGTTTGTTTTCCATTTACACAGCCAGGGCTGTGTATCAACTCTGTATTTTTTCTTTTTCAACGCACAAAGAAAATAGAGAGCTAGGGGACCGTGAGGAGATGTTCGCTAAATTTGGCAAAACTTACAATACCTTTAAGTAGAAGTTAAGTAAGATTAGGTTTAAAAGTGAGATTAGGTTAAAATATTCTGTTATTAACACAATGGATTGTATAAATGATATTGCAGTGCAGTGTGAAGATAAAAAAACAAACATTGAAGTGCATTAGAGATGTGTGATCTAGGGTGAGATGAAAAAGGGAAAGAAAGACAAGCAACAGCTCTTAAACCCCAATATGAGGAAATGAAAGGGGAGGAATTAAGGAAATGAGTTTGAGGAGGGGAAAGGAAAGGCTATTAAAAGGAAAGTTTACAACGATTTCAGGGAGCAATGGACATCTTCAACAATGGACCTTCTACTAACGCATTCAATTTCACATTACGCTGTGCAGTTGTTGGAATGATGAATCCGCGGCAAAATCAAAGGTTCTTTGTGCAGTGCACCAACTTTTATTTACTTTTAAACATTGAATTTTGCTGATTATATTGTAACTGAGCGAAATGGTTACAATGAAAACTTAGAAAGGCATTTTCAGTTAAGACATACAGGGCCTAATTTGCTAACACTAGCACAGTTTGCGCTGCGTCTGTTTATGCGAGTTCGGTAATAGCGCACGCTATGCTTCCACATTTTGCGTAGTATTTATCAACCCTGACACCCATCAGGCAATCAGCGTCTTTCTCCGCCCACTATACCGTAAATTGCGCTGTAGCAAAGCGGTACTGGTGCTATGATATGGCTGAGTGCAGACTGTGATATTCCCACTGCTGATGCTATGACTGTTTGAAATGATCCTGATGTCAATATTTGTAATGTAGCGAGGAGTTTAACAACTGCTGGAATGGGATGTGAACGCTGAGTGGGAGATTCAATTTCATCTTTGATTTCTTCCAGTAACTCTAATATTGCATGGCTGCTTGATCTGTAACGCTAAATGATGTTGTGTTCACTGAGAAAGTGAGATTCTTGTGTTAAAAATATTTTCAGCCTCGCCTATGTCTTCGTCTTGCTCAAATTACTGTTGCCATTTCACCAGCGGCATAAAGGTCTACGAGGAAACTCGATTGCGGCTGGTTTACACCTGCTTTTAAGAGGCGGAGAATTTCCCCCGCAGAATAGAGGCGCGCTCTTACTGACAGTCTTTGTAAATACCACGGAATATATAATTAGGTGCACTTTGCGCTTATCCTCCCACCTTTTTGGGTGGAACTCCCACTTTCCCCACCACCCTCCCACGAACGCATATTGAAAGTGAACTTGTCTCTTCTCGCTCATGTGGCAGACAATCTGCGATTTTACCCATGTGCGCCCTGTTTGTAAATAGCCCGCATCGGTTACGTCCGTCTTTGCGACCAATTAGCGCCTGGAAACAGGCGCAAACGGCTTGATAAATCTAGCCCACAGTGTTTTGAAATGCCAACATTGCACTGTACCTCTTCAGCAGTCTGCCCAAAATTTCTTTACTGTCTGGCCACACAAACAGACCAAAGCTTGGATATGTGTGTGCTTTTGTGACTGGAGCTGCAAACAAATACAGCTTCACATATTTCAGTTTTGTCTTAGATTTATAGTCTGTCACTTTCTAGCTACAGCTGGCTGGGAGGTCTCGCTCACTAGGCGAGCACTAATGGGCAAAGAGCGGAGAAGGAGAATAAAACGAAAAGGAGGGTAAGGTGGGGGAGATCAACAATTTGGTGGAAACAGTGAGACAGCTATCAGTGGGAGGAATGAGAGAGGCGGAAGTCAGGGGTGGAGGAAAAAGACAGAAGAGGCTCAAAGAGTAAAGCAGAAAGTTTTGAGATCAAAAAGAGTCAGCGAAGGTTGCAGGAAAAGTCGCACGGCAGATGTTTCGACATCATTTGACATCTGCTTGGGCGCTTTCATGGAAAAAAACAACAACTCGGTGTAGCTGTCATGTTGAAACAGATCGAGCAAAGATGCAGCGGGCTCGTCTGCCCTGCTTGGCAGAAAACGCCACCAGAGAGGAATGTGGAACGATGGGAAATTCTGGAAAAGGTGGGATAAGAGGTGATGGTGTTGGTGCATCTGTTTGGAAACGCGTCACAAGCATAATGATGGCACACTGCGGCAAAATAAGCCCCTGAGTATCACATAGGCACCGCCTTTAGGCTAGAAGGGAGGCTCTGAAAACTTTGTGGCATGCTCCATCATGAGCTGTAGTCAGCTTGGATTTAGACCAGTTACAATAGAAGCCAATGGTGACGTAGAGTCGTCATTGGAAACATGTCCAACTATATGAAAACAGCCATTGAGACTTCTGAAATCACTCCAGCAACCTAATCCACTTCTCTGTCGTGAATGCTCCATATTCTATGCTGCCCTCCTCCAAAACAGTTCCAATAAAGCTACTTCCAGGGGAGTTTCAAAGCTCTTTTAATATTAGTGTATTAAGCTATGACTACTTTTACATTGCTATGTTTTGGTATTTAAGTTTTGAGCCAAAAGCGATCTCCATGCAAACAAGTGTTTTTAGCTCAAGTAGAAAAACTAATCTGCGTTTAAACCAACACGCCCAAACCGCAAATCTCATCAACATTCTCGTATACTGGGCATGCGCGTGTTGGGTAAACAGGAGACAGCATGTACAGTATGCTTCGCCCATTGCTGGTAGTTGCCACGGTAACGTTATTAGCTTAGTCTCAGAGAACGAAAAGTCATGACTGATAAGACCCAGTCAGGCAGCGAAACATTGGCCTCAGTGTTGGTGTTGCTAAAAGTCTCCGTATGCGGCCGATGAGATTTCAACACAACCTTTAACAATTTTAAATATATAAATATATTGTATAGGGGCTAAACGCCAGAGCAGTGTGAATGCAAGGTGTAAATGTAGCAAAAGATGTTAGTTTTAAAGCAAAACGTAGCAATGTAAATATAGCCTATGCTGTGGCGAAACTGAGTGTTTGGAACATACTGACCAAACAAGTTAGCCTGGTTGACACTAGACCCTTCTCAGCTGTAACTGAGAGTGGGTCTGGGAAAGGTTCATTGACAGCTCATTTCCAAAGGGGCGTCACCAACGGACGCCACTCAAATGCCTCTGGGCGCAATTGGATAGTCCTTCAACCAATCAGTCCAATGATCCGGGTGACGTCGCAGCGACAGCAGCATCAACGGGTTGCTGCGTTTCGGTGGCCGCCTTGTTGAATGTAAACACAAAGCTGCTTACCGTCGCTGCGCTACCGTCATCGTGTAAAGACCGCCTCAACGGTTGTGATTGGTGCCTCGATTTTGGGGACATTGGAAATGGGTTTGAATGGGCTCTAGGCCAGACTGACTTGCAGAGCAAATCTCAAATTTGCCGGAAGTTCGTCAGGGTTTACCCAGACTACAAACAAGTGAAAGTGAGAAGTAAATTAGTCTGCAGGAGGGGTTGCAGAAGTTTCTATAGAAATGTTGATACCGTTGGCACTTTGCCATGTCAGTGGGTCACCATTAGCCTGGGTAAACCTTGACGAACTTACGGCAAATTTGAGATTTGCTCTCCAAGTCAGTCTGGCCAATAGCCCATTCAAACCCATTTCCAATGTCCCCAAACTCGAGGGACCAATCACAACCGCTGAGGCGGGCTTTACACCAATAACAACCGTTGAGGCGGGTTTACGCGACGACGATAGCGCAGCGACGGCGAGCAGCTTTTTGTTTGCGTTCAACATGATGGCTACCGAAGCGCAGCGTCACCCGTATCGTTGGACTGATTGGTTGAAGCACTATCCAATTGCGCCCAGAGGCATTTGAGCGGCGTCCATTGGTGACGCCCCTTTGGAAATGAGCTGTCAATGAACCTTTCCCAGACCCACTCTCAGTTACAGCTGAGAAGGGTCTGGTGTCAACCAGGCTAGGTCACCATTAAAGCAAACTACAAATTGTTCAAAGCCACCTTTCAAGCCTCACAGGACAACTGTTTGACATTTATAAGATAGATTTCCTGTAGTGTATTTCTTTAAGGGAACAAACACATTCAGTTTTAATGGCCTATTCATAATTATCCTCTTTTGAAACTGTGCCAACAATGTGACAGCAGCTCTGATTTGAAATATGGTTTATTAACAGTAGCTATACTATGCCCCCATCACGCCACATCGTTCAGACAATATTACAAAGTTACAGAATAGGACAAAGTATTTAAGCCAGCCTTCAATTTGTTAATTCCAAGTTAGCGAATCCAAGAATTTCCGACGGTGATGATTCAATAAAGAACTACAGAAGTGTCAATAAACTTTGTTTGTCTTTTTGTGTGACATAAACCCAAGCAATAACCAAATTAGAATAACAGGACATATTCCTGTTCTTCCTTTTCTGCCAACGCTTCTTATTATGCATCAGTCAAAATGTATTTACTGTCTTCACCTTCTAGAAATGCTTGAATAAAACTGTGCTTCTGTATCTTGTGCTGGCAAACCTCCGCAACATATCCCACCTCTGAACAAACACCATGACTGTCACCACGGTAACTCAAAGTGAGTGACGACAGCAGCAGCGGTGGAAGCATGATAACAAATAGCGCCATGCAATGCAACAGTTGTCAGGGTATCCAAACTCTACATACATAATGTAGAAGCTGAAGGCGTCAGAGGGTGGAAAAGACAGAAAAAGAAAAGGAAGAAGAAGTAAAAATAAGAAGAAAGTAAAATTAAAAAAACCAAAGAGCCAGATAAAGGGAGAGAAGTATGAAGAAAGAAAAGAGACTTTTACGTATCACAAAACTAACTGAAGTAGTCTGTTTGCATAATTCCACAGTTCTGTTACGGAACAGAATCATTGTGCCTTGTTTTGACAGTAAATATAGTTGAAAAATCTCACTGTAGGAACATATGTCATCTATCCACGCTAGTGAGATCTGCACTGCAGCGGGTCACTGTCACATCCTGTACGATAGGTCTTTTGTCATGTTTTGACAGGATGGATAGCGGGTTATAATACTGCTGCTCTGTTATTAATAGCAGCCGGTTATACTGATGCCCCTTCGGGACTGTTGGAATGCCACTGGGCCTCCATTAAGCAGATCAAATATCTCCACCATAAAACATGATGCATGGGATATCTATAGCACGTCGATGCCAGCGCTGTTATCAAAGCCCGCTCTGCTGGGCTTTGGCTGACAGGGCGAGTATGTCACATTAGATTCAAATTTAAATTACATTCAAACTCCATTTGCAATATCACTTGGCGGAAAATATGGCAATTATTGTACTTCTCGCTTCCGCGTTTGAAGTTTAAGGTGGGATTTTGCATACTCACATTGCTGCATATTGACTTAAAATGACCATAATGGATCTCTGATGGATGTAGACTTTTCCCACCCATATTTCAACAGTACAGCCGGACTACTTTAATACTATAACGACTTTGGGTCTATCTGAGTCGGATTATTTGTTTTTGAGAGTCTGAGAATTAATTTGAGACAAATCTGGTCTTTCTGCATTAACATTGGTCATTAAATGTGTTCTCACATCATGAAATTTACAAAATGGTCAGATTAATAATAAACATTTTTAGAATAAATAATTTTGATAGGGAAAGTTAATAAAATCTAAAAATGTGTCATATTGACACTGCAGGAAGCGACCAAGGTAGCCAAGTAGGGCTAACTATGGCTCAGATTTGGCCTACATGGGCTGTTTTCTGGCACCAGAGAGCCAAATGTGAGCCGGCCCATACAGTACATGGCTGCCAGATTCAGCTAGGCTTTGAAGAAGCTGTTGTGGGCTGAGAATCAGCTCTGTTTAGCAGCGATGTGTCGGTCGCGAAACAAGTCGGCTCCTAAGTCTGACTCCTTTAAGAGAAGGATGAGAGCCGGCTCTCGTCTGAGAGCTGTTTTTTTATTTGTAAATTCATGCAAGACTGAATAATAGGATGATCCTAAAACGTATTTGTTAAATAGAATCAAGAAACGTCTCACTTTGTTAAGCACCTTAAAAGCCAAGAATGGTAAGACTGTAGTATGTTATTGTGCCAGTAACGTAGGCAGTGGACAGGAGACCACATGTGCATATAGTGTTGGATTTTTCTTCCACATCCACGTACAAAATGAAATTATATTGGTGGGATGTCAAAGTTTGAATCTGATTCAAATCTTACCCCATCATTAGCCTAATTCCCAGATAAAGTGTGCTTTTGTCGCAACTCTTTGACAAACATGATTGCCTGAGTCAGAAATAATACACTATAAATAACACTTAACTTAATTATTACATTACGTATTATGAATTCACCAACTTGCTCATTAAAAAGACGACTATTTTTGTATTTCTGCACAATAAATACCCAGTCAATCAAATGAATACATTTTTTTTCCCTTTCTTCGATAGGGACAGTGGATAGACAGGAAAGGGGGAGAGAAAGAGATGGGATGACACGCAGCAAAGGGCCGCAGGTCGAATTCGAACCCGGGCTGCTGCAAAGGACTCAGCCTACATGGGGCTCACGCTCTTACTGGGTGAGCTAGAGGCTGGCCCGTAATCATTATATTTTTAAACTTTAATCAGGGGAAATTTGCTGAGTGCGCACATTTTTTTCAACATCATCTTTCCTCCTGTAACACTCATCAGCTGCTCAGTGCAATCACAGCCTTTTTCAACACAACCCCAAGCAGCTCCAGTGGAGTAGTTTGGAGATTTAGTGCTAAAAGGTATAAAGTTAAAGAAGTGAAGAACATGAGTCATTCCTTTTTCCCTGGTTTTTAACTGGGGCAGGCATCTGGTACGAACATTATGTGGCTGTTCTGACCAGCTAACACAAGCACTGAAGCTTTGGGCATGCACTTTAGTAAATGGCATTCATTGTGCTCATACTCGGAGTAGAGACAAATGGAGAGTCTTAATTCTGGACACGTCTCAAAAAAGCTGCTCAGTAATGCTACTTAAAAAAAAGCAAGATTTCCAGCTCCATTTTCACTTTATTTTTTTCAGCTTCCGTCACTAAGCTTCTCAGTAAGTATTATGAGGCAGTTTTAAAGAAAAGAAAAAGCATGACACTTTGACGACCCAGGTTCACATATTCAAAGCTGCGAAAAGTGTTTGCAAGTTTTGCCTCAGCCCAAAGTTGGTTGCGGTTTCATGACAGTCCCAGAGCTGAATGACAAGTGCTGAGGTAAGAAATGAACCAACTGAAAAGGGGAATCATGACAAGAATCTCTACCACAGTATGTTGCGTAATGTAACTGCAAATCAGGTACGATGACAGTGTAAGCACAGAAAGAAGAGGCAACAGAATGGCTGCTAAAATGCTTCTAACTCAGTCTCTGTTCATTTACTTTGTAGGATCCTCGTTAGCTCCTGTATTGCAGCACCTATTCTTCCTTACAATTGGTCGACAATGTAATAATGAATGTACTGCACATCAAACACAATGCAATACATCGCAAACGATACAAATTAGGACATCATAAGACGAAGGCTAAACACACATAATAGCATAATTTCATTACATAACACATGATAACTGTGTTTCCTCTAGAATTCTTTTCAGCAGCGGGGGGGTTGGGGGGGGGGGTTTGAATGTCAAAAAGTAACGTCTAAGTAACGTTTTAGCATCTCACATCACACTTTCAGTCACTATGACCACGATGGTCAGAAACATTGTGCCAAAATATGAACAATAACGTCGCTGTCAACGGGCTTATCTGCTAATGTTAGCTACCAACCGTTACCTTGAAACCATCCAGCGAAGAGACGGTACCGTAGGGTGCCGTTACCTGAAACCGGTGATTTATCGTCACCGCTCATTTTAAACACAGTTTAAAACAAAAAGCTGAGTGAACATTACTTGCCACATTTTTCATGTTGGTTTTGAGCGGCATGCACCCCCACTAACCTAGAAAACGGTTTTAAAACAGTAATTAGGTTATGTTAATTAGGGTTGGGTACTGTTTGGATTTTTACGACTCCGATGCCGAAGCGGTACTTTTAAAACGATTCCGATTCCTAAACCGATTCTTGAAAAACTGAAAAATGACATCAAAGAAAGGCTCTTTTATGGAGTTTTAAAAAAATTTGAAAATGATTTAAATTTAACAATATATTAACGTTCTAAAGTATTTAAATATATAATAAGTAATCCTAAGTCACCTAACACATAACGACAATAATTTAACAAATAACTAAATAAATGTTGAGTTGGTATGCCAACCAGCTTCAAACTTTAGCAGTTCTTTTGCAGAAAAATGACCATATTTGCCTTCTCTGGCAAGATAGGACACCTCTCCTGACTTATGGCATGTCCTGCACAGGAGAAACCTCTCACAGACGGTGTCCAAGAGGTCTGCACACACACAGGAAGGAGTTTGAAAGGGCAGACAATTTGGGGAGGCTGTCCTGCCTCCCCCACCACCAGGCTAACAGGGTCTTGTCTTCAGTGTTGCCAACATAACGACTTTGTTGCTAGATTTAGCAACTTTTCAGACCCCCTTAGAGACTTTTTTTCAAAAAAGCGACTAGCGACAAATCGTCCAGCAAGCACGCAAGGTATTTCTCTCCTTTAGCCACCAAAACAGTCTTCTGTTCTGTGACTGAGGAGCAGCCCCTCCCTTCTCTCCTCATGTGCAGCAGCACTGCGCAAGGTGCAGTTAGAAGGGGAGGGGGGGACAGGGTGCGGGGGCCGGTGTAGGTAGGAGAGACAGCAGGACGCGACGGGAGAAAGACGCCGCTGAGCTGGCCTGGCCCTGGGCAAGCCAGCCTTCTTTGAGAATTCTTTATCTATCTTTTTCCCTCCCTTTGTAGAATTTTATTTTTTTTTACTTCAAAGATAGGCTACCTAAGTAATAATTATAAGGTAAAATAAATTCCTGTATTGAATTTGTGATTATTTGGCTAAAGATTTCGAATTCTTTCTATCTACCTTGCTGACACAACCATTAAACTTTATGCAAATGATTGCGTAATGACGTCACAAATATGCAAATGAGCGTATGATGTCATCTAGTGACTTTTAGCGACTTTTGGAGCTGGTGCTAGCTACTTTCATTGGAAAATAGTTGGCAACACTGATTGTCCTGAACGATAGACTAGTAGAACAAGTGTAATATGTTTACTAGCGATCACGTGCAGTGAATGGTTAATACGCTTTTAGGTCCGTTTTGGTGAGCCCAGAGGGAAAATATGGCATTTTAAAAGTAGCCTACATTTACGATGGCTAGCTAACAGTAGACTAAAGAGAAAGTATTATATTTTTACATCCGTTTTGGCCATCTATCAGCAGTAATTGTAGAGTGCATGTCGGAGAATAGCTCGGACACGTGCTTCACACCGCGAGCGGGCACGTGCGCCACTCGGCGGAAAAGGGAGAACGAAAAAAAGAGTCTGCCGCTGTCCGGAGCGACAGAGGGAAAATATTTCAGTCGGAACGGAAATGAGGAACCAAAATTTGCATTCTAATCCGGTCTGAATACTACCGTTTGCGTTTCGGTACCCAAACGTAACGTTAATACAACGTGTCGGAGGAATACACGTCGTTAACGTTAGCTTCTTGTCTCATGTGGGGTCTGATAAACAGTAAATTCATCAAATTCAGTGTCCACAATGTGTGTGTGTGAGTGAGAGAGAATGAGGGGGATGTCAGGTCTTTCCCTGTTTCTAATTAGAGTCTGATGTTCAGGGTCAAACTCTCTGTGTGCAGGTACTGTAACACTGTTTACACTGATCACTACTGTTAATGTACGAAAGTGTTTGTGTGTGTGTGTGTGTGTGTGTGTGTGTGTGTGTGTGTGTTTGTAGGGGGGGGGCAGGAAATGAGAACCGTGATGAAGTGTGTTTAATTAGTGCTCCTCAGAGAGAGATCAGACTGACCAGCCTGCAACAAGCGCAACAAGCAGGTAGGGAGGGTGAGAGGGAGGGAGATGGGAGGAGGGTGAGATACAGTGAGAAGAAAATAATGTTGTATTGGTCCTGTACTGCGAAAAAAACAAAAAAGCACTGCAGGAGATCATTACCTCAATTTCCCATTAATTCATTCATTACTGTTTTGTAACATTTCTGACATCGTTGAACCACACTAGAAGATGTAGTTATACAGAGAGCAATTACTTGTTTTTCCCCACTTGGGAATGCTCCCGGCACACAGTTCACATGTGAATGTGTGCAGCTTCTAGTTAACAGATGACATAATGAAAATAAATTGCCATTTATGTGGTGAGGAACTAAATAAACTATACGGTATGGGAACTTATATTTCCTATGTCAAAAGATCAAGACATATGAATGTGTTTCAAAATTGTGTGGAAATTGGGGGGGGCCCTGGCAGCTCACCTGGTTGAGCGTGTGCCCCATTTACTAAGGCTCGGTCCTTATCGCGGTGGCCCGGGTTTAAGTCCGACCCGTGGCCCTTTGCTGCATGTCATACCCCCTCTCTCTACCCCCTTTTCTGTTTAAATTAATTAAATTAATGCCAAAAATCTGTATAAAAGCCTGACTGCACCAATGTAACAGGGCAGGAAGATTATTATAAGACTAAAATAGTGTTTGACTTTGAGTATTATAGCATAAGAATAAGTAAATGAATAAGTCAGTAAGTAAGTAATGCAACAAGCTAGTAAAGTTTATTTTGATAGCATCCCTTCCGGAGGAAACTCAGATGTGAATATATCAAATAAATAAATAAATAATAATAAACACAGGTATAAACAGTCTCATCAGATTCTAAGTGCTAAAGGAGAGAGATCACAAAATCACAATTCAGTTTTAAGTGAGGAACAACTAAAAACCTCAGAGACCAATTGGTAATATGTAAGTAATGCAGCCATTAAAGTAGAAAGCTACTTGACAATGCAGAGCTCTAAAAAGCATTGCTTTTTTATAATCTTAGAGGTGTCTCCAAACACTTGTTTAGAGTAAGGGGGTGTAACTTGTAAAAGCAAGTAAGTAAGAGAAGGTTATTTTGTATAGCACTTATCACAGACAGGCCAAATAAATAAATACATTATAACCAATTCGATATTCATAAAAAGCATAATAAATCACAGTAAATCATAGTAAAACACAAAAGCATAAAACACATAGTAATACAGTCAACAATGTGGTTTAACGAACTCCTTCCAGCGACCGTCACACCTTTGAGTGGAGGTTAGTGCTACAGCAATTCACATGCTATTTGAGACAAGAAAATGAGCTGCAGGAGGACGCTGGGAGCACATCTGAGTGTGGAAAAGAAGCAGGGCACAGATAACAATGGAGCTCGACTGATTAAATTACAAATGGGGGGACAAAAGAGCAGAGAGGACGATAAGGGACGGATACAGAAGTGAATATGAAAGGAATCCAATGAGCAAATATGAGTGATTGGAAAGACTGATCAAAGGAATGGAGGTAAATAAAGATGCCAAGAAGGAGACGAGGAAACGGAAGAGAATGAATAACCAACCGAGCTAAGTTCAACCAGGGGCCAGATGCATATATGTGCAGTCCACAGTGCAGAGATGATCTGCATACCATTGTGCTACACATGTCTTCATTATCCCTGGTCATAAATAAATCACTATAGGGTTTTTACATGCCAATGCGGAAGATGCCTGGAGCAAGGCCCTTAATAATGGATGACGCCCTGTCTTCAGGACGGTGGACCAGTGGATTAAAAAGAGTACATGAAAGTGTTTGTGTGTGTGTGTGTGTGTGTTTATCGATGGGAAGTCCAGGAGTAGCTAAAGGCCATCTGCCATCTGAAGAGCGATAGCCTTTTAATTAACTTCATTATCTAGCTGCCCATCGCTAATGGACAACTGATTAAACCGCATGTTGCAGATTTCTCCAGGAAAGGAGATGGGAGGGGGGAGGGGGGGGGGGATAACAGAAAGGAGAAGAGAGAAAAAAATAAGGAATGGAGAGATAAAGGGAAGAGAGAAAAGTAAACCATGTGGGAAATGATGAGAGGAAAGAAGTGGGCAGGAGCAAGGAGAGGAAGTGTATACATAACAGGATAAAACAACAAAACCAGAAGAGAGGAGGACAAATAATGGACAGAAGAAAGACAAAGGTTTTAAAAAAATGAGAAGAGACAATATTGGAGGAATGGAGGTGAGATGGAGAGGGAGGTTAGGGGTGTAAATCACAAGTTTTATCACGATTAGAGATTATATAGATTCTTTGAACAGCGACACAATAGTTATTGTAATTGTCTTGAAGTCAGCCACCATACGATTTCGATTGGATTCAATTCATATCGATCGATATGAGACAATATCATTAATGCCCATTTAACACAATCAGTTACACTGATAGCAACTCAAAAAAAGCAACTAAAATATGAAATTACAATTTGACTACTTAGCTCTTCCATACATTTACATTAAAAAATATATATATTTTTTTTTAATAAAAATAATAAATATGAAGTGGGAATCTAAAATAAAGTGGGAATCTTACAGACGAGACGTATCGGCATTTTCACTTTGCTTCGATAATATTGGATGGTGGATCATTGAATCAATACATGGATCCAGACTGATGTACTGTATCGGACAGGAGAGGACCAAGACAAAAGAGAACAATGGAGAGGGTGAGGATGTTACTGTGTAAGAGGTGAAGAAAGGAGGGTCAAAAAAAGAAAAAAAAAGGAAAGTTGAGCAGAGCAACAGAAGAAAAGACATTTTACCTTGACAGTCATCTCCGCAACAAAGATGGCAGTAAAGATGTAGTTGGAAACAGTGAGAAACAGCCTTTCCTGTAACAAAAAGGAGAAAGGACAAAAAGTGAGGGAAACGAAAGGGAAAGAGTTTGAAGGAGGAAGGGACGAGGAAAAGAAGAGATAAAAGAGTCTAAAAGAAGTGTTGCAGGAAGATTGATTGGAGTTGGCTTTATTTAGAAGCTTCGGAGAGCAGGGAATGAGACTTCATCTGTCAGTGTTTTTGCTATTAAATTAGAATTAGCTGTCTTTGGCAAATTGAATGCCCATTGTGAAAGAGTTGCTCCGCTTTGATTTGAACGCTTCAGAACACTTGCTTTGAAAAGTGCCCACCATTCAATCATTTTTGTGCTGCTTGATTGCAGGAAAGTGGCTTGATACCAGAATCTAGTGAGAGCTCGGAGCAATGAAGGCAACGCGGCATTTTGAAGTGGATCTTAGGCATCAAATCATCAGTACGGTTATTTTTCCTAAATGAGCAACAGCTTGTTTACAAGAAATAGTGTGCATTAGAAATTGGTTATTATTACAACCAGAATTGTTATACCTGAGCTACTTCTCATATCAAATGTGTTCTTCAAAGAGAAGTCAATTTCGTCAATTGAAAAAAAAAAACCTGCACATGTATATTTCTATTTCTATATACAGTTATGTTTTAGTCAAACATTCTTATTCAAGTCAAGTTAAATTTAAGACCGTTTTATGAATGAAATTTAAGACCTGTATCACAACATCAACTAAGCCCCAAATTCATTTTTTTCAAGCCAAGTAACGCTAAACTTGCACTTCCCCCATAGCTGAAGAATAAAATCCATTTTATGTCTGTGGTACGATCCCAAAATTCAATCCAATCCGATCCAATATTAGTTACATGTTGGTCTCATTTGTAGTCGTAATACAGAGAATTATATTGGGACTACAAAAGAAAGAACCACAACTAAAAATAAAGAGCAATAGAGCTAGCATTGCATGGACGTAGGAAAATTAAGAACTGTTTAAAATGATTTAAGACCTAGAACACAATACTTCAGCAAATTTAAGACTTTTTAAGGCCTAAAATTTTGATTTTGAAATTTTAGATTTAAAGACCCCTGCGGAAGCAGTCTCACCTCAGATATGCAGACTGTAAGAGGATAAAACAATGTTCACTGATAGCAGTTACATCACTCATGAGCAGGGCCACACGGAATCTGCAAACGCAGAACGAATCCCGCAAATCTTTCTGCAGATTTAACAAAAAATTCAAATTAAACTGTTAATGTTAGGACATCTCCACCCGAAGCAGAAAAACAGTCCCCTAAATTCCGCAGATTTATTTAAAATCTGGATCACCGCTAAAAACTGTAAAAGAATCTGCAGTTTCCGTTTCGGTCTGCTCATGAGTAAACACAGGATTACAGTGTTTGCTGATCAGGGATGTAGAAACAGAGCTCTTACCAGGCTGCCTTGCATTATCTTCGGCCTCTCCAGGGCCACTGTGATGCAGTTGAGAAAGATGAAGGCCAGGACAACATAGTCAAAGAGCTTATGGGCGATAATGGACTGGCAGAGCACCCTGAACCTGACATGAGAGAAACAAAAAGAAGAGGAAGATATGAGGAGAATGCAAGATTTGTCCAAGAATTGTCTATACGGGTACATGTTCATGTGAAATTGCATCCAAACAGATGAAGATCTTTTAATTCTCCTCTTAACTAGTTTCTTTAAAGGTCCCATGGCATGAAAATGTCACTTTATGAGGTTTTTTAACATTAACATGAGTTCCCCCAGCCTGCCTATGGTCCCCCAGTGGCTAGAAATGGCGATAGGTGTAAACCGAGCCCTGGGTATCCTGCTCTGCCTTTGAGAAAATGAAAGCTCAGATGGGCCGATCTGGAAACTTCTCCTTATGAGGTCTTAAGGAGCAAGGTTACCTCCCCTTTCCCTTTTTTGCCCGCCCAGAGAATTTGGCCCACCCATGAGAGAGACATCATCGCTTTCTCCTCCTCAATAGCTACAGACACAGAAATGGCACATCCTAAGGAAAGCTCATTGTGGGACTGGCTCTAGTGGCTGTAATTCTGCACCAAGGCTGAATTTCGGGAAAGCGACTTCAGATCCAATATTAGGGGACCACTAAGGTCTATATAAAAGAGACTTCAGATACAGTATTAGGGGACCACTAAGGTCTATATAAAAGAGACTTCAGATACAGTATTAGGGGACCACTAAGGTCTATATAAAAGAGACTTCAGATACAGTATTAGGGGACCACTAAGGTCTATATAAAAGAGACTTCAGATACAGTATTAGGGGACCACTAAGGTCTATATAAAAGAGACTTCAGATACAGTATTAGGGGACCACTAAGGTCTATATAAAAGAGACTTCAGATACAGTATTAGGGGACCACTAAGGTCTATATAAAAGCATCCAAAGAGCACCATGTCATGGGACCTTTAAGAAACCCCAAAAACACATGGTCTTATTGGTGAAAGGAAATACTGTTTACTGTTGACATCTGATATTTTAGCAGTATTACATTTGTTCAAAACCAAGTATGATTTAATGAACCATGAGTACACGTTGGGAGTACAAGCAACAGAAACAGAATTTTTCGAGACTAATCTTTTTAGTTTTGTCTCCGGTATAAATCTACCTCTTCAACTGAACAGGATGAGAAGGTAAAACTCTGTTGTCAACTTGTAGTTAAGAAGTGTGAATATAAAATGCAAAGATTTTTTTTTTTTTAATGGAGAAAAACATGTTAATTTGACTTTTCTCTAAATGATTTTTTGTGAAATGTTAGAAGTTTTCATTTCTCCTCGCTTCCAACAATTATTCTAATTAAACAATCTGGGTTTCCTTTTGAAAGATTTTAAAGGGAAACTTATTGTAAGGTGGGACAGCTCACGAGGAATCAGCTACTGTTTGCATCATGTGATGAGAACCACTGTCTCTCTCAGTCTGAATAGATTTTCATATCCTTAGAAACTCTCACACACCTCATCTGCAGCTATAAAGTGAACATAATGTACTGATCCTGAGAGAGAATCAATGTGCTAATCTGACTGCTTTTTCCTCCAGACCTGGCAACCCTGTCCCTTTATCCATCGATTCAGATCTGGCAACAACCGTCCCCTGATATTGAGCAGGAGCAGCGGCATCGCTGGTGTAGGCACTTCCCATCCCACCCGAGACGCAACTTCTGTTGTTGGCTGGTTTCTCCTTTTGTTTGTTTGTCTGCTTTAATTCTGCTTAGGTACACTTGTTAAAGCAAAAACACACACACACACACACACAGTACACTGAGGTATAAAGAAGGCATAGACGCACATATGCTCACACACTCCCACATGCACATATGCAAAGTCATCCACAAACACGCAAAACGACACTAGCAAAGATATGGCCTAATGCTAGTACACAAGCCGCCAACACATGCAGCCCTTGCTTGACAGATGGCCCCTGCCAGGATGCCAAAACACAGCCCTGGGGCCTGGCTTCCCTTAAGTGGCTATCAGCACGCAGGGAATCGGGTGAGTGAGCGAGTGGATGACTGAGTGATTTTTCATTTATGTTGCTTTCAGGGGCCTTCTCTTTTCTACCAGCAATGCATTGGAGGCTGGAAGAAAACCTAATAACACAGACAAACACAGACAAACACAGATGAACACACACACACACACACACACACACACACACACACACAACTTGGAGCCCAGAGTCAATAACACTGTCTAGGGAAAAAAAGAAATGGTTTGGAGGAAACACGCAGAGACATCACTTTAACAAGCCATTTGCGAAACCAGAAGACAGCGGTTTTCTCTGTGTGAACAGACAAATGGTGTGACTAAGCTGCTCGCTGTTCTTCTACTTTATCAGGACAGAGCTGGTAATGTTTGCTAAAATTTGCTTTCAGTGCCATTGGTCTTGCTTGTAGACTCATCTTTGTGCACTTTAAGTTTCTCTGCGCTTTAGTGCTGAGCAAACAGGCTCGGTAGAACCACTTTGCCAAAGCAAACTCTCCCAAGTACTGACACAGAGATGCTTCCCACTTTGTTTTCTTACTGAAAGGTTAGCTTTTGTTCAACCTTTCTTTTTGGTTCAGATCAATTCCCACTGACCAAGGTTTTAAATAAAGGTCAAAGGGTTTTATATGTCACTTTTTCATTGGTATACTTTCCATGAGGTTGGAGATTTTGGAGTGGAGAATCAAATCAGTCCATGTCATTTACTGTATGAGTGCACAGAAGGCATCAGCACTTCTATATCTATCAGTTTAGAAACAATGAATGTCCGTTACATGCAAGCCATTGCCAAATGAGTTGCTACTAAGCTATTTAAAGGTCCAATGTGTAGGGATTTCTCCCATCTAGCGTTGAGATCATATATCGCAATCAACTCTCTCGCACAACGCAGTTCAAAGTACGTATTACAGCTAAGGTAGCCTTAACGTTTCAAAAAGCTGGTCTCTTGCTCCTTTTTCTTTTTCTGGGCGAAGAAGAAGACTCCTGTTCCTGAAATTTGGATTTTGAATACGTGTGGTCCTCCATGTTTCCTTCTTCAAACTTGCCGGGGGCCGGGAAGCTACGATACCCATTAGCAGCACCTGTGAGTTTATCATGTGACAGCGAAAACGCAAAAGGCGGAGCAGTATGTCCTGTATGTCCCTTAAGGCCATTTTACAGTTGTCGCTCAAATCGACGGCGCAGGGTCCGGCGTGAGCGCGCGAACCCTCTGCGTCTACCCGGACCCTATGCACAAACTATGCACTAGCTTTAACACACAAACACTCAACTAACCTGCTTCATCAGGCTTTCGTTGGTGTGGTTTGATTAGATTGTGGTTCGATTGGCAGTAGTCTTACCTAGCTAATTTTTATAAGCTAATAAGTTTTACGTATTACCCAAGACCACAGACCTAGAACAGTTAAACTCTAAGGAAGGACATGCTCTTTCGTTTTTAGTGCTGATTTTCTGTTCATTTGACTGATGTTTATTCGAGGGAGGGGTTAGATATGAGTTGTTTAGTGTCTGAAGGTTTATAACTAAAGATACCACAGTTGTCCACTCACTTGTTCTGAGGGGAGAACAAGTAGACGGACCACTCCTCTCTAGATTCACACCATTCTGGCTTGTACACCTCCATCATCTTCTGGATACGGAAACACAAATTCTGGAGGAGAGAGGAGAGAAAAGGGAATAGAGAAGGAAAAATAAGGGGGGTAATGGTTGGGTTAAAAGATCAAACTAGCAGTAATCTTTCATCAGTAATACATATCATCAAATTGCCAATGTTGTGGTTAGGTTACTGTTGCCTGAGCCAGGTTTTCTTCGAGATTTCTGCCTGTTAAAAGGATGTTTTCCTCGCTGCCGCCAGACTAAGTGCTCTTTGGGGAATTGTTGGGTCACTGTAAATTATAGAGTGTAGTCTAGACCTACTATATCTATAAAGTGTCCTGAGACACCTGTTATGATTGTACACTATAAATAAAATTGTATTGTTTTAGCTCATTGTTCTTAGTATTATATAATAATATATTATTAGACTTTTTGTTTCTAAAAGTCACATAGATTAACACCCACAGCTACAGTATGTAAACTCTTTATCATTTTTTTTATAATAATACAAAAAATAATAACTTTATATTATCCCCATGCTATCCATTAGATTTCTGGCACTCTTGGAAATGTCATAACGTGACTGCAAAGTAACTGCAGAGGTTAGACAAACCAATACTGCTGCCTCATTTGTACACTAACAATGTTTTGTTTTTCAGTATTAGGCATGTCTGCAAACTAGTGAAGGGTTCCCTACTCATCCCTTGCTAGCAGCCTCCCTGAGTGGGCCAAAGCTAAAGCTCCTTTCTCATTTTGACACATAAACAACAACAATAAAAAGATACACAACTGCCATTATAACGTCCCTCCCAAAACTAAAGTATCTAGTTTAGCAGCCCATTTTAGCGTTAAGACAATCCAGTGGAAAACGTACCATCTTAAGCGGTGATGATTATACATTTTGCTTGTGACTTTAAGGGCATTTCTTTATTCTTCTTTATTAAATAGTCCTGGTAAATAAAGAAAGAACCACTGATAACCAATGTACAGTAGATCCGTGCCACTCACATAATCTGTCTCTTCATCGAGGTCTGTTCTGTCCTTGCGTGCATTGACTTGAGGGAAAACCTCAGACATCAGCTGAGTGTGGGGACCCGGTGCCTTGCCGTTACAATCCCGGTGGTCCACTCCGAAACCACTACCAGTGCCCGACCCCCCAGTGATGGATCCCCCTA
The DNA here is from genome assembly GCF_010015445.1 of Perca fluviatilis. NCBI lineage: Eukaryota > Metazoa > Chordata > Actinopteri > Perciformes > Percidae > Perca > Perca fluviatilis. The sequence continues at coordinate 11,872,636 of NC_053112.1, forward strand.
CCCCAGACCCACTCCTCCTCCCGGGGTCTGGCTGAACAGGGGGCAGGCCCGGCGGGGGGCCGCCTGCCCGAAGCAGCTCCGGGAGCTCCAGGGAAAGAGCCCGTCGATCCCTCCTCGCAGCGAAATGTCTGGACAGAAACAGTGGGGGTGGGGGTGGATGATGAGGGGGTAGATTAGGAAGTGGGGTGGGTGGGAGAGAAGGGACTCCTGCTCGGCAGCACAAGTGTAGGAGTAGGGTGAGCGGGTGCCGTGCACACGGAGGCTGCCTCCTACCAGAGGAGCCCCACCGAACCCGTAGCTCCTCCGGCCCAGACTGTTAGAGCTCGACCTGCAGAGCAGACACAGATCAAACGTACAGTTATGAAATAGAAAATATGTAATACTCATGAACAATTTTCAACACGTAGCAATAAAGAGGTAATCAATACTTTCTGCATATTAAGAGTTTAGTCATGAAGCTAATAGGAGCATTAAACAACAGGAAAGATTTGATGTTTCCATGTAGGTAATTAAGGCTTAATGAAGGTATTAAGAATTCATAAAGGCAATAGCTGAAATCAATAGCTGAAAGTAAATCTGACTGTCTACCTGCGGCTCCATGCCGACTGCGGAAGCAAAGGGCGCCCCCAGTTGTGGTAGTTGGAACTGCGAGCATGACGCTAGAATAGACACACAAATATCATCAGAGTGCATCCAGTAAAACCAAATCTCTCCAGGCACCAACGACCCAAACCCATCACCATGTTCCCAGATCTCAGCAATGAACTTGGTCAGTACAAAGTAATCATAACCAATAGAAAGGATGTCAAACCTACAAAAACTAAATTGGAATAATTAGCACTGTCCTTGATGAATAAATCAAATAAAGTGAAACTTGCAAAGACGTTGTGCAACTGTAATTTAAATTCATTCATAATACTATCTTCAAAATGTGACAGTCTCTCTTGTAACAGGCTGTGTAGTTGCAGTGAAGGAACCACGAAATCATTCATATTACTTGCATCTATTTTTATCATACTTTTCCATGGTGGTAATTTGATGCATAATGGTCTAAATCCACGAAGTTCCACTTCCGGGATTGCTCTCGTTCTGCCGAAAAATTCCGCCGCGTGTCACAGATGTCCGTTTTCAGATGTCCGTTACCTTCCGCTTTCTTTGTGTTGTAATTTTAATCTCTGGCTGATTTCTGAGGACTATGGTTAACTGCTCCTCAGATCTCTGCAGGATAAATCCAGACAGCTAGCTAGACTATCTGTCCAATCTGAGTTTTCTGTTGCACGACTAAAACGACTTTTGAACGGGCACATGTTCCACCAAAACAAGTTCCTTCCAGAGGCTATTTTGCAGCGGCACCGTGGCTCCGCTCGGCGCTTAGCACCGCCCAAGACGACTGTGATTGGTTTAAATAAATGCCAATAAACGAGAGCACATTTTACTCCCATCCTGGATTGCTTTGTGGACTAGCCAGACCCTCCTCTGCAGCACTGTGGTGGAAGGTCTGGCAATGACTAGATGCATTTCAATGCATTAGTTAATAAAAACAAAAATTGGGGAGTAGCTCACTCTTAGAAATGACTGCTTGTCTTTAAACTCCTAAAAAGTGAATTCTCCTTAATTTGCTCTTAAAGGGGCAATAAGCGATGCTGCGCAAAGATAGTTGATCTTTGAACTCAACTGCCAAACAAATACAACACCCCCCCTCCCCCTTCAGAAGCTCAGCCCCCCAGATTTACGGACAGATAACTACTGGCTGGCCGGCACATTCCCATGCTGCCTCCCTGCTCCACCCCCCACCATCAAATGACGCCACCTGTTGCAGATTGGCTGGAATAGTGTTTTGTGGCTCGTGCACTCCTTTCTGTTTGTTTTCCATTTAAACAGCCAGGGCTCTGTATCAACTCCGCCTTTTTTTTCAGCACACACAGAGAGAATAGAAAGCTAGGTCACCACAAGGAGATATTTCCTAAATTTGACAAAAAGTGTATTGGATTAACATCACTTACTATACCTTTAAGCAAGCATCTCCTACCTTCTCCAGTGGAGTGGATTAGTGGCGGCCAGTAAAAGAATGGATGAACAGGGCAGGGACCAGTATGTGAATATTTAGGCATGGGGATATGTGGAAAAGAGCATGCCCGCTACCATAGGTCAATCATGAATTAATAAATACATAAGCAAATGACCGAACAAATGCAATATAAACTGTTTTTACAAATGAGATTGCAGTGCACTCAGCAGGCTGTCATCAACCCCTGAGTGCCACTTAGGGGAACATAACCTGTTCTGTTTGTTTCCGCATGTCTAATCCTCTCAGCATGATAGACCTAATTACGTGTTTTACCCTTGGAAACGTACATGTTGCCAAGTCAAAGCCTGAGCTAAAGCCATATACCGGTGAATCTATGCATCTGTCTCCATAGAAACTGTAGTGAAGCTTGCACGCTAGCTGTTAAGTAACACTCCTAGTCAACAGCGAACTGCACTGCGGATCTCTCCAGAGGAACATTTAGTGTGTATTGGTGTGTATTACTGTCAAGGCAATTTGTTCCACACTATACGGCATAAACCACAGACAAAGGCTGGTACTAATGTCCTGGATATTATGTAGTCAGACAAACATACTGTAACAATTACAACTTTGTACTTATAAAAAATGGAATGGAATGCCAACGCCTATCTCAAATAAAAACAGTTAATCTCCAGATATACCGTACTCCTCTGCACCAATGCAATGCGTTACTGTTGTCCAGTCAGAGAAAATGTCATATTGTGTTATACGCTCTATTGATTTCAGGTACAATTTTGCTGACGCTGAACTAACTCTAACTACTGCACTTAAACCACCGATTAAAGACAAGTGAAGGGATTGAAGGGAGCATGTTGCCATCCTGACCCTGTTTCTCTATTTTTTAAACAACATTCCTTGAACCGATAAACCCTTTTAATTTCACTTCTGTTAAGCTTAAAAATGTTATACTTTTTAGGTCACCAAATATACTGTGTATATATTGTAAGTGGCAAAAAAATTAAAGAATATCCTTTGAGTTGAACAATATAACTCTGGATGATGTTTTTATATAATCATGACTTGTGTTTGTGACTTTTTCATTCAAATTTATAGAGTTAAACAGATCTTTGACTCCACTGCGTACTCCCCCCACCCTCACCCCCCGATTATTTATGTATCATCACCAAGATTTCATCAGACACATTGCCAAACGCCCCTAACAAAGCAGCACACTGATGTAATTGATTAGGCTGCAACACAACATAGCAATACATCATTTGCGCCGAGTTTCATGTGAGTCCAATCAACAGTGTGTGATAAAGTGTGTGAGACAGTGAATCAAACAAACCACCCAACAAAAAGATGGAGCTGATTCATAGCTCAAAGTGTGATTTTATCGAAGAGGACCAAACACAATCAGAGCTGCTGATAAAACTGAAAACAAACAACTTTCTTGACTGCTTATTATTTCTGTACTTTTTTCTCAGAGTGATGTAACTGGTGCCTTCTGATAACAATTAACTTGGAGCGCTGTGAGAAAGGAAGGAGAAAATTCACAGTGAAGGGGATCTTCCACGCCCACAGTGTTTAACATTATAACCTCCGAGGTAAGATAGTTGCTAAACTACAGCTTATCACTGCTCTAGTGTTCTCTCTGCTCCGATTCTCCCTCTCTGCTTCTCCCTGTCGTTCTTTTTCTCTCTACTCCTCTCACTTTCTCTGTGATCAAACAGAAGAGCGGGACAGTCCATTAATACAAGTTGCCATGGCAACTGGATGCTGAGCCAAACCTTGTAGAACCTTGACTCAGTTTCTCTCTCCCCAGGTTTTGGTTCAGCAGGCACAATGCTGTGTTTTTAGAATCTGCATTATATGCAGATGTTTTTATGTCGACTGCAGGGTGCAACAATTACCTGATTAAAATAAAGAAGACCAGGCTAGCTGTACAGCAGCTGCAATAACAGGAGAAAACATGGTAGAATAAAAGTGTCCCTTGCAAGTTTCTCTTTTTAGAAACTTTCTTCTATGCCGCCACAATTTCATGTGTGGGAACAAAGTAGTTTGTACTGGTTTGGCAACAACTGTTAATTTTGTCTTCCACTAATCTGCCAAATTTCCCTTTCTGAATTTGGTCGAGGCAAATGCCCTCTAATAACACTAATACTTGCTGCAATTTTTTTTATATTTTTTATTTCATTACATACCATTTTTATGTATATATTCCAGTGTGTCTATGTGCTAGATAACGCATTATCACGAACGGGTACGTATGATATCGTACGGAAATGCATGCACACCAAAACGTATGATATTCTACGAAATTAGGAGACCGCTGGCTGGTCGCGTGACGCTTGCGTTGCTAGTTGTTTAAGCCGCTACAGAGCTTCGTGACGCCGGCTACTGACCTCCGTTGTATCAGCGGTATTTGGTGGTTCAGTTACCCGAAAATAGGTGACTTTGAGCCAGGTACAAAGCACCGCGAGCTGCCGGTCGTTTCAGCACCAAAACGACCAGTTAAGATTAGGAAAAAGATTGTGGTTTGGAATAAAAAACACTCCTAAGGAACAAGCGTTTCCTAGGTGAAAGACTTTAGTTTTCCATGGTTAGCAAACTCCGCTCTCTGGCTTGAAAGTCCTGTATGTTAACGTCCTGTATGTTAACGTTACTTTTCTGAATGATCAATGTGTTTTCCCCCCAATACAGGCAGTAATTAGTTATTTTCTATTATTTTTTAAGTTTTATTAGCGATACATGCTAGTGCTAATGGTGGGTGTGATCAAAAGCAAATAGAAAGCTTTCAAGTCTCAGATTTCAGTCAACCATGGCAGCCAATTTTGAAAGAAAATCAATTTCACAAAATCCACGTTTTTTTGTTTGTCTTTGATATTTCGGCAAAAACACCTTCTGATTTTAATGAAAATCCTGCTTTGACCTTCTTTCACATTACACAGCATAAAATAAAATAAATAAACCTTCGCTATAAGGGATTATCCATCCCAAATCAGTTTAGTCTAATAGATTTTCATACACTACTCAAATAAAGTAAGCACTAACACTTTGTGGAAAGGAAGAAAACTATGTTATCTCTCTTTAATTCTAAACATTTTGATTTGGTTTGTAAAGGTAAAATGGTTGGAAAAAGGTTGGGTGTGATTCAACGTAGTATATCATTTGTCTTGAACAGGCTGTCATCAAAATGGTCCTTTCACTTGATGTTGACTGTTATGTTAGGGTGACCAAACGTCCTCTTTTGCCCGGACATGTCCACTTTTTACATACTGTCCGGGGCGTCCGGGGGAGTTTTATAAATTCATGAAAATGTCCGGTTTTCAATGTTTTTCATGGGACCATTAAGCGTGTACTTAAATTGACTGGCGCTTTGCACCCAATACTACGGTACTTTGTTGTGTGACGTAATTCCCGAAAGGCTGCTTTTTGGGCGGCTCTGCGATGCGCACATACACAGGGACCAGAGCAGACAGCGGAGCAGCATTACACACAAAATGCCGAAGCGTTTCCTGCTAAATATTTCCCACCGTGGTCAGAAAACACAGGGGAGACACTTTGTTTCTCTCACTGTGACTCTAGAGTCGTACTCGCTCGCCGTCACTACTCATGAAGATAATCACCGTCACTCTCTCACTTCTCCCTCGCTCTGTTATATCACGCACTCCCCACACACACACACGCGGGCTCGACGCACACACCAGAGCACATGTATAAACATCAGTCCACTAAGTAGGCTACGGCAATAGCTCTGCGTGGAGCCTCCGCAGGACCATAAAACAAGACTCACAGTTGAACTACAAAAAAAATGTCCCACGTACCGTCTGGGTCGGGACAGGACAAGTGGCACATATGTTTCAGTGTCTTTATTATTTATCTTATTACATTGAAAAGCAGGGCTCCATACTAACTTTTTGCCTTGGTTGCACTGGTGCGCCTAACTTTTTTTATTTAGGTGCACCAGCACAAAATTTAGGTGCACCCAAATTTTTCCTTGCATCGCCGTTAACGCTGAATGGCGATACACGATATATAGCTCTGTATGTTTTTTACAAAGTGGGCTAAATGTTCAGTTTTAAGTCAAAGTCACTTTTCACAAGCTCTTATTAAAACTTTTGATTGTGATTTAAATAAAATGCAAAGACAGGGTTTCCTTTACCAGTTTAAAAATATACAGCTGCAACACATGTAAATGAAAGTTATCTAAAATAAATAGCCTAGGATATATATATATATAAAAAAAATAATAATATATATATATATATATATATATATATATATATATATATATTTTCTTCGGTTTGACTCCGACCTGTGGCCCTTTACTACATGTCATTCCCCCCACCCCCCCTCTCTCCCCTTTCATGTCTTCAGCTTTCCTATCAAAATAAAGGCCGAAATCTTAAAAAAAAAAAAAAAAAAAAAAAAACGACCGAAAGAGTGCGATGGACTGAAGCATGTGCTACTCAGAGAGTGACGGCTGACTCATTAGCGGCGTTACACCCGTCTTGTGTAGGCTATGAAATGTCTGTATTGTCCCTGCGCTGCATTTTTATGAACTATGATCCAGCAGGCTCCGTCTTACACGCTATTACTCAACGAACTGAAGTTAGTTGCATTTAATAACTTCTAATGTGTTTTTCGCCGTGGCGGCCGCAATAGCAGAGAGTTACCAGCGGAAACACTGGTACTAATACAAGTTTCCCTCTCATACTTAACAATATACAGCTGTGTTAATAACTAAACAACTTAACAATTAAAACTGTAGACAAATGTCAGTAGTTTGGACCGGCGGCGCTGTGTCTCTCCATGTTGCAGGGGAGCCGTGGGAATGGGGGCGGGGCTGCGCGGAGGAGAGATCCAAACACAGCCACGGCTTTACAGAAGGAATGGCTCATGTAACGCAACATTAAACCATATCGATAGAAACGACATCGCTTCGTTCGTGGAGAGGCAGCGGATGCGAGGACATTAGGTGCACCGGTGAGACCTAGGAAAAATCTTAGTCGCACCCTTACAAATTTTGGTCGCATTTGCACTCTAGAGCCCTGAAAAGGTATTAAGAGATATTTTGTTGAAGCTGGATCTTCTAACACAGAAGAGGTCATATTTAGAAAATTATTTCATATTATTTATTTATTTTAAAAGAGAGCTATTCTTTTGTTACAGGTTGTTACAGATTATATTTTATTACAGAAGTTATTTTTGCACAATTGAGGCATAATAAAGCATGTTCATTAACCTCTGAGAAGCCTGTCTGAATTTGTGTTTCGAGGCCGGGCCGAGTGTCCTCTTTTTTGGAAATCAAAATATGGTCACCCTATGTTATGTCTACACATGCACGTCGGTGTAATAATAGTATCAGTATGTACCAGAGAGAGGGAGCGTCTCTCCAGGCTGCTCTTTCCCAGGCTCATCACACTGCTCTTTCCAGACTCAATGGTGAAGCTCCGCCTCTCTGAGGAGTAGGATCCCCTGGGCCCGGAAAGGGCCCCCAGCTCCAGGTGGCCGTTGGGTGTCAGTGTGCAGATCCTTGGGTCTATAGGTAGTTGAACAGAGAAAGCATCAGGTCAAATAGTACTTTGTTGCTTTTTGTGCCATCCATCCAATATATGTTGTTACCCATTTGGTGTCTATCAAAAGTGTACTCCTCACATCATTTGACACTGGTAGATTAGTTTAGATTGACTTTATTGATTGGGAATATTGGGAAATTTCAGTGCTACAGCAGCAAAATATCAGACACACAGCACACATACAGAATATCCAATAAATAGGATAGAATACAAGAACAAATATTCAAAAAATAAAGATAAGAAATACAAAGGAAAGTTGGGAATAAAAATGTACAACTACTTAAAGTTTTTATGAATATGTAAGTAAAACCTGTTTGTGTAAGTTGTACTTAGTGCAGTATTGTGATGTATATTAGTCTTATCTAACACTCAGTGATGAATTGTAAAAAAACGTGATTGCCTGTGGTAGGAATGATTTCTTGTAGCGTTTCTTCATAGGCATAGTCAATCTACAATTTTAGCTCATGCTAAAGGCGGGAGCAAGAAAGTAAATACAGGAAGAAGGTCCTGTGTTCTGGTCTAGTGGTCAAACCAGCTCATTTCATTAAAATTATCAGACATTGTTTCGCAAGAGACATTACTACATCTGCTCTGGTCACCGAGACTTCGCTCTGCTCTGCCGGCGCCTGTCTCCAATTTCAGCGGCAGCTGGTTTGATACGAGTGACGGACGGGAAGCTTGACCGTAGTCTATTTCTGTGATAGAAACACTGCAAGCTGCTACAGTTTTCTGTTCTGCTGCATCGCAGATTGCTATACACACCTGACTACAGGAGACATTAGCTCAGACTTGCAGAGTACATATAGTTTGTGCGGTTCGAGTACGGATCACGTTCTCACCACAAACGAACCGCTCCAGAGTTCGATTGAAAGCATACCGAGACCACCTCACCAAGCAGGTCTCGGTACACTTGTTTGGTCCGCTTTTGGTGCGCACCAGAGCTCGACTGCCACGTTCTCATCTGTCCAAACGAACCGCACCAGCGGGGCAAACAAACTATAGTTCGATTCAACCGAACTAAAGGCTGTCAGTGAGAAAAAGCCCTTAAACTCCGGTGGATTTATGAGGACTATGGTTAACTGCTCCTCAGATCTCTACAGGGTAAATCCAGACAGCTAGCTAGACTATCTGTCCAATCGGAGTTTTCTGTTGCACGGTTAAAACAACTTTTGAACGTACATATGTTCCACCAAAACAAGTTCCTTCCCGAGGCTATTTTGCAGCGGCACTGCAGCTTTTCCCGGTGCTAAGCACCGCTCCAGACGGTTGTGATTGGTTTAAAAAAATGCCAATAAACCAGAGCATGTTTTTCTCCCATCCCAGAATGTTATGTGGACTAGCCAGACCCTCCTTTGCAGCGCTGTGGAGGAAGGTCTGGCAAAGTGAGACTATTGCACCAGTAACACAGTGAGGCTTTTTATTAATAGAGAAAGAAGGACAAATGTCGAGCTTATGGAGGTTTGGATAAAGTCTGAATACATTTGAAATTCACAAACTTTAGAAAGCTTAAGCACAGCTGTTAGACCGGTTATGAGTTTAAAAACACTTTGCATTCTGGTCTTTTAAGGCTCCTGTCAGCGGGAAAATGTGTAGAAATGTGAAGAAAAAAAGCAGTTTCTGAGAAACTAAATTCTTTTTTGTTTTTACTTAATTCTAATTAATTTCTCAAACAATAATAATCCTTGAAAATGGTTGTGATGCCAATGCCAAAACCGCCTGAAGATACCCCTCAATTGGAAATGCACAGAGAAAAAAGTAGAATATGGCCCACATCTTAAGCCAAAAGAGATATAAACAAAGAAAAAATGCGAGAGAGGCAGAGCATGTGCTGGGTGAGTGGACAGACATTGGAACGCCTTGTTGTATTTCCATCTAGATATGGAAACAGACTGCAGGGTTTCATCCACATCTTTTCTCTGCAGCAGTAACCCACTCATACTGTGTAGAAGTGATTCCACCAGTCTCTGAACTCATGTTTAATCCTCTCTGAACTGCATTGTTTACTGGGTCTGTTGAGGAAGGCTGTATGGTTGGAATTGGTCCATTGTGAGCTTTGGATAAAGATAGAGCTCATTTATATTTCACATAAGACTGCTGGCTATTCTCTGACTTTTTAGAAGCTGTTGGCACATAGTTGTGTCTTACTTTTGGTTTTAGGGTTGAGCACATGAAGTGGCCTCACTAGAAAACAAAGACTGTTGGCTTACATTTTAAGATGCAAGCAGATTGTTGGGCATGTTGTTCATTCAACTCTGTGATTTCAATTTTGGTATTAGTGGTGAATCAAACATAACACACAATTTACAGAAACCAGTAGTTCGGTTTAAACATCTTAAAACCACCAATTTAGAGTAATTGGCAGTGCCCTAAAGAAATGATGCTTTTGCAAACTGTGCTTTTAATAATTGTACTTATTAACTTGACATTTGGCAACACCTAAAAGCTGCTTAACACCCTCCATATTTTTCATATGTTTATATTCAATGTCTAACTTTGTCATCCTGATTGTCTATACTGTATTTTTTATTATGCAATTGTACAAACAACCTCTATTGCATGGCTGTACATCCCTCCTCAGTTACCTTAGTTACAGAGGTTGTTGTATGCTGTAAGGATTGTAAGACCCCTTGAGGCAAATTTGTGATATTGGGCTATATAAATATTATTGACTTGACTTTGTTATTAAATGACATTGACAAATGAAAAATTATGAAAACTAACGTTATGATACTGATATTTTCTTATTTCATTTTGGAAATGTTGGCTGTATTTTAGCTTGGCTGACAGGATATATTATGATTTTAAAGACATGTTAGTTGTATTTTGTCTTAACCTACAGCAGATGGGTCAGTTATTTCAACTAATGGATAAATCTCAAATTCAAAACACACTGTAATTATAAGGGTGAGAGGGGAACATGGCCTCAGCTCACCAGACAACTTTATGGAGTCGTGCTTCTCGCTCTCGTCAAAAGGGGAGTGGTCGTCATCCGAATAAGAGCGATTGGCATCACCCTGGAGACAAAAAGGGGGGCGAGGGGCAGACCAAGGAGATAAAGAGAAGAAAGAGACGTGGAATTACACAGGCCTCGTGCTGTGGGAGGCTTTAAAGTGCACTGTAACAGATTTCACAGATTTGGTTTGACTCAAAACCTTTAATCTCCTGTGTGACATCAGTCAAAGCCTCTGCTCTCTCCCACCGCCCATCAAACATTTTTGAGGTTATCAGGGTGGCTCAGATCTGGGTTGTGTGTTAACATTAAATCAGTAAAATCCTCAAACTACTAACACACTACTCCAATAAACCCACAGGTGTGGTTAAATCAAGTGGGATTTCCTCTTTGGCCTTTTCAATGGGAAAATCTGGAGCAAATTGGCTCATTAATCCCTAGTGTGTAGCAGTAGTAGACACAGTGTGGATGAGCTGAAGAAGAGGAGAGAGCCAGAGGGGGAAAGACCTACGTTGAGAGAAGGAGAGTGAGAGAATGAAAGGCAGATGTAACAGAGTTAAAAATGTAGTGTATTGTTATATATGATATATAACAGCCTTGTTTAATAGTTGTGAATGGAGCCACCTTTGGCCATATGGTGTACTGCAGATCTGCTGCGTGTAGTCTCGTGTTACCTCCCTACCCGACAGAGAAGCTGTATACTTTTGATCGGGTAGGTTCAGGGTACAAAGTACGTCACCCAGTATATCAGTTTTCTAAAAGTAAACTGATGTTTAGGTTGATAACTTTGATGTATCTAATGTGTTATATTATTCCCATGTACTGTAACGATCGTACTGCATTTTGACAGAAAGATTGTTAATGCTTCCTTTTGACCGTGAGTTTCTGCATACTAAGGCTAACGTGGCTAGCCGTAAACTCCGCTAGTCACTTCCACACATTGGAAGTAATACTACTCTGTGTTTATCATGTGTGTATGTTTAATCTCAGTATAGTTTCGGTATATATATGAGGGATATTGACATAGTACATGTAGCGCAATGCATTCTTTATATTTTGCTTGTGCAGATGCTGTAAATGTGTACACCAAAGCCTGAAGACAATGTTTTGATTTATTTTCCAAAGGTATGTGCCTCCATAATGTAATTAGGTTTTAATGAAGGGCTGTAACTTTATGCACTTTGGCTGCAGTTATGCCATTCTATATGGGAAGTAAAAAACTTATGATTCAGATATTAATTTTGTATGCATTTTCTATTACTGAAAGAGTAATTAGCAGAGAAGCTGTATACTTTTGATCGGATGCTGTAAATGTGTACACCAAAGCCTGAAGACAATGTGTTGATTTATTTTCCAAAGGAAGAAAAATTCAACATCTGTCCCCCTGATGCTTGACCGTCGTTACACAGACAGACTGTGGAAGGCATTTCAAAAGGATCGATCAAAAGCATTGTGATTTGTGTCAAGTGTTTCCCCTTCCAATTCACATGTTCCATGAATATGCTTTGATCCGTATATGAAAAATCAACGGACTGTTATTTTCCAATCATGCATCTGGGAGTTTGACAGTTGATGGCAGATTGACAGCATAATTTTCCAGTGTTTTCCACTAAGACAGATGGCTTCTGAAATTACACTGTTGTGTTCAATACACCATTATTATGTTTTGACTGCTGATACAGCCTCAGATAAATATCATAATTGTGGCCAATCCTGTAATTATTATTTCTGCAGTATAAACTACAATTTGAAACCTAGGTTGTTTTTGCTCCAATTTTCACCCCTTTACAGTGTCTACAGGCGTATGGCAAAGTCAATACAGCCTATTAAACTTAGGATGCTATATACATGTATTATTACTTTCGTTATATACAGTTTACAGTTTTTGTACAGTTAGGCTACTCAAAAGTAGCACTAATATACATAATCTAAAAAAAATAAAAATTATTCTAAATAAGTGTCTAGTGGTTTAGTCTATAAATATTTGTTGTAGTAGCTGTAACTCTATGCAGGTCAATCTGATCAGTTCTGTAGTTATAAAGATCAACCAGGCACAAGAGCCCAGGCTTATTTTAGCTATGAAGCTCACTGACAAAGGTCAAACTCTAGCCTTTGAGAAACCCAGACAGATTGATGGATATCAGCTGTCCATAGCAGAGGATGGAGACACATACATGTCAAGTGATCACTTTAAATATTTACAGGTTGAACCAAACTTTTTTAAAAGGTTAGTAATGAATCAGATCAACAAACCTGGCCTGGGCACCTCAATAATGAACAACTAAATTCAAATGTGGACATCAATTCATAGTGAAAAACAACCTTACAACCTTAAGCCATGTGGCAATACCTGGCAACGAGTTCCCTTACCTCTGCCTGAAAGCCTTCAACCAAGATGGCTACCAGCAGGTTGAAGAGGACATAGTTTCCAAAAGTCATGAGGGCCACGAAGTAAAGAGCAGCAAGTGGTGAAGTGGCTGCCATACCGTTGTACAAAACTGCGTTCCAGTCCTCCTGGGTTAGAATCTAAGAAAATTAAATTGATAAAAACACTCACACACAGACACACATACAGTGCTTTAATAGTGCACACATAGACCACTTAAACAATTTAATTAAATATCGATACAAACACAGAAGGTGTTCCGTAGAGTTCTAGTATTCTTCCAATTTTCTTTGTGTATAGATTGTTGCAGTGGTGTTCTAGCATTAAATATGTGTGAAAATAAAAATCACAGGGGACTTAAAAATTGGATTTACAACCAATATGCAAACATTTACATCATTGGAGTTTTAAGTGGTCCAATTAAAAGTTTAAGCGTAAAAGATTTTTGCAGAAATAATCGAATATTAAGATATGTGTGCAAGTCATCTGCATATATAGAGAAAGGGCAGTAAGTGGTGTAGATATGCAGCGATTTCTGCTAGTCTGTCTGCATGCCTATCCATGTGTGATATGTTGTTTACCTGAAAAACAGTGACAATGGCCCAGAGCAGGGAGTCAAAGTTCTTCCTGTCTGGTACTGTGTCACCCGTCTCGGTCTTGAGACTGAACTTGCAGCCAAAGATGTGCATTCCCAGGATACTGCAACACAATAGCAGAACCTCTGATGATGTAAACATACCGTACACACCAGAAATGTATAATCTGCTGTACCTGACTGATAATGTGGATCTTTGGAGGTTTTCTGAACATGATGAATGCCAGGCATACGTTATCCATGAAGAGGCTTTGGCTCTTTTTTTTTTTAGCTTGTTTGGATTTTATGCGGCTCTGTGTGTTATCAGTTGTTAATGTACCCTGGCTGCAACCAAACACTTTCTTGGCTGGGATAATGAATGTGAATGTTTTAATGTGACTGTACCCTAAAGCCTGGTTACATAAGATGTCATCGACCCAAATGGCCTTGTTGTCACTGTAAAGTACCACATTAAACATTTAAAAATAATGTAAAGGTTATTTTAATGTGCTGTTAGTTTGTTATATATATATATGAATTCCTTGCAGGGAATCCAAGAGCCTTTGTACAGTATCAAACTGTGAATACAATTAGTAGTAGTGATAGCCAAACATGCCTGCTATAACCAGCAACTAAGGACATTGACAAAGCAAACATGACATGAACAAATATCAATGGTGCAACGTAGCTAGAATGTTGATGTTGATAGAATGATTTTTTGGGCACACCTTGCATTTACACACACCATCTTAAAAGTGACACAAACACACAAAATAGAACCCTGATATAATAGTAGTTTGGTATATATGTATAAGTAAAAAAATACATTAAAATAAGTGCTTATACTTGGAACATGTAGTACATAGTTATTGGGTGTGTACTGTAATTAACTAATTCATATCACCTTACAAAGCATAATTTCAAGAAGTTAAAAGTAATGCTGAAATGGAAAATGGTAAAGGGAATGCATTTATATTCTGCCTTTCTACTCTACCGGACAAAGCGCTTTTACAAATTGCCTCTCATTCGCACAAACATTCATACACCGATAGTTGCGAAGCCACCATGCCCATCGGGAGCAACTTGGGTGTCAGTATCTTGCTCAAAGACACTTTGACAATAGGAGCAGGGGACTGAACCACCTTGTGGTTTAAGGACGACGTGGCTCTACCCTGTGAGCCACAGCTGCTATCTAAAGGGAGGGAAACGAAAACAGTGAGGAACTGCAACCATTGATCGCCCACTGAAAGGCCTTTTAAGCCTTCACAATGCTGCTGTGTCAGGGCTTGAGCATCTACAAATGTCTGCGTGTTCTGTTGCTCCACTTCTTCAAGTGACTGCTTGTTGAATTTTAACCACATCTTCAAGTGTCTGCTCGTTATATTTCACCCAGGGTTAATAGCTGCTATGGAACACTGTGACCTGTGGCGCTTCAATGGCAGCTGTTATGCAGGTGTACAGGACTTTGAAATAGACAAAGGCAAGCCCATATAAACACACAAAAACAGAGGATAAAACAATGTCCTGTCTCTAAGCCATCTCTCTGAAAAAGAAAATGTGTATAAAGACCACTGTTCAAAAGGAAAGGGCTCCATGTGTTTGTACACTTGTCAGGTGATGAGGAGCCAGAGAAGCATAGACAGATTGTCTTGTAATCTATGATCTGCATCAGAAGGAGACACCAACAAACACCCAAATACAGCACATTTTACAGCATGTATTACCTTACCTAAAGATGAAGATGAAGAGCATGAGCAGCATGCAGAAGGTGGCCACATTGTCCATGGTCTTCATGAGGACCACCAGCTGTCTCCTCAAAGCTGGCATGAACCTTACCAGCTTCAGCACCCTGAGCAGTCTGAACGTCCTCAGCACAGACAAACCGCCGTCGGACTGTCCGACGATCTCACACACACTGAGACGAGAAACACAGACCACATAGACAAGCAGGCAACATAAGGAAAAGAATGAGAAATTATGATAATTTAAAACATTAATAGGCAACATTTACATAAAAATACATTCATATAAATGCCTGTTTTACTCCACCTCCAAGTGATAAAACTCCATTGAGATTAAACAGGTTCAACGGAGAAAAGAGGTTTTGAAATTAAATGTGCTTCTAAATGCCGGGTGGCATGATTCCCAACACTTTTACATCCAATGCCAATGTTTTTATAAGTCTCCATTTTAACAAAATGCAATTGCAAACTATAGTATAGGTAAGGTAGTGGGAAAGGAAATAGAAGTGGTTATACTTAATTAAATATGGTAATGATTTGGCAATAAAGAACACCTGGTTAAGGTTAGGAAAAGATTATGTTGATTGGTCAGCATTTATACGTCTTCGATATGCTTTATAATAAAAAAAATACATGATATCTTCCTTTTTACAATATGGGACCTTTAAGAAAGACAAACTTAAGCATCAGAAAATCTAAGTAAAAAGATATTTCAGTAGTGGTCTAACATTTGATTAATATTTAATCTAGGATTTTAGAGTACATAATAATGGTCCCTGGTCAAATTAAAGTAGGATCTTTTGTTCCTCAGCAATTCAGCCCCAATCGATAGACAATAAAAATGGGATAAGGATAAGCATTTAACTCTCACTGTTGGATGTGATGTACTGATTAGATCTTGAACTTATTGTTTGAAGTACAATAGATTATCACTGCATACAGTCATATTGCTATTGGAAGGTCATTAGTTAGTAATACGCCTTTGATGTAAAAGGTAATCATTATTGCTTTAATTCATATTCAAAGCTCCTAAAATGTTTCTTTCAACAACTTAAGGAACCATTGCCAAAATGAAATGAGCTGAATAATCACTAATCCACGGGCAACATAAGGAATGATTGGTTTATCTCATCTTGCAGTGATTAATGTGTCCACTCAAGAGGTTACTTGTGCTTTTCGACACTATAAATCAAGCTATTGCCTAAATGTTCAATGCCTTTCTTAATTGCAGTTTGCTGCTGCACAACAACCACAGATTAGGGATCACAGCAGTTATATATTTCCTTTGACTTCTGGTAGGCATTTTGGTCCTTTTAATGGAGGTGCCTATCAAAGGCTCCTCTCAGCACATCAAAATAGCAATGGCTATGAATTGGCAAAGAATGAATGAGGGCACTTTTTAAGAGCAGCTCTGTATGAAAAGCTGAGGACATTCAGATAGATGAAGAGAGGGAAATTGGTAGTGGAGCAAGAGATAAGAAGACATATGTAGATATGTTCAATCAAAGTGTATCTTCTGTGATGGGCTGCAGATTTGATCTTGTTCAGTTTTAGTAGCTTTGATGTGTATCTGATCTCAGGGTTATAATGGGGATCACCGACAAAGGCGCTCAGCCAGATGAATTGGGGACAAAAACGCCAGCAGATCAAAGGCACCAAGGCACCTGAAGCTCGAGGCACACACAACAAAAGACAAAACATGTTTGCTGCTGTCTGACGCTTTGGCATCCGAATATGTACAGGTGGTACATTTCAATCAAATAGAATGCAGATGACAATTTGACAAAGCATGACATGAATAATTTAACTGCAGGATCTCTGCCTGGCAAACCACAAAAAAGTATGCTACCTGAATTACATACAGTAGTATTTCAGAAACCAAAAACCCCCTCTTTGCTCCTCTTTTTGGCAAAAGAAACCATATGTTTAGGTATATTGTGTAATTACCTTATGATGACGATGACTCCATCAAAGACGTTGTAGGGGTTTCTCAGGTAGTTAAAGGAGCCAAATGCAGTGAGTTTGAGGATCATCTCCAGGGAGAACATGCTGGTGAAGACGATGTTGCAGATCTCCAGAACATTTGTGAGCTCTTCTGGCTGACAGAGCATAGTGACGAATAAAAAATAAGAGAAAGACAATAGGAAGAAAGAAGAATGAGAAGGAAAGGAAGGGAAAGATGAGAGCACAAAGAAATGCACTAAAATTATTTATGCACATTGTAGACCCTTATAGCTGTAAGGGTCATTACACACAAAAAATACTAAATTGTTGGATGGATTAAAAAATAAAGAGACAGCTTCTCTTGCATCCTGACAGCTAGTCTGGCAAAATATATATGTATACAGGCTACTGGCCGTAAAAGACCATTGTTGACTAGGCTTGTCAGGGTCAGCTCTACCTTGTAAGACTTGGCTCAACTTTGATCCATCTACATTGTACTTTGGCAGCCTCAGATGGGCTTTTAGATAAATTAAAGCATCCCAAATCATAACTTGCTAACATCGTGAATGTCTGCATGTTATGTTACATTCCATGTTCGCATTACAGTAAGAACAGTAAGCTTTAGGCTACAGTAGTAGCGTTAACAGTAGGTTAACTGTAAGCATGTTAGCTTACATTTAAAATACTGCTATGTTAACATCTGTGCTAACGCTAATATTAGCATGTTGGCACGCATAAATGTTAACTGTAGGCATAGTAGCATGCTATGGTTATATAACATGCTAATGTTGTTTGGCTAATGTTGGTACCGTTAGCATGCTGACAGGCATGCATTAGTTTTTGAGATCATTTGTCACAAGGTAAAGCATTGGACATGAAATTTGACCTGTTGGTGGTGCTAAATTAAAAGTCACAGGTGATCACCAGTGATCACAGTCAGACAAACAGACCAAACTACTATGCTAACCATGTCATTCTTTATAATAGGCCTACTTACTATATAGCTACAAAATTAGGAAACTAAATTATAAAAATGAGAGAATAAAAGTGTAATCATAAAGTTGACAAAAGAAATGAAATAGAAAGCAAGTCGGAGAAAGAGAAATGAGGAGTACAGAGTAATAGGAGAGGAAATGACAGGCAGTAAAACAAAAAGGGCAAGGAGGACAAAAGCTTTTACACACATCTGCACACACACACGCACACAGACAGACAGACAGACACACACACACACACACACACACACACACACACACACACACACATTGATGCCAGTAAAAAAATAGTAGGAAAGTGTAGCCTACTGGTTACTGGCTACTGGATTAGCTACTGACTAATCAAGCAAGCAATAAAATAGCAGGTACATTTTTGCTCTGCATTTCCACATCCCAACTGTCTTTGTAGCAGGCAAACAACAAACGTAACACATTTTGTCATCAACTATGGATGTTGCAGATGCTGCCATTTAAAAAAGGTCCAACATTTTACTCCTTATACCGTGGACACAACCCTAAAGACAACACTTATTCTCCAAACAATGTGAGGCTATGTACTGTAGGCCTATATCTATTCAGTCCTGCAAGTTACACCGGCAAAGCAATAGTTTGTGAGAGTGATACAATTAGCACACTGCCAGTATTTAAACAAATCGGTCCTAACTGACACTTAAAGCTTTAGTTTCTGCTGCCCCCATGAGGAATTCTAAGTAATGACAACAAACTGTCAGCGCGTCCACCCCCCCTCATTCACGCAGTTGCTAGTAGCCAAGGAGGACATGAGGATTAAAAACATGATTGACTCTTCAGGAGAGGTAATTATCTTCACTAGAGTTTCTGCGCGGGAAAGCCATAATCTTCTGAACATATCCATACTGAGAAACACAGAGAGAGTTGTGTGGAGCTGATAGTCTTAATTAGCTTTGTAGCAACTCATTTGGCAATGGCTCGAATGCAATGGACGTTCATTAATATCAAAAAGTTCCACACTAAAGCTTTAACATTAGCAGGGACAGTTGGATGTATTTATTTTTGCCTTTCACCGAATCAGTCAATCAATCAATCAAACTTCATTTATATAGTACATTTCATACAAGTTAATGTAACACAATGTGCTTCGTACAAAAGCGACATAAAAAAGAGACATGAAAATAAAACTTTGCTCTATACCTTTACAATATATTTCACTTTCTTTTACTTGCTGTCAGTCTCAAGTTGTAAATGTGCAGCATATCTGTCATTTCAGCTGTGTCTGACACAGTTTGAGTCCCTCCTTCTCTTTCTGTCTTCCTGTTTCTGTCTGGCTTTGCTCAATACAAGGAAGAACACATACATGCACACACACACAATGAGCTAAATTTGGCACAATCATGATTTCCAGCACATCGCTATTCCACAGAACTCCTCTGTAACTTCGGCACTGATGCTTCTGGCATTTCACCGCCCCAGAATCAATGAGCACTGTGTGTTTTGCGTTGTCGGTGTGCATGTGTGCGTCTATTTGTACTGCAGCATGCGGCATGTGTGTGTGTGTGTGTGTGTGTGTGTGTGTTTGTGAGTACTAATGAGTGTTCAGTGTGAAAAAACGGACTAATGATGCATGCCCACCAGTGACGGTAACGATGTGATGGCTGACCGCTGTTTGCAGACCAGCCAAACAGCATCGGCCCCTGGAGATCCATTACCGCAGTCTCATTACAGCAGACCTGGGAACAGATCTAAACGCTTGTGTGTTTTTCACTCTGCTGATGGAATAAAATAAGAAAGAGTGGGGATGTGTTTTCACACTGAGGACACATGATTTAGGAAAGTGAACCGTTTGTACTTGTAAAGTGATCACAAAAAACACAACCTCAATAACCTGATGTGAAACAAGACCTACAAATAAAGCTGATGCTCAAGTCTAAAAGGGTAATATTAAACTGGTGTGTGTATGGGTCCTGCATCAGGAAAAGCAATGCTGCACTAAAAACCTGCCTCTATTCACACGTGATTAACTCTTCAACATACATCGATAACCCTTAAATGTCCATCAAGAGTAATTTGGCTGACACAAAATTAGCATTGGCATGGTTTTGAGATTGCAGATGCAGAAAGGTAATTCAGCACATTTGCAAACATCCATTAATCAGCAACTGTATACAAAAGGATAAGCTGGGCGTGCTTCTCTGATTTGATTAGTATCAAACTTGACACACACTGAGACTTTTAGGTTAGGTTAAGTGAATGTGTTCTGGCCTGCTACTCTGCCAGCATTAGAAATGGGAAAATCTGTCATATTAACCAATTGGACATCGGACTTTAGACACGTTCACCAGAAAAGCAACAGCAGTGGTTGTCTGTTAAAACACTGGGGACAAGGGACTTCTGGTTGTTGGCACAATGGCTCTCGGTCATTTCTATGTCAAATAACTTATCAATCAACTAATTGTTTCAGATCTATAGCACTGCAAACCTTCTTAAGGGCAACACAAAACGCCCGTACTGACAATCTGTGCGTTCTGGAAAAGTCCCGAGTTGGTTCAATATTAAATAGGTTATTCAATGCTAATTCTTTAACACAAAGCAACACATGTTATATACATTTATATTTGAATAGTTATAGTATATAGTAACTAACACTCTCAGTGTAGTTTGGGTATAGGCCTACAGAATATCTCTGTTCAGGTACAGCAAGTATCTCTGAAAGTGTTGTCAGTAATACTCTGTACTGTTTTATAATTACAAGTTTGTGTAATTTGGGGTTTCTGTAGCCAGTGACATTTCTTTATTTGTATTTTATTTGCAATGCAGATGTAATGGCATTGTACATTTTTTGTTTTATTTGAAGGCTGAGGCTTCATTAATAAACACAACCCCAATTCTCATCATTGGTTTTGAGATGTTACCTGCTGTGAATACCTTGTCTGATAGGCTAATAGAGTATTGTGGCATAGTATAAGGACATCCTGGCTAGTGTCTGTCGCGCACGGCTACGGGCGAATGGCCGGATGATGGGCCTATTTGGGAGAAAGTCCAGGGCTGTTTTTTAGCCCCAGTCCGTCCCTGCACGTATGTGACACACATCTGAATATCCGCACCCGTTCGTTGAAATGATGATATGGGTCATTTCGGAAGGTAATGACAAACCTATTTTGTTGTTCAGTAATATGACATCCCTGGGGTGATCCCATACTGTATGTGGGGAATTCTAGCAACAAGCTCAGCCTTTATAGCCTCTCCATTACTCCAATGCTTTTAGCATCTGATGCACAGCGAGTCTGACCCCTGTTAGTGCAACACCTTTTCACCTGTCTCATGTAACATTCCTGTGAATCAACAACCCAAAGTCATTGCTGTGGTATCATGCATGCATATCAGCAATGTGATAATGGAAATCATAACAAACCTAAATCCTCTAATGTCTCTCCATGTTTCAATAAAAAAAAAAGGTGATTTACACTTACTTTTTCCTTGTAGAGAGTGAAAAAAAGTCTTTAATAAGAGCTTTTTTATGTTTCAACAGCCACTTTGTTTAATGCAGATATTCATCTTATTAAGGCTTATCCCGTTGGCTATTGATTATTCAATAATCCTCAGGGTGGTAAGGTTCCGTTTATTCACAACATAAATTTTAGATGCAGGGTGTTCTCATTTTCTTTTCTAAGACATCCAACTGTTTCCTGTGGATTGTCTCGTTGTCCTTCAAAACCCAATTATGATTTTAATTTTGAATTCTCTGACCTACTTCTGCTTTTGATTACCACATAGGTTTGATTTCTGCTGTGCTTTTAGTTTGCATGTGACAGCCATCCCCAACAAATCTGAAACTAAGTATGTGGGTGCTATTGAATATTTTGACTGTGGCCAAGGTTGCTCCTGCAACATAAATCTGGCAATTTCATTCGGTTTTATTCCTGACATTTTTGCAGAGCAAGACAGTCATTCAGCTGTGTTGTT
This sequence comes from Perca fluviatilis, assembly GCF_010015445.1. Lineage (NCBI taxonomy): Eukaryota > Metazoa > Chordata > Actinopteri > Perciformes > Percidae > Perca > Perca fluviatilis. Next base: position 11,894,756 of record NC_053112.1, read on the forward strand.
TGATCTCTATCCATCCCTGTCAAATCTCCTAAGTGCCCATCACGCTGCTGCATTATTAATTACCAAACAGCTGTTGAATTCTCTGAAGTGTCTTCTCACTCGAGCAATCCAACTTCAATGGGGGATATAGCCTTGTAATTTCAGTTACTTCTCAATTTTGAAACAATGGGTCCTTCAATATCAGATAGACAAGGGCAGGCTGCTCATTTTTGGCCAGAAATCGTTGATTTTGCCAGCTGAAATGACAACTGGCTGACACATTTTATCAGCTGTAACTAGCAAGATGATAAAGTTAAGGTTAGCCCCATGATTAGACTGAAAATGTTGTCGTTGGCTGACTTTTTAATATTCCCATTAATAAATGAGAATAATGTAAAAAGTGTTCAGTGGCTTATAGGTGCACTGAAACCTATCTGGAGGCTTTACACAAGAACCACACAGCAGCATGCCTGTTAATCCACGGCTTTATTGACCCCTCCTTCAACAATGACCTTCACAAGGTTCCTATCCTCGTATTCCCTAATACTAGAAAAAGGGTCCTACAGTATGAACTTAATGGCTACATACATGATATTGGCTAATTTTTTATTTTATTTTTTTTAAAAGGTACTTTATTGTCACATACACATACATGTAGCGAAATTCATTCTCTGCATTTAACCCATCCCTCAAGGGAGCAGTGGGCAGCCAATCACAGCACCCGGGGACCAACTCCAGATCTGAGCCAGTGCCTTGATCAAGGGCACTGACTGGAGAAAGTGAGTTTCAGTTTCAGTTTAAGGTGAGTTTTGAGCCAAAAGCGATCTCCATGCACACAAGTGTTTTTAGCTCCAGTATAACTAATTTCTATTTAAACTAACACGCCCAAACTGCAAATCTCATCAACATTCTTTTATACTGGGCATGTGCATGCTGGGGTAAACAGGAGGCAGCATGTATACTCTGCCTGCTGCTGGTAGTCGCCATGGTAGCGTTAGTAGCTTACCGTGCGTTCATGGACATCGGAAAAACGTTTTTCCGAGTGAAAACGTCACCATTCACGTAACTTCCTGTGGGAATCAGAGGTGGGAAACTCGGGCTGGATTTTGATTTTTGACTTTGGTTCACTGAACATATTTCAATGATAATAAACTGTTTATTGTGGACAAATGCCTCTGCCAAGAAACATACACAGACATAACATGTTTCAAATTATTCATAAATAGGCCTATGTATAAAAACAACACATTATCGGTGTCTTTTCCCGTTCGTTGTCCTGCAGATAACACAAACAAACACCTGGCGATGTGCTGTTTGGATGCTTGCATAACAAAAGAGCAGAAAATCTTTTGTTATTGTGGCCTCCATGTTTTCACACACCTGATGCTCTAGGTTACGGCCAACCGTTGGTGGCAGTCATGCAAAAAGTTGTTATGCCAAACGCCAATATAACAGAAGAAGAAGAACACGCATCCCGACCATGTGAACCAGCGACGGCCCGAGCCTTTTGGGGGCCCTAAGCAGAATTTGATTTGGGCACAACTTAATATATCTTACCACGAGGTCACTGTGATTGACACGATTATTGAACAAATGTACACTTATAATGTTACATTATAAATTAATACAGTGAGGTTATTAATAGTATGAACATATACATGCCCCCTGGGTACAGATGGCATAAGGAGCCTCACATCCCCCACTCTATTTGTGCAAATGTGGGTGCTAACCGTGAGGGATGGGAGGGGGGGGGGGGTCTGGGGGTGCTCCCCCAGAAAATTTTGAATGTGATAGATGCGATTTCCTGTATTCTGGTGCATTTTTGGGATGGTCAGCTTGAGAAGGGCAATACCTAAATTTGTTCAGATTCATAGCCTTTTGCTTTTTGACTTAATAAGGTAGTGACTTCACACAACTACTTGGGCTTCAGGGCCAAACAACACGTTCAATCCGGGACTTCATGTTCTCTATTTATCCTGATAGGGATGCATATTTAGATTTTTTGTCCTGACCGATAGCCCGCCCGTGTTAACCGCTTATTAACCGTTAACAATCAGCCAACTACAGTGCCTTGCGAAAGTATTCGGCCCCCTTGAACGTTTCGACCTTTTGGCACATTTCAGGCCTCAAACATAAAGATATAAACTGTAATTTTTTGTGAAGAATCAACAACAAGTGGGTCCCAATTATGAAGTGGAACGAAATTCATTGGCTATTTCAAACTTTTTAACAAATTAAAAACTGAAAAGTGGGCGTGCAAAATTATTCAGCCCTTTACTTTCAGTGCAGCAAACTCTCTCCAGAAGTTCAGTGAGGATGTCTGAATGATCCAATGTTGACCTAAATGACTAATGATGATAAATAGAATCCAGCTGTGTGTAATCAAGTCTCCGTATAAATGCACCTGCTCTGTGATAGTCTCAGAGGTCCGTAAAGAGAGAGCATCATGAAGAACAAGGAACACACCAGGCAGGTCCGAGATACTGTTGTGGAGAAGTTTAAAGCCGATTGGATACAAAAAGATTTCCCAAGCTTTAAACATCCCAAGGAGCACTGTGCAAGCGATAATATTGAAATGGAAGGAGTATCAGACCACTACAAATCACAAAGACCCGGCCGTCCCTCTAAACTTTCAGCTCATACAATGAGAAGACCATCAGAGATGCAGCCAAGAGGCCCATGATCACTCTGAATGAACTGCAGAGATCTACAGCTGAGGCGGGAGACTCTGTCCATAGGACAACAATCAGTCGATATTGCACAAATCTGGCCTTTATGGAAGAGTGGCAAGAAGAAAGGCATTTCTTAAAGATATCCATAAAAGTGTCGTTTAAAGTTGGCAAAAGCCACCTGGGAGACACACCAAACATGTGGAAGAAGGTGCTGTGGTCAGATGAAACCAAAATCGAACTTTTTGGCAACAATGCAAAACGCATGTTTGCGTAAAAGCAACACAGCTCATCACCCTGAACACACCATCCCACCTGTCAAACATGGTGGTGGCAGCATCACGGTTTGGGCCTGCTTTTCTTCAGCAGGGACAGGGAAGATGGTTAAAATTGATGGGAAGATGGATGGAGCCAAATACAGGACCATTCTGAAGAAAACCTGATGGAGTCTGCAAAAGACCTGAGACTGGGACAGAGATTTTTCTTCCAACAAGACAATGATCCAAAACATAAAGCAAAATCTACAATGGAATGGTTCACAAATAAACATATCCAGGTGTTAGAATGGCCAAGTCAAAGTCCAGACCTGAATCCAATCGAGAATCTGTGGAAAGAACTGAAAACTGCTGTTCACAAACGCCTCCATCCAACCTCACTGAGCTCGAGCTGTTTTGCAAGGAGGAATGGGCAAAATGTCAGTCTCGCGTGTGCAAAACTGATAGAGACATACCCCAAGCAACTTACAGCTGTAATCGCAGCAAAAGGTGGCGCTACAAAGTATTAACTTAAGGGGCTGAATAATTTTGCACGCCCAATATTTCAGTTTTTATTTGTTTAAAAGGTTTGAAATATCCAATAAATTTCGTTCCACTTCATGATTTGTGTCCCACTTGTTGTTGATTCTTCACAAAAAATTACAGTTTTATATCTTTATGTTTGAGGCCTGAAATGTGGCAAAAGGTCGAAAAGTTCAAGGGGGCCGAATACTTTCGCAAGGCACTGTAAGTCCAAGTCCACCCTTCTGGGAGAGTTAGCAACCACATCAATTAGTTTAGCTGCATGGTTGTCAGCTGTGGGTCAGCCGGACATACACTGTGTTAGTAGGAAGTAGGGCTGGGCGATATGCCCTCAAAAAAAATCCCATTTCATGATTCATGATTTAAATCGATTCTTCCCCCCTACTTAAAATCAATCTGCAGATGACAAATAAATGACAAGATCACACACACACACACGCACACGCACACACACACACACACAGACACACACACACACACACACACGGGACATGTATACCATTATGATTATTCATGCCAATTTTATGCAAATTCATTTGAGTGTTTTCCCTACCATTGTATTGGGGGGGCGCCCTCCGTAAAAGAATGACAAAAATGATATTCACTTCTCGTTCCTCAGTAAAAGTTCAATTAATTTTGACTTTAGTTATTTAGTAGTTTGACTTGCTCCTGTTTTCACCTGTTGCTGAGTAACGTACATTAACATGCCATGGTCTCATGAGTGTAGCATACCTGTAGCAAGCTCCTTCGTAGTAACTAGCGGTAAAAAAAAAAAACATTGAAGAGGAGCTCCGTGCTATAAAGCGGCGATTGCTAGTTGTTTAAGCCGCTACAGACCTCCGTCACAGCTCGGTATCAGCGGCTTAATGGTGCGTTCTAGTAGATGTGTTGAGCTGCAACCGAGTTCCTCAACACCGGGTCTCAACAGCTGACCGTGCTCCATGGTGCTCCGTCCAATACTCGCTCCATCAGGTCAGCGGTAGTTCGTGGTTCAGTTATTCGAGAATAGGTGACTTTGAGCCGGGTAAAGAGCACCATGTGCTGCCGGTCATTTCGGCGGAGATTACGGTTAAGTAAGTAATGAAACGACTAGTTAAGAAAATAACTAATATTAGCCGCTGTCGCTGCCATGTTGTTTGTGTATCTCCATGGCAAATGCGTGGGGGGAGGGCTGGGCCCATTCTGAACTATGGGAGCCCAGATGGGACTGTTATGTCGGCGAATGTTAAGGATAAAAAACAACACTCGATTGGGGGCCCCCTGGTGGCCCCAAGCAGCCGCTTAGTTCGCTTATGCCTCGGCCGGCGCTGATGTGAACGCTGCCAGTCGGAAAAACAACGTAACCAGGGGGGCGGTGCCTGTTATTCCGAGGTGGCATGAACGCAGCAATAGTCTTACAGAATGACACGTCATGACTGATAAGCAGAGGTGGGTAGTAACGAGTTACATTTACTCCGTTACATTTACTTGAGTAAGTTTTTGAAAAAAAATTATACTTCTAGGAGTAGTTTTAAATCACTATACTTTTTACTTTTACTTGAGTAGATTTGTGAAGAAGAAACTGTACTCTTACTCCGCTACATTGGGCTACAATGAGCTCGTTACTTTTCTTTTTACCTCTTTGGTATTCTACGCGTCATTGTTTGTATTCCCCCCGCGTGCGCCTCATTTTAATGTTTTATTTTGAAAGAGAGAGAGAGAGAGAGAGAGAGAGAGAGAGACTTCCGCCAAAGGCTCTACCACGTACGTGACTGTGTTTCACCAATCAAACGTAGTTGTGCAGTCTCGTCAGCTGGCAACAAAAAATAGGCGACGCTGATGCGTAAATCAACACTTATCAATATCACTTCCCCATCAGTCAGGACCAAGATCTGACCATAATTATACTTGTCCTTTCCATAAACTGCCGTAATTAGCCTATTATTTCAGTTGCAATCCTGCCAGTGGAAGCGATCGTGAGAGCAAATAAAAAATATAAAAAACATAATTCAAAACCGCTGTGCGCATTGGCTCAAGAAGCAGAGAAATAGCCGATATGTAATTCCCTCCCATTCAAATCTATATATTTCATAAATATACCCATCAGGGAATGTTTATGGCATTGTCGGTCTCTAAATGTTTTAACTTTTATGAGCGCACTCTTCTCCCGTCTCTCTCTCTCTCTCTCTCTCTCTCTCTCTCTCTCTCTCTCTCTTTCTCTCTCTCTCTCTCTCTCCGCACCGAGCTCCGACTGATCTTCTATAAGAACGGTGATGCCATTATCAATCGAGTAGGCCTATTGATTGGTCAGTAGGCGGTGCTTTGACACCGGTTGATCTCTGATCTCCAACATAACCTGCTCCCGACCAGGTTAGGCGTCCAGCATGAGTTACCACGGCGATTGAACCCGGTATCAAGTGATCCACCTTGGTGATAAAGAAAACCCTGGGTTGAACCTGAAGTTAGCTCGTTAACCCCAAATCTTGCTTCGTAGTACAGGCATCTGGCCTCATATTGAAAGCATGTTTACCTTAGTAAAAGTGCCAAACAGCAGCTCCATTACCTTGTTCTAGTTCTGCCTGCAGAGCCTTGTAAAAAAAGTAGGTTTGGAAATATGTGTTACTTGTGCTTATTTATTTTTATGTATTATTATTTTATGTATTTTATTTTTTAAGTACTTGAATTTACCTGGATTATTTTAATTTAAGCTATTTTGTAATTAATTAATTTTTATTTATTTTATTGATTGGATGAACTATAATTTGCCTAAAGACGATTATTTAGTATTTTTGTCCGTCTGATTGAATGCTTGTGTTAAAAAATAAATCAGACGTTACTCAACAGTTACTCAGTACTTGAGTAGTTTTTTCACCAAGTACTTTTTTACTCTTACTCAAGTAATTATTTGGATGACTACTTTTTACTTTTACTTGAGTCATATTATTCTGAAGTAACAGTACTTTTACTTGAGTACAATTTTTGGCTACTTTACCCACCTCTGCTGATAAGTAAGGTGACCAGATTTCGCAGACAAAATCCGGGGACATTTTCAGCTCAGAAGCGTAAATACCCCCAAAACAGGTAATGTTTTTATCTTTGTAAAACTGAAAAACGGGGACACTGCCCCAGGGGCGTCAGTAGACCTAGAGCTGCACTGGGGACACAAGCCCCCTAGGGGGGTCCATGGGCATGCTCCCTTGTAAGAAAATGTTGTCTATTTTAACGTTTAAATGCATCAATCTGGTGCACTTTGAAAAGAAATTCAGAGGTTAGACTTGATTATTCTTATCTGTGGATGGAAATATTTGTGCTGTAGCCTGAACTATTTTGCACTTCAGAATTTTAACCATGCCCACACAGGTGGAATACTTTTTTCTTTATATTTTTGCATTAATGTCACTAGGAAGCATACCAGTAGAAATGTATATTCATATTTGTAAGTGGGATATATATAAGTAAGTGGGATTGTCTGGAATCTGGCAATATAATAACCATTATGGTAGGACAAAAATGTATGTGGAAAAATGTCTGTGCTGACATAAATAGTTTACATGAGAATACATTATAATTTTGGCCAAAGTTGGAGACCATGTACAAATTTTGTTGCAATTTCAAAACCGGATTACCTGGGAACCGCGTGTGTTGAGTGAAAAGTTTGTGAGACATTTCACAGAGAGTAATGGGTGTGCAGTGATTTATGCATAATGCAAATATGATAAAATTTCATGTAAATCCACTGTTAATTTTCTTGCAAACCATTTGTAACAGCAGCTGGCACTAACATCACTGGAAAGCTTAGATTCTGGTTGAGGTGGTTGTGCCAGACTCACGCCTTGGGCTGAGTCTCTATCTGTCAGAGGGAGAGCAGGAGTGCGGTTATGAAGAAATTGGTAATTTCATGGCGCAGATTAACACTTTTGCATGCACTATATCCGTGTCACATTCTCATTAGGGCCTGAGCCCCCCTAAAGGTCTGATCCTAGAATCGCCCCTGCTGCTACTTCATACTTTTACTCCACTACACCTCTGAGGGAAATTTCTAATGTTTTCTGCACTACATTTATCTGACACGCTGGGCTTGTTCCTGCAACAGCTCATTCATTGAGTATCGGACACAATTAAAACTATTGAGGAAATATTTTCCTTTGACATTGGTCCAGTATTAAACGAGATCGCTGCAGTCTGCAACGGCAAAACAAGGCAAGCTACAATGTAACTTAATAGGACGTCAATTGTGCAGCTTGTATGTACATTCATAAAAGTGCTCGTTTTGCCACTAACAGGCTTAGATTACTATTCTAAGTGTCTTACAACATTATGGAAAGGATTTCTAAGGAGGTCGACCTTTCTGTTAAAGAATAAGATTCTTTTTTTAAACATAAAAAGTCCGCAAAATTGCGTTTGCTGAACTTACCAGACTTCATGTAAATAAACAGTAATTTTTGCATCGTAAAATATGGGCATTCTAGAACATCTCTGAGCTCTGAGCAGCGCTTGCTTTAGCTATATTGAGCTTGCGCTCATTTGGTCAATGTTTTCTTTCTTTCATTCCAATTTCGGGTCTGTCAGTCACAGTGGAAACCAGGGACATTTCCGGGGACAGCTCCAGCCGGGGACAGGTTACCGAAACCCGGCACTGTCCCCGGAAACCGGGGACATCTGGTCACCCTACTGATAAGACCCAATCAGGCGACAGGCGGCGAAACATTGGCGTCAGTGTTGGCATTGCCAAAGGTCTCAGTATATACTTCTGATGCTATACTTCCATTGTGACTATAATACAACTATGCAGATTCTAAACCTAAACGGGGTCAGAAGTATTTCTCTGGTTTAGAGTCTCTGAAATGCCAGAGCAGTGTGAATGCGAGATGTAAACGTAGCAAAAGATGTTAGTTTTCAAACCAAAACGTATCAATGTAAATGTAGCCTGAGGCTAGAGTTTCATGTCAGCTATTATAATAATTTGAACATAATCCTGTTTGGCTGCTTAGCTTACATACTTAATAATACGTGTCTGTATTTTCAAATTGTTTTTACTTTCAAAGTCACACAGTGGTAAAATACTCCACAGTGTATATGTTAGTTGCATTTTGTTAGCCTAACCTGTGACTACAAACTTGCTTGGCTACTACTGTAGCTAATATGCTACTTGGCACAACATGCTAACAACTGCATCTTATGTTAGAGCATATCAACATAGCAGTTAATGCATTCCTTACAGTTTTGTTCTAGTGTTGTAGACAGTCAATTTATGGTCTAAACAACCAATGTATTGTAGGTTAATGGGTTTTCAATACTTTTATTTAATATGATAATGTAATGAGATAATGGAGAAGAGTTTTTTTGTAGATCTGCTTTGTTATAAATCAAAAAACTAATGTAGTTTAATTAGTAAACTATTACAAAATGTGTAGAGCTGCAGCTATTGATTCTTTTTGTAATCGATTAATCTTTATCGATCGATTAATCGGATCATTTTTTTTTGCGTTTTTAAACAACCAAAACAAATAATGCATAACGAAAATAATGTGGCTGTAAAATGATCAAGCATTTGGCTTTATTTCTCGAAAAACAGAGGTATTTATTAGGGCTGCAGCTATCGATTATTTTAGTAATCGAGTATTCTACTGATTATTCCATCGATTAATCGAGTAATCGGATAAGAAATACTTTTGTTTTATTGAAGAGCAATAATTAACAATAGTTTGTTTACATTTTCAGAAAAAGCAACATTTGTATTGCTACATTGCTTACAATATCATCTCTCAAAAAATGTAACATATTAAGTGCATTTAAGTGTTTTTTTTATCAACCTCAAACTAAGGCATACATTAAACATACATAAACATTACATTAAGTTGTGCAACTTTACTTTCAGAAATACAAGTTTCAACCTGACACTGATCTGTATATAGGCCTATATGTAAATATTAGTTATACTCAACCTATTTTCATTTATATATTTGATTATAATGTCACACAGCTCTGTTTCACTTATGCTATTAGATCATTGATCAGCTGTTTCTCCGCAGAGAGAGAAAAAGAGAGAGAGAGAGAGAGAGAGAGAGAGAGTCAACACGCCAGCTCTTTAGATCAGATCGTGGTCACCACTACGTATTTTCTTGTCTTTGATTTTGGTAGTGGTTGTGTTTGGTGTAGTTTCATCGTCCATACGACTGTGATTTACTTTAGTCGGTCCGCTTCGTGGAATGGAGGATTAAGTTAGACTCCATGTTTTCTGTTGAGATGCTAAAGCATTGACGTCGTGCTATTATCGTGGTAAGCTAGTTTGATTTTGCAGTAGACACACGGTACAGAGTTTTAGTTTTAATTACGTTTGAACTGATTCCAAACTTTGGACACTTTCTGTCGTTTTCTCCAGCCTGTCTCTTAGCCCCTCGCTATTTACACTCTGGCATGTGTCGCCAGCAGCAGACTGAGCAGCGTCTGTGCGACAGTAATAAAAATTCGTGCAGAAACACCGTCCGTCAGCGATACAACGTTGGTAACATTGATTTAACGAAGCTTCGAGGCAAGTCATTTTGCATCGAGGATTTTTTGTAATCGAATTATTCGAGTTATTCGAGGAATCGTTTCAGACCTAAAAATGTGTTTTTGCTCCAGTAAAAAAGAAAGGGTGGGGACCATCCCAATACACATCTAACACTCTTTCACCAACAGAATGGTTTGTTTTGATACAAAATACACTCTCCAAATTATGTTTGGTTTCTTGCCAAAATGGCTGGTGGCCTAAATTATACATCTTGCAAGGCAGAAATAAGAAAAAGCATCTGGCTAGCGTTTTTTTTCCCACACTGCTTATCTGTTATTCCCGCACCGACATAACCATAGACCACAAGTGTGAGAGGACAGGTGGAAGCACCTCTCTACAGGATGAGGATCAGAGCGACGAGACAGATGAAGCCTCTGATACCACTGTTCAAACAGAGGGAGGCGTGACTCCAGTTTGCTAAACAGGCGGTAGAACACACAGCCATTCCAGCTCGCTATTTCCTTCCCATTAAAAGGAGCAAAGTCTCCCTCTGCCTCTCTCGTTCTGTCTCTCTCTATTTTTAGCCGCCCCTGAGATGAGAGACGACCCACCACTGCGGCGGTGGCAGGCGTAAGTGGGCGATGGTATAGCGAGAGCGAGAAATATTGACAGAAAGACAAAGAGTGCACAAAGCAGGATGACAGAAAGACACAGGAAACAGGATTAAAAAAAAAATAAGATGATGAGGAGTGAGATCTGAGTCAAAGGTGAGATAATATTCTGGCGGCCCTACCTCTATCCTGCTGCCTAACCTGAGTGCAGACATAGCTATCCTGTTGGCTGAGGAATCACATTATACAGGCATTATGAAGACAGGACGAAAAGGCATGGAGGATGAGAGATGGATGTGCAAGAGCGAGTATATAGAAAGGTTTACATTGCGGAGGAGTATGGACATTGAATGACAGGGAGAGACACTAGCAGCGACGTCGGATTCACAGTGCAAGCAACATGGTTGTTAGTTCAGACTTAAATAGCTGTAGGCAGAGGGAGAGAGAGAGAGCAGCTCATGCATCTACAAAACACTAACAACAGGCAAAGCCTTTGTTTCTAACTGCTATGGATTCCCCGATTTATAAATGTACATTGTTAGCTTGCTGGTGCATTCAAATTGGGTAGCAATACCTAAAGAGACACACACACGCACGCACGCACACACACACACACACACACACACACACACACACACACACACACACACACACACACACACACAGATAAAAAACAAGCTTACTACTGCAACATTTATTCCAAGATCACTAATGGATGAAACCTCCCTCTAAGTATTGTTAGATTTTATTTTTAATTTTTTTCAACTCAAAGTTGTAAAAGCTTGGGGAGCTTAACATATTTCTAATTGGGTTCTCATTATGTTTCCACTGATTGGCCTGGAAAGTTGTTGAAAGAATGAAATCACTGACTGGTGACCGTGGAAATGTTATGTACATAGTAAGCCAACCAATAACATCTCAGCTGACATCTCATCTTGTAAAATATTTACAAAAGAAAACTGTTAATATTCTATACAACAGCAATGAGTTGATCCCACTAAACGTGCTGCAGCATGACATAGTATAAACATTGGAGGAAATCATTAAAAACTATTAAAAGCACATCAATAAGTCACACCATTTTACTGGGTGACATGTCCCTTCATGTTTGTGTCTTTTTTTTCTTTCTTTTTTTTAACCGAGAAAACGGGCACTGTTTATTATGAGTCGATTCCACATTACCTGTCCTGCTGCCTTGGAATTCTTCGCATCAAATCCAAGTCTAAAAAAAACTCCATGCAAACAATTTCTTCCTGTGTGACTAACTTTTGCTAAAAAAAACTTTAAACAAATAAAAGTAAATATTAGTGACCTTTTTTTTTAGGACTCATGTCTTCAGTAGGAACAAACAGCCTTGAAGCTGAGTACCATAAGGACATCTTCAATAGATGAAGAAGAAAGTATTGAGAGATGGACTTAACACATTGTTGGTTGTGGTCTTACAACATCTAATAATGCTACTTTTAATTTGCGGTGCGGTTTTACTGAATCAGTTTAGCCAAGCCTGCAGAGTACTTAGTGTATGCTGTGATGTCTTTACTGACATCAATTGTTTTTTGTGTGCGTGTGAACACATCTATGATACTGGAATGACTTGATTTAACCAATAAACAGACTGTGTCAAAGAGACAGACTGAGAGAGAGGAGAGAATGACATAGGCAGTGCAGAAATGAAAGAGAATGAATGAAAGAGGAGGAAAACAAACGTGTGAACACACACACATACACAGAGGAGAGCTGCAGCTGTCTGTACAGTACCTGCTCGTGGTGCTCGATGCCCATGCTGATGGTGTTGATCAGGATGGCGATCATGATGCCTCGGTTGAAGTACTTGCTCTCCACGATTCCCCACAGCTTCATCCTAATATCGTGCCACAGCTCCTTACAGCTCTTAGGAGTACAGCCCCCATGTCTCCCTGCGGCCTCCTGGCCTTTCTTGCCCTTCTCCCCACTACCAGAGTGTACCCCCTCCCCGTCCGTTTCCTCCACAGCTCCCTCCTCCGCTTCATCGTTTACCGCACTGCATGCTGGTCCCACGCCGTCAGCGAGTGACAGGGCTGTGGCACACTGAGGGCAGCCGTCGGTGGCCGAGGCGGCGCTGAGAGCCATGGCTGAGGCGTGCTCAGGCTTATTATGGTGGGGACAGGGTGGACCTGAAATGGAAATGGCAGTCGTTATGATTCTTCAACAATTTTTATCCCAAAGCCAATCGCCATCCTGAACTCCGGACTAAAAGCACACCCCCCCAAATGCATTCCAACATCAATGTTTGACTTTGCTGTCAGAAATTGACTTTCATGAAATGGAATTTGAATTACACATACCACTTTTTAAATGCGTACGTTGGCAATGAGTGTATGGTAAATTAGCTGGCGTGAATGGGAGTATGAGTGAGTATGGATGGATGATGAAGTGTTGAATTTAATTATTTGAGCTCAGTACTTGAATTTTGTTGTTTTACAATGACAATAACGTTTCTATCTATCTATCCACCCATCCACTCACCCATCCATCCATCCATCCAACCAACCACCCACCCACCCATCCAAAGGGTGAGTGTATTAAGCATGCATCTAAATTCTACTGAATATTTTTAGTTACATACCGCGCCTCATCACTGCTCTCCTCTCACGTCCTCCCCTCCCATTTGCCTTCCTCTCCCTTCCCTCTCCTCCTCCTCTACCTCTTCCGACGCCCCGAAAGCCGCGAGGTTTCCCCCGCAGGGTGTTGAAAAGGGCGACCGTTTGTCTCCTGGCCTTGCGGAGGATGTGGCAGATCAGCTGAAAGAGTGCCTCGTAGCAGTCCCCCGGTTCACTGGCCAGGGTGGAGGAGGACGAGCACCGCGCTCGCTGCTCCTGCATCAGCTGGTGCTCCCTCTGCTTGGTCTCCGAGAACTGGGTGGCGATGACCACGAGGCACAGGTTGATCATGAAGAAGGAACCAATCTGGGAGGATGAGAGCCATACATGGAAATACAGTTTTGAAGACCCACTAAAAGAAGAAGTAAACACATCATTTATTCCAAAATGTAAAATGTGCTACATTTGAAAACACTGGCATGAAATAATATTGGGCTATCAATGGTCAGTTTCTGCCAGCTAATCACACTGAATAAAGAACTCTCAGCAAGATGGCTTGAGGCCATTGGAGATATCTGCTACTACCTCTAGCCTGTTGGCCCACTTGGCTGGACAAGTCCAAACATAACACATTTTACAATATGGTTGCAAACAAAGCTGCAGTGCTTTTTAATGAACACATTGAAGATACTGAGCTGTGAGTCCGGTCTTTTCTCTTGAGAGTATGGTAGCATGCTGGTATCAAAACCAGAAAACCTCACCAGCTTAAGAACAGCCAACATTAACCTATAACCTAAGCTAACACTTTTACCTTCTTGATGCTGTTGTAATTCAATCTCCTTATAATTTCATTTTTTGATTGTGAGAGGTGAAGCTTAGATTGAATCCCATTCACACAGGAAAAGTTTTACCCTGGAACCTTGTGTGATTTAGGGATATACTTCACAGGCCCCAACAATGTTTTCCTCTTTTATCAATGGAACTTAAACTGTAACCAAGGCTACCAACGCTGCAAAGTAAAGGAAGCTATTTGGGTTCAGAGTTAAAAAGTCTCTTTCATTTTCGCCACAGCGTGGATGTTAGATGACTCACAGTTGGAATACTTCCACAGATTGGATGGACATGAAACTCGCCTGGTTGAATCAATCATCAGAACAAAAGATGAGCTGGGTTAAAAATATCCTGGTCTTCGATTTAAAAAAGTGACGGTACAAGCCTATGTACATAAAGCTGCAAGGTTATAATTGAACTATGACTGTCAAGGTGCACTTCAGACAGAAATATCCAAATATCCAATCAATAAAATGTTACTACAAGTGCTGCTCCCAGTGGGAAGAAGCTGAAAACGATATTGTTGACAAAACCGACAATGCAATCTGCAGCTTAAACCAATTTACTTTTGGATTCTGGGTCAATTTTGAATGAATTTGACAACTATGGCCCTACAATACATGTACAATACATGCAAAGTGTTTTGAATACGCTACAGCTCCTATTTGGGCCTCTGACTGGCTCATTTTCAATAGCAGTGGCAGCCAAGGTCCATTGGTATCATAATATTAACAGCCATACCAAACTAAAAATAGAAGTTAAAATAATTAAAACTGACAATTACAACAAAAACCTATAGCGTTGTTAAATGGCAATTTACATTCAGGAAAGATATTCTCACTTTTTACTTCACAAATTATACACACGGTAGATTCCAGAGGGGGAAATTTAAGCAGGGCAATGTGTCATTTTTCATAGTCCAAAGGTAAGAAGAAAAAGTAACAGTTTTATGGTGCTGTTGATGTTGTTTTCAGCATCCTCTTTGGTCCTCCAGTCCTGTGGGCAAATCAGTGCAATCTGTATCTATGGCTGGTGTGACAGTACTGTGTAGTCCTTTTTTATTTGTATTCTTTTTATTAAATATCCTTATCCCGATAAAAGTTGAGTACCTGCAGTTGGTTGTTAACTTGTGTTATCTGTTGCTGGTTATGCTATCTATCAGGTTCTTTTTTACTTAATCTTCCCCCAAAAAAGTTTAAGAGTACTAGAAATGTACACTTTCCATGTTCCAATACTTTTGTTTGGCTTTGCAGCCTGAAGAGTTCATTCTAAAGGGAGCGAGCATATCTAAAATTCTGCTCAAAAGTTCAAACCTATCACCAGGGGGGCAACTCCATGTTATCTACTTGCGAAAAGCCCGAGGCAGGACTGAAACCTGGCCTTGAGCCTGAATGTCCTTTATTAATGATGGAAGGGTTTTTCTTTCTGAAAGAAAGTCTTGTGAGGCCCCCTCACACAAGGAGTTCTTTAACTAGAACCTGATTCAAATTCAATAATGGTAATCAAAACTATCCTTTCATTCAGACCACTTTGAAGAATTTACACTTTTATTTAATTATATAAACATAATGTTTTGAGAATTTTTTGAGAAGCGTGTCAGAAAACAACACGGCTCGATGTGTTGCAGTTCTGTATGCTCACTCTCTTTACAAGAGGCTGTATACGTGAAACAGAAAGAGAGAGAAAAAGAGAGGAGAAAAAGGGCAAGGTCACCCAGAGAAGCAGAACTGATGATGAAGGAAAAAGAAGAGGAGAGAGAAGCCTGAGAGTGGGATGACGTGGGCTGTGAAGCCTAATAACCCCCTTCTGCTCTCCATCTGAACCACTGTGACAAAGACTATGGAAGCGCTGGATACCTAAGTGTGTAAGCCGACCTATGTGTGTGTGCATATGTGTGTGTGTGTGTGTGTGTGTGTCGGTGTGCGCTTCGTGTGTAAATTGATTGATACAAAGCAAAGATTTGTGGTCAGGCTGGTTAGTTTTCATGCCTGCTCTCTGGCCCCGCAGACTGAAAGGAAGGCAGCGGGTCCCAGCACCCATTCAACACCCTCGCCGATCCCATCAAATATTTATACTCACACTCTGTTGGAGCTGCTGAAATACAATTAGAATAGTGTGTGTGTGTGTGTGTGTGTGTGTGTGTGTGTGTGTGTGTGTGTGTGTGTGTGTGTGTGTGTGTGTGTGTGTGTGTGTGTGTGTGTGTGTGTGTGTGTGTGTGTGCAGCAGGGTGACATAATGACTACGAATGTCAGAGGCAAATCTGGATGGCAGTGAATCAATGCAAATCAATACAATCAAATCAATACACAAATGTAAACATCATTGTAATAGTGAAAATAAAAGATCAGACACCTTTAAAGCTTTAGTGTGTAACATTTTGATATTAATGAACGTCCGTTACATTCAAGCCATTGCCAAATGAGTTGCTACAAAGCTAATTAAGACTATCAGCTCCACACAACTCTCTCTGGATTTCTCAGTATTGCTATGTTCAGAAGATTGTGGCGTCTGGTGAAGATAATGACCTCTTCTGAAGAGTCTGTCATGTTTTTTTAATCCTCCGTGTCCTCCTTGGCTACTAGCAACTGCGTGGAGGAGGGACGTGGTCATGGAAGGCTTTTATCATGTGGACGCGCTGACAGTTTTGTTGTCACTTAGAATTCCTCATGGTGGCAGAAACTATGCACTATAGCTTTCAAAGGACAGTACAAACGACAAATGAATGAATAAAATGAAATAAACAGACAATAGGGTAAAAGGACGATAAAAAGACGACATCATAAAGAAGCAAGTCTATAAAAAAATGTGTCTAAAGATGTGATTTAAAAGAAGTCACTGATTCAACAAGCCTTAAATATATCATCTGGCAGATCCCCTCGGGTTTTGAGCCTAGACTTTGGAACGGTTAGAAGGGCGCCGACCGAGGATCTAAGGCTGGCTCCACACTGGCTGCGTAGCGTGAGCGTGGCATATCTGTTGCGTGTCAGTTGCGTGGCGTTGTCTATGTCTTTGCACACCAGAAACGTGTCTGTGTATGTAGGTTTCCCATTGATAAAATGAAATACCATGTTAAACATAAACATATACTGATTTGATTACAGCAAAGACAACGTCGGCAGTATTGACGGCAAAATAGGCTACAGAATATTGCAATATTTGAAAATCGATAATTATTATATATTTTTTTAAATTACATTTATAACTGCATTTATGTCAAAACCTAGAGGCTCTCAAACATCAAAAGTTATTTATTAAATGTATTTGTGTCAAAATGACATATAAACATCTTTTCGTATTCTATTTTGAATGGAAACGCTTCCGACACACTTGCGTGCCGCGTGAAAAATAGGTGTCGGTCCTATTTCTAGCATGCAGGTGTTTTTGGCACGGCTCGAGCCGCGCCTGAGACGTGCGTGTCACGCAGTCAGTGTGCAAGCTCTAACCTTTTAAAAAAAAACAACATAAAAACGGACACTCCACGCAGGTGACACGCTCACGCCACGCAGCCAGTGTGCAGCCGGCCTAAGGCTGCAAACAAGCTCGTATGGGATCAGCATTTCTCAAGATGTTTTTCCCCTATCCCATTAGCCAGACCATACTCCAGCGCTGTGGAGAAAGGTCTGGCAACGCGAAGACTACTAAAACCTAGACACATTTAGCAGGTTTGCTTCCATCTAATACACCAAAAACACAGCAACAGGTGGGTGCATTACATGCCATCAATGATTGTTTTCCTTCTGTCTGTTCCGTAGGTTAGAACTGAGCTGGGGAAAAAGGCCTTTAAGTTTGCTGCTCCCTCTACCTGGAACAAGTTACAGAAATCCATGAAATGTAATGAGCTGGTCTCATTGGTCGCTTTTAAGAGGATGTTAATTGACTTGGAGTCAGCCACATCTGGCTGTAGATGTTTTGCCTGATGTAGTTAGGATTGTGGTTGACTTTGAAAAATTTGCTGATTCAGTTGTTTTATGTTTTTAATGTTTTTGTGTATTTTGTGTTTTGTGTATTGTGTGGTTATACTGCTGCCCCCCTTGGCCAGGACACTCTTGAAAAAGAGATTTTTTTTTATCTCAAGGAGTCGTTTCCTGGTTAAATAAAGGTAAAATAAAAATAAGTAAAATAAATAAATCAGGTTGTCTGTCTCCATATCCATGTATGGGCACCACGCCTATCTGTACCAAATTCCATGGCAATCTATCAAACAGGTGCTGAGATATTTCAGTCAGGACCAAAGTGATGGACCGACCCACTGATTAACTGCTATTGCCAAAAATGAGCCTGGAGACAAAGAATCTGAGATGTATGAAAACTGCACCTGTGACTGAAACATAACTAATTATTTATTTATTCTTCTGCATTTTAATACTAAAGGGGGTATAGGCGGGGGTACTTATACGGTGTGAAATCAAGAGGCTTATCCAGCTGTGGGGGCTGTGTAAAGACACAGGTTGAGGCTGCCCCACTTAATTCCACAGGACCAAGCTATTTTACATGGAAAGCCTTTAATTCCACTGAGTCCTCATGTCTAAGCTGCTCTATGATGGTAATCAGTGTAAAGCAACTCTCAAACTCTCTCCATCTTCATCTCACTGTTCTCATCTGCCTCTCCATCTGTCACACTCTCTCTCCATCTCTCTCTCATCACTGTTTTCATCCCGCCTTGCACTCTCTCATATCACTTACTCTTCATCCCACTCTACGCTTCTCTCTCTTTCTCTCTCTCTCAATTGAATTTAACAGTTAATCTGCCTGAATGTTACGTGAGTGAAATTGTCAAAGCATCTTAATGCAACCTGAACATCTCTCTCTCTCTCTCTGCCTCTCCCTTTCTCCTTCCTATCTGTATCGTTTGCTGTCGCTTGCTCTCTTCCATCTCTCCACGCTCAGTGTCGGGCGGTATTAAAGGAAACATAATTAAAAGTCTTGTCATCCGTCTGCTACTGAGATGAGGACAAGCAGGGATACGAAGAGAACTTTTAACATGCGCATAGTAACGCTTAAATCACTTTCCTCCGCTAAGTCTGTTTGTGAGACAAGCCTTGAAACATGCTGCAACAAAGCCGACAATGTATCCTGACTGTCAAATATTGTCTCTGCGGGAAAAAAAAAAAAATGCCAGCTATGCAACAACAACAGGGAGTAAGATCCTGCTATTATGTTTAGTCTACGAGACATTTATGCATGGTTAATCAGAACACATTCATCTTGAAATGCATTAAAAATGGAAGGCCTACTTCCTCATTTAGATAATGTTTCAGGCTTTAGTAGATACACAGAGGAGAGCCATGATGAACATTTGGGTTTCAATTCTAGCAATTAGGTTCATTTTAATCCTGAATCTAAAAGGTGGTTTAATCGCTGTAAGACTTATTTGACTGCTGTTAAAAGATCTCTTAATCTAACTTAAAATTTTCATTGAGTAAGTGCTGACACATTTTACACGTTCACATTTTAAAAAGCAGCTGTTTAGACTAGCTTTTGTTCAGTTCAGTTTTTAGTTTGATGTCTGCATTTTATGTTTTTTTGTTCCGTACTCTACTTGCTATTGTGTTCTCTGTTTATTATTATATACAGTAGTCCTTTAACTGCACATATTTAAAATATCAGTGAAAGTGATAGGCTACCTGATGGCTATTGTATTGTATTTTTATTTTCTTACTAGCACAAACTCTGACAAGGGAGTGAGCTGTTCATGCAAGTTGAAAGGCTTTGGTGATCCGCTGACTTTTCATCTCGCACCATCAGTTTAGAGAGGGCCATCCAATCTCTGTACGACCAAAGCGAGAGCTGTTTCCGGGTTCTCGGCAGTAAGTCGGACTCGTTTCAGGTGAGGGTTGGCCTCCGCCAGGGCTGCGCTTTGTCACCAATGTTTGTAATATTTATGGACAGGATATCAAGGTGTAGTCGGGGTGGGGAGGGGTTGCAGTTCGGTGGGCTGGGGATCTCATCGCTGCTCTTTGCAGATGATGTGGTCCTAATGGCATCATCGGCCTGTGACCTTCAGCACTCACTGGATCGGTTCGCAGCCGAGTGTGAAGCGGCTGGGATGAGGATCAGCACCTCTAAATCTGAGGCCATGGTTCTCAGCAGGAAACCGATGGAGTGCCTACTCCAGGTAGGGAATGAGTCCTTACCCCAAATGAAGGAGTTCAAGTACCTTGGGGTTTTGTTCGCGAGTGAGGGGACAATGGAGCGGGAGATTGGTCGGAGAATCGCCGCAGCGGGGTCGCTATTACATTCATAACGCACCGTTGTGACGAAAAGAGAGCTGAGCCGGAAGGCAAAGCTCTCGATCTACCGGTCAGTTTTCTTTCCTACCCTCACCTATGGTGATGAATGCTGGGTCATGACCGAAAGAACGAGATCCAGGGTACAAGCGGCCAAAATGGGTTTCCTCAGGACGGAGGCTGGCGTCTCCCTTAGAGATAGGGTGAGAAGCTCAGTCATCCGTGAGGAGCTTGGAGTAGAGCCGCTGCTCCTTCGCGTCGAAAGGAGCCAGTTGAGGTTGTTCGGGCATCTGGTAAGGATGCCCCCTTGGCGCCTCCCTAGGGAGCTGTTCCAGGCACGTCCAGCTGGGAGGAGGCCTCGGGGAAGACCCAGGACTAGGTGGAGGGACTATATCTCCACCCTGGCCTGGGAACGCCTCGGGATCCCCCAGTCGGAGCTGGTTAATGTGGCTCGGGAAAGGGAAGTTTGGGGTCCCCTGCTGGAGCTGCTCCCCCCGCGACCCGACACCGGATAAGCGGACGAAGATGGATGGATGGATGGATGGATGGACCATCAGGTTACACCTTGGTGAACACTTCTCTCCTTTAAAACCTATTCCCAGTGTTGTAGTACTCGAAATCGGTCTTGGTCACAAGACCACTTTCTAAAGGTCTCAGTCTCATCTCGGAATCGACCACAGGTCTTGTCTCGGTCTCGGATGAAGAGGACTCTGCTTTTATTTCAAGACCGGTCACGACCACAACTGCAGGGATATCACTACATTTCCTGTGCATTGTCTGATTTATCTGTCAACATCATTACTGTGATTGGATGTAAAAATCCCTGCTTCAAATGCAACCAATAACTTGACTCATTTCTAATTTGAAATTTTGAACTGTTAACCCCCTCTCCCCACCCCCTTAACACAAACTCCCAAGAAAGTGAATGCGGGAGACAGGAGAAGAAGCTCTGGCTGTCTGGGAGATGTCAGCCAAATCCTCGGTGTAAAAAAATGGCTACCTAAACCATAAGGAGTTTATTTCCAAAACAGTATCTAAAAGAAAACAAATATTAGCAATACATATTAGCCAGTTGTGTACATTCTGTATGTTGTGGCAATAAAAGAGGTGAATGTTTTCTGTGGGTATTTTTTTATGGGAATGTGGACCTTTCAGATCAATTTGAGGAGTGCCTATGGTTAGCATTTTCCACATTTTATCGTGTCATGCAGTGTGGGACTCGCACTGGTCTGGTCTTGGTCTTGGTCTTGACTCGGTCGCGCCCTGCCTTGGACCAGGTCTTTTCTCGGTCTCGATACACTCTGGTCTTGGTAATGACTTGGTCTCGGTTTAGGTGAGCTTGACTACAACACTGCCTATTCCCATCAGACCTATCTGTACTTTAAGATCAATGCTAAAATAGCATGCTCACATCTACATATTACAATGCCAAACATACATGCTGACATAATGGCATCCTAAACTATGGAAAATATAACTAATATTGGTGTATTAGCATGCTAAGGTGATAAGTATTACACTCTAAATGTCAGCTTAGTAACACCTAATTGTCATTGACACACATGTAAACATACTTAAGTATTTCAGTTTAGAATGTTTTAATCTTTTAGATTTCATTTAAAATGTTTTATTTGCTCTCTTTACTTGTATCTTAATTTTATTTTTTTTTGCCGTGTCTTCTATCTAATATTTTATTTTACCATGAACCATAACCATGATCATAAATGAAATGTGCTGTACAATAAACTGGTCTTGCCTTAATACTAAAGCATTTTAATTCTGAAGGTTGGGGGACAGAAGATAATGTATGACGTACTGTTAAACCTGATGCTGTGATCAATGTGTCTGCTCTAACCATGTGAGCGACATTGTTGTGTTTTGTGTAGAGATGCTGTGATGCTGTGTGGAGAGGAAATCCGCTTGACACTGTACTTGATCATAATTTAAACTTATAGGGCCAGATACCACAACATGCTGACCAATTCGCCCTGATTAATAACATTTCATTTAAAATCAAAGAGGGAGACCGATATGTGGTCACTTCCTCTTTCCCGTCCTCCATTCCTCTCTCTGATTTCATGCCGACACTCCAGCCCATCGTCACCACCTCCTGATCCCTTCTCTTCATTGATCCATCCACCCCTCTCCCTCCCGCGATATTTTTTTTTCCACTATGGCCATGCCAAGACCCGCCCTTCAATAGCTACTATTGGCCAGGCGTCCATGCTTAGTACAGGTCCTATCCCCCGACCACTCGGCTATCCTAACCTTAACCACTCAAGGTGAAATGCCTAACCCCAACCAATCAAGCTGCTTCCTAGGGCGGGTCTTGGTGTGGCCATAGTGGGATTCTTCATTTTGCCTCCCTCCCCTCCTCCATTTCTTCCCTCCTCATCACCCTCACACTCAAGCTCACCATCTTCCTCCGCCCCTTTTTTCCTCTCTCCTCCGTTCCTTCCCTAGCCTGGATGCCAGACGAACTTAGCCCCGCCCACAACATTTGAGGTCGGGAAGTTCATATTCTGACTAGAATCTGAGTACGAAGACGTCAGGCTATTCCTTCCCATCCCTCTTCCCTCTATTTTCTGTTACATTTCATCATCCCTTTTCCATCACTTACTCTCCACCAGCCCCTGATCCAGTCCACAGTAATTTCCTTCCTTCCTTTTCTCCCCCCTTCACCCCTCCTCACTGATGTTTTCACATCAAAAGGCAACATTCATATCACCAATTTCCTGTGGCGAGGCAATCTCGATGCATAAATTAATGTCCAATGGCACAAATCTGGAAAAGAGAGTAAAAATTTATCCTTTTCCATTTGTGCAAGTTTCAAGAAATTAGTTTTCTAATATAACTAGACTAGTGGAGCTAGATAAGTAGGGATGAGTGCTGGAGGAGGTCATGGTATTAAAAAGATGGTGCCCATCAAACCAATGGAGCCACGGCAGTTTAACGTGAGCAGATACAATATAGATAGATATAAGGCCGGGTCAAGCCGCCAAGTGTTAACTGGATTTTGTGTTTGTGTGCCTGTTTGTGAGTGTGTGTTTCTGCGTGAGTGAGAATAATGAGTCGAGTGACAGATGCATGAATGATGCTCAGTATACAGCTCAGCGAGAAGGGGGAGATAAAATGAAGGCAGGAGGGCTGTGGATGAAGGGAAACAGGAGGAGGTGGCGATAAAAGGAAGGAGGGGAAGAAAGGAGATTAAGGAATAAATGAGACACAGAGGCTGTAAGTGAGGCAGAGAGGGGTGAATGAGGGAGGGATGGAAGGACGTGTTAGCAGAGTCAAGCATTGATAGATGGCAGGAAAAGATAAGAAAGGTGAAGTGGCAAGGAGCAGAGATTGGCAGATAGATGTAATGGAAGATGAAATGAAAGGGTTAAGAAATGAAGGGAGTTTTGGTGAGACAGTAAAGGCAAAGAGAGACAGAGCTTGTGCCTGAATTTGAAGGCAGGCAATTAAAAGTGCAATAAAAAAATACAAGACAGCCCCGGGGTTTGGGAAGTAACCGGGACTGGCAGTCACACTGCATCATGATAACGCGCACACGCACACGGACACGGACACGCACACGGACACGGAAGCCTTAGGATTGGAATTAAAACGTGTTTTATCACAACAAAAGGGGGATTCTTCAGGGATTTCAGCTCAACACTGACAGCCTTGTGTGTGTGTGTGTGTGTGTGTGTGTGTGTGTGTCTACAGGTGTGTGGACGTGTGTGTGCATGGGTATGCAGGAGAGAGAGAGAGAGAGAGAGATGGAGTGACAGTTTTTCATTGCTTGGCAACAAAAACGGGAAATCTAAAAGTATGTAAGTTGGATGACTGCAGAAAGTACAACTTCACTGCGTGTGCATCAGTAGGTGTGTACCGTTCCCCAACGTGTCAAATACTGACGTTTTGTCACGGCACTCGCCACCTGATATCGACGCACAAAGCACTCACATGCACTAATATGCACGCATGGCCGGAACGGCTATCGAAACAAAGAACAGAGAAGCTCAGATTACAACACACACAGAGGGAGTGTGACTTTATCTTTGCTCTGCCAATTACTCCACTATATATCTTCACAACAAATAGTTGTTTCCAGCTATATTATTGTTCTGAATGTCGAGTACAGCACCTTTAAGTGGGATTGTATTGCAATGATTGTATTATGTGTATGCTGATAGATTCCAAGCAATTAAAGTAGTTATTGAAATGTTGGTCCAACACGACTAAAGTGTTTTGTCGATGTAATGCCAACGGAACACCTGTTTATGTGTGATTTTGCTATTTACTATATTCTAAACCAATATAGATATCTAGAAATGAATACTTCTGACAGCATTATGATGATATATAATGGTATATATGATATATACCCATACTGTATGAGTACGAGCACGACTTACAATAATCAGCAGAATGAAGTAGATGAAGTTGTAGAAGGAATGAGCATCCATCACATAGTACATGATCTCCACCCAGCCTTCCAGAGTGATCACCTACAATCAAGGGGAAAGGTGAGAGTGAATAAACAATAACTTTATCCATCCACAGGAAGTCTGACATTTGGAAAAAAAAAACACTAATTTGCTTTCTGGCGGGAAAGTTAGACGACAAGATCGATGCCACTCTCATGGCTCTCCGTTAAATGTATCTATTTATTTGTTTATTTGACAGGGACTATGCACAGCTCCTTAGCAGAATCAGAGTTGGCCATACGCTAATTTTCATCTGTAGACCCTGGGCAGGAAACGGAGAATGACATCTCTGTCAAAAGGAAAACCTAAGACATAAATATAAGGCTACTGCCAGAAGCCAGGAATCTAACTAAAGACAGTAAACAGCTAGCATGCTCTGTCTGAACTTGACAAAATATGCCTGTAAAGCGGTTATAAAAACATGCTATATATCTTCCTTCTTTTTTTTTCAGCCGTACAAAACTGAAGTGTAAAAACGATGATTTGCCATTTCACAGGGGATTGTGTACTTGACTATTTTTTGGTTCGAGTCTTCAATGGTGTCCTGCCAAGTGCTCCCGGCCAATAAATAGTCACCTATACACATAACCCATTGTAAAAATGAATTGTTTGAGTTATGTATGGATTAACAACCCGTTCTCACTCCGAACTCGTAAAATACGGACGTTTGGACAGTGGCTGTCAGCGTCTGAAGCGATGCAAAAAGCGGCCTTCATCGTGTTTGTAGAACGTACCGGGGAAGAGCAGCAGCTACACAGGGTTTGAAGATGACGTAGCCCTAAGAGCGACTACGGTAGCGAGTAGTATGAAAGTCCGAAAATCTGCATAGGGAGGTTAGCTGGGGGGGGTGGATGGGTCAAACAACACAGGACTTTCACCCCGGAGACCGAGGATCGTGTCCCTTTTGTCACGTTTCCTAAACCCAAGCGTCCCGTTCTTCTTTTCCTAAACCCAAGCGTCCCGTTCTTCTTTTCCTAAACCCAACCGTCCCGTTCTTCTTTTCCTAAACCCAACCGTCCCGTTCTTCTTTTCCTAAACCCAAGCGTCCCGTTCTTCCCGTGTGTCATGGAAACATAATCTCACCCACGACCTTTTCCTTAACCTAACGTAGTCAAAGGTGACGCCAATAGTCCCGACCAAGCGCGTTTAGATAAAGCGCGTTTAGATAAAGCGCGTTTAGATATGACTTTTTACGTCAATAACAACGCCAAAGGCGCCTGACCGAGCGTCCGTATTTTACGCGATGGGAGTGAGAATCTGTTGGGATTAAACAAAAAAGATATGACGTGTTAATTAATGAGCTTTAACCTTTGGTCAGAGCCAGGCTAGCTGTTTCCCACTGTTTACAGTCTTTGTGCAAAGCTAAGCTAAGCTGCTGCTAGCTGTAGCTTCACATTTAACAGACCGACATGAGGTATCGATATCGATCTTCTCATTTACCATTTACCTCTCCACCAGAAAGTGAATAAACGTGTTTCCCAAAATGTTAAAACTTTTTTCTTTAACATACTGCACAGTACTAAACTTCAATAGAATTTGAACTTAAGAACATTTTCATTCAAAGCAGTAAGAGGGCGCGTTGTATCATCATGTAAGCAAACAAGGATGTATGGAATAGGAAGGATAGGATATATGTTGATGACGCTTTAAATCTAAACTGTTGTCAACTTCTTTATTTGTCCTGAACTTCCTCCTTGTTTTGTGTAACTGGTATCTATCTGATCTGTAGTCATGATTACTTAAAAAGCAGTTTTAATATGAACTTTTGTTGTGTCAGGACACATTATGGGTACTGATGTCTGTAAAAAAAAAGAAGCTAAATCCACTTAAAACATAGTTATACATGTCATAAACTCTGATAATATTACTTATAAAGAACTTAAAAGGTGGTTGTGGACCAAAAACAAAGCAGTCCGGTTGGTGGTCTACTTATATGGTGCCAAGTACCAAAATTCTCACCTGGAAGATTACAATCCAGGCAAAGGCAATGTTGTCAAAGTTGATGGCTCCTTTGTGGGGGTTGCTGTACCCGGTATGACACCTGGTGTAGTACTGGTTCCAGTTGACGCAGAGCCCTGCTACACTGACGCTGCCATTGGCCAGAGGCTCGGGGCTCAGGCCCAGCGACTGGCGGTACAGCGCGTCGTCTTTGTCCAGGCAGCACGTCCTGCCTCCCTCGCGGCGGGCCGGCACGTCGGCGCAGGACATGATGCCGTTGTCGACTGGCAGGGAGCAGATGAAGGGTCGCTCGTCATCTTCGTCAGCCATGTAGTAGGGCCGAGGAAGACTGATACCCGTACCGCTGGGAGTGTGAAGGGAGAAGGTGGTGAGTACAATACTAAAACTAAAAACTAAAGGTTGTTTGAATATCCCTCTTAAAACACCATGGACTTTATTTTATGAAATACATTTAAATATGTAAAATAGGAAGGAACAACAAAGAAAATACTGTAAGAAAGGGTAACAATAATGATTTTTCTTATATTTAAAGCTGTGGTAGGTCAGGCCCGGGGTGGGTAATAGGGAGAATCGGGAGAATTCCCGGTGGGCTGCTTCACTTTTTTTGTCACGTTAGTCTATCTTCTCTTAAAGTAGGCTACACACGTTCCACATTCTGACACCGCAGCCTCTGCATGGGTTGTACCATGTGAGTGAGTTCTCCCCTCCCCTCCCAAATAGAGTTGGTTTGGCAGTGGCGTAACGAGCCAACACCGGGCCCCTATGCAGGATTATCAAGGCGGGCCCCCCTAGTACAGCACGTGATGACGGCGCAATGTCCACGAGTAGGCTACCATGAATAGGACAGGACAGGATCATAGAGACACAGCATATAAGAGATGAGATGACAACAAAAAAACACTGGTGAATGCGCACCATAACACATGAAAAAACACACAAGGGCAGTCCTTCCAGGATTTCGCGGCCTTTTTTTGAGATTGTTGTGGCCCAAAATGCTTGATTTCACGTGAGCTTTTGTAAAACATTGCGATAAAAGTTGCAATGTCTTTTGTATGTTTGTTGCAATGAAGTTGCAGAAGACAGTGAAAGTTGCAAAAAAAGTTACAATTTGTTTTGTATAGTTCTTTAAAGGGGTGATAGAATGCAAAACCGATTTTACCCTGTCATAGTTGAATAACGACAGTTTGGTGGGTAAATAGGACATACATAGAAGCTCAAAGTCCCACTGACACCCCTTTACTATGAAAATCTCATATTTTGAAACTGCCTCTGAAAACGGGCGAATCCCAACAAAGCTGAGTTGCTTGCGCAAGCATCTCAAAATCCGGAACCTTAAGAGAACAGTCACGCCCCAACATTTACATAGGCTACACAACTGACCTGAGATCAGGTAGTTTTCTGAATCTAGCTAGGTCACGCAGATCTCTGCTATTCCATTACAAAATTCACTTCTGAAACTTTTTTATGCGAGAAATCAACCATATAAAGCTCGAATATGGGCCGCTTTACGAAAATGGATGGCTAATTGCAAATTTTCTCCGACTGTGTGTCGGAGTTTAGTGCCGGTGTTGGTGCTGCCTGGGTTGCTACACCGCCACCCTGACCGCAGTGTCAGCGAGGCGATACGCACGCAATCTTTTACCGCAGCCCGCAGGTTCCAGTTAATCTTATAATGGGTATGTGTGTTGAGTTATTTAAACAAACAATCGGGGAAATAAACGCCTCTTGTCCGCGAGTCTCATTGATAGAGCCGCGGTGAGATGGAGTCCATCAATGAGAGCTAGCTAGCCTCCTCCTAACTCTGACATTCACAAAAATACATTCAATTGAAATCCGAAATCGGACAAGTGTTAGCTAAGCTTTGTAAGACCTTGAGGAACCTGTAATATTCATGCCGTGACGAAATTCAAACTGTATATATACTTTAGTTATGCGAAAGTGAGCAAGCTGCGGTATTTCCCCATTGTAATGAATGGGACATATAGCAAGCAGCTGTTCGTCCTACAAAGACGCCTGTAGCGTTCATAAAAATGCCTTAAAATCAAATCGGACACAACGGTTAGCTTTATAAGACATTGGGGAATGATGTTGTATAAGTGGTGCGAAATTCAAACTGTAAATATAATTTAGTTATGGCGACAATGTAGCTAGCTAGCTGCGGTATTTCCCCATTGTAATGAATGGGACATATAGCAAGCAGCTGCTCGTCTCCTACAAGCGCATACCGCGTTCATAAAAATGCCTTAAAATCAAATCGGACACAACGGTTAGCTTTATAAGACATTGGGGAATGAGTTGTATAAGTGGCGTGCGAAATTCAAACTGTAAATATAATTTAGTTATGGCGAAAGTGTAGCTAGCTAGCTGCGGTATTTTCCCATTGTAATGAATGGGACATATAGCAAGCAGCTGCTTGTCTACAAAGACGCCTTTGCGTTCATAAAAATGCCTTAAAATCAAATCAGACACAACGGTTAGCTTTATAAGACATTGGGACATTCAAAACCGTAAATGTATTATTTATAGATATAGTTATGCGCGGCAGCTGGCCCGGAGCCCGTTATGCAGTATCCACAAAGGGTGACTTTGCCCTGGGTATGGAGCCCAGCAGGCTGTCGATTTCTCGTCAGACTGTGTGGAGCTCCTAAAGTCCGACGATCTTACCAAATTTGCAATTAGCCATCATTTTTGTAAAACGGCCCATATTTGAGCTTTATATAGTTGATTTCTCGCTTAAAAAGTCTCAGAAGTGAATTTGGTAATGAAACATTGCAGTGTCTGGAATATGAGATTCTGTCGCTTCTCTAATGTATGTGTATTGGGGATTACGCTCAACCAATCAGCCCGTCTCTAATGTCTGCGTATGGCAAGTTGCTCAACCAATCACCGCGCAGCTCATCTAAATATTCATGACCATACCATATTTGGAAGAAAAGCTCTTGTTACAAATAGGGCCAAAACACAGGGATGCATAAGGGCCAGTAAAATATCAACCAGGCCATTTTCAGCCCAACCAATGTTACATACCCCATTAGGAGACCATAAGGAACAGTGTGAAATACCCTATATAATCATTCTATCACCCCTTTAAAAATAAAAAGTTACCCACTTATTTTGGGGAGAAAAATAATTATTACTTTTAATTAATTACTCTGGGCTGAGATTTCCTAGGAACCTTACCAAATATGAAAATGACTGGTGGATTTAAGACAAAAAATAATAATTTATTGAATGAATCAAATGGCTTGTTGATATTTACATTGTTAGTTCATTTCCTATTCTGGCCACACACACATTCATACGGTTTGATAAAGTACTTACTGAACTTTTTCAACCTATCCTTGTGGAATAGTGGAATATTTTTTGTTAATTTCTCAGCTTAAGTGAATTATTATTAACCTTTAAATTATTTGTTGAACCATGGTATTAATAAAAACTACAGAATAGTAAGAGCTGAACTTTTGCTTCATTTATCCAATTTCAACAAATTCCATAATATTCTTTCAGCAATTTGTAACTCAAGTGTCTTCTGCACCTCCTCTTGGCTCTGTTTTTAAGGCTGTAGAAAACCTAGCCTGTGACGGGTGAAACTTTGGCCAATCACAGGTTATTTAATGCCATTGGTGATTACTTTTGGCTGTTTTGTATTGCTATCTACCTACTGCAGCTTTAAGCACTTAATACATTTTGTAATGTCACTCAATAACGAAATGGACCAAATAATTGTGAGAAGCTGAGTTGGCAGCATGTACGTATCATTCTACTGAATATTTTCTCGCTTGATTTTATTCTGGAGACACTAATAACACTTAACACTCTGAGGACAAAAGACGCACCGGCAAGTCCAAGCCATGTTTGACAACACTCCTACTCAAAATATATTGTAACATTTCATTTCAGACATTTATTTACAATTCTATTCATATATTACGCTACTTTTGTGAACCCAAGACCAAAACAATTGAGTGTAGGTATGTTTTCACAAGAGATTTGAGACATGTTTCTGCTTGAGGGCCAAATTATCTCTTTCTACATTGCTCTGTTTGGGCGTCACTAAACAGAAAGCTGAGTTTGTTCTGAACATTTTGATATGAAACACATGGGGATCAGGTTACATGCAAATACCCTTTAAAGGAGAAGTCAAGAAGATATCTTAAAACGCCATTAGACTTCAGAGAAACATTTGGAAAGCTATAATATTACAGTTCTGAAATTACAAAGAGCAGTCAACTTACTTCCTTGTCTAGTTTTAAACAGTGACTTTTACTTAAGGCCATGTAAACGCTCTGTGTTATACTCCAAACTGAGGCCATGCATGAACCATTATTGATCAGCAACCAGTAAAATTTGGAAATAAATTTTTCAGCCTGGCTAGTGTAGAGATGCCATAAATAGGTGTGTGTGTGTGTGTGTGTGTGTGTGTGTGTGTGTGTGTGTGTGTGTGTGTGTGTGTGTGTGTGTGTGTGTGTGTGTGTGTGTGGTTGCGCGTGTGGTTGCGCGTGTGTGTCCATCCAAGCTAGTTTTCTATGGGTATTTTACACAGAGCAAAACATCTTGTCCTTCATGGCTATTCCCGACATTTGTGTGGTGTGAGAACAGATCTGAAAGCAGAACATAAAATGATCACAGAAAGACAGATGAGTGGATGAAAGGATGGAGAGAGATAAAGAGAGAGAGAGAGAGAGAGAGAGAGAGAGAGAGAGAGAGAGAACGAGAGATGATTATGGTTGTAATGGTAAAATTGAAAGAAAATGACACCATAGACACAGACAGAGAGAAGCAGAAAGGTAGTGATGGAGACACGTTAACCCTGACACACCAAGCTGACAGTCAGCTGTTTGCGTCTGTGTTTCACTCTTTCCTGTACAGTACTTCACGTGGTGTGTCCCGCATTGTTGTCTGTATTCTACACACATTTGTTGCCGTCACGATTGGTCGCTCAGCCTTGCGAATCTAATGTTGCATCTACTTATTTTTTGCTTCTACCCTTTTTCTTCCTCTACAAACGCACGCTGTCAAACACATGATAGGCGGAAAAACAGCAGTGCAAAGCCAAACTGTACGCCGTCATCCAAGCATAACATCAGTTACAGCAGCGTGAAAATGGGTGCTTAGTTGATTTGGTCTTCTGTGTTATTATTTGGAATGCAAATACACGTTTAGTACCGACACGTTTATCCCCTATTACACCGGCACAGAACATACATACGCTGTCAGTTGTAGTATTTAAAAGGTGTTAAAGTGCAACCTTTATTATTAGAGTTGAAGCAGTGTGAAGCAGCATGAAGCATAACACAGTGTCTGATCAGTCGGTCGTGTAAATGTTATTTCTTTGCAGTGGACTTGGTGCGTCAGGGCTTTTACAGAGAGCCTCACAAGGGAATAGGCCAAAAGCTGCCTATGGCTTTACTTTGTTAAATGAGTTCCAGTGTGAGTTGCAATTTCAACTTCTGTGTTCAAAGATGCTGAATGTAAAAGAGAAGGATACAGGAAGAGGAAGAGAGGGACACAATAGAGGAAGACACTCCCGGATGAAATGGAAGCCAGGAATGAAGAAAGAAAACTAGATGATGGAAAGGAGAAATGGGATATAAAAAAAGAGGGAATGATAATTGATGTATGCCAAAAAGGGGGAGAACAATGTTCAATGCCATTTACAGAAAGATGTAGGAAAATGAATGGAAAGCAGGAAGGAAGCAAGACAATAGGAAAGAGATGAGACAAAAATCCAAAACTGAATCAATAACTGAAAGAGAGATGGCAAGGCTGGGAAAAGAAAAGAAAAACAAGAGTACTATGTGAGGCAAAAAAAAAGAAAGAAAAAAAGACAGAGGTGTTTGCCTTGCCATTACAAAAAAGAGCAAGGTAGGCACGTAAGACAGAGAACAGCAAAGCTCTGTGTGATCTCTCTTTAATACAAGAGCGGGCTGCTATTTAAAGGGCAGCCCGGAGAAAGGAATACAGATGGATGCAGACGTTGGTTAGCAATTACATGTGACCTGGTATTTAAGAAGACTCAATAGAAGCTCTCTCATTCACTCTACGTCTTTGTCACACTCATTGTATCTCTTTCACTGACTCTGTCTCTCTGTATTGTGTTGTACTGAATAGAAGCTATTATCAAGCCTGCTGACCGGAGGAGAGACACAGCCTTTTCGCGTCAGTTAAGTTTACAGTGTTGCTCTGGATATTTCTGATCATGTCTTCATCTTCTCATCTTTTTTCTATCATACAGTATATCACCAATGAAGTCTTAAAGATTAATCTGCCACAAGCATGTCTTGGCGTTCGTCTGCAGCCAAGTTGCCAAAAAATCTAAATACTACTCTCTTCGGCGAAGTGTAGACGTCTTTTTTGTGCCATTGATTTTGCAAGATTTGTGAAAAAGGCTGAAGTCTGGTCCTAGTGGCGTTAGTATGGATGCCACATAACTTCTAGGCAAGTCCTGCCCTACGAAGCAGCACGATTGGTTGGGGTTAGGCATTGACCTCGAGTGGTTAAGGTTAGGATAGTGGATTGATCAGGGGATAGGACCTGAACAAATCCGGTAACGTTAGCTAACGTAAGCGTGGAGGCCTGGCCAATAGTAGCGTGTGAATGCTATTGAAGGGCGGGTCTTGCCTAGAAGTTGCATGGGTTCCTTAATAACGCGTTTTTCAGTTCTTTATTCCTAAGGGTGCAATCAGGTGATAGGCACTATGACAAGTTTTTTTTTTTCCTGGCCAAGATGAGCTGGTTATAAACCAAACATGAGGCCAAAGCAGCTACAGAGAAAATATGCACTATCAATTAAAAACTGTTTGGTGGAGTACTTTTGAGATTCCCTGTAGTGTCACATGGATGTCAAGTGGCCTACATGTTCTTATCAAACAAAGTAAAAGCAGGGGATCCTATAATTGCTACTTTCTGGTGGACAATGATAACAGATAAATAAGCTCAGCTCTTCTCTGAAGCCTATGAATCTTCTTCACTAGATGCCCCACACACAGGAGAGCAAATAAAAATATATATATGTTCAAACCAACTGCAATAGATATTGCTAGGTTTTCATAAGATTTTAGTTGCTTAAACGATTTAGTTTTCATAATACCCTAAACCTAGCAGATTGGGCATCTGATGTGATATCAACCTAGAATTATAAAAAAGACAACATCAAATGTAAAACACTTGGCTATTCATCTGTCTATTTCTAGCTCTGTCCACATGTTGAGCCCACCTGTTCAGCACTCTCATTTTAAAGTCATTAGCTCAGCAAAGTTCTGGTTTATATGAGTTTTTATTTGTTCGCTAATTTGGCACTCTCTGTGTGTCAGGAACTTGCATTACAGTGGTATGTGTGTGTGTGTGTGTGTGTGTGAATATATGTGTGTGTGCGTGTGCCTGTATGAACGAATCTGCAAGGTCATATATATTTTCCTGTTGATCGCCTGTGACTTCTGCCGTTTGTATTTTTGTCTCCTTGCTAACCAGAGGCCAGCGAAAAAACTTCAGAAACAAGCTTGTGTCCACCCACTTATTCTACTCTTCTTTCCAATGCACAACCCATCCACTGATCCCCACCTCCGAACATGACCGAGCCAACATCCAGCGACAGCAGATATCACACCCCGGGTCATTAAGACATTGGACATTGGCGGTGTGTTTCTGTATACTGAGGTGATTACGGCCGCCGCCAGAAAGTGTCAGACAGACAGCAGTCATTTCACAGCTGAGATGTTAGGACTCCTGTCAGCATAGCCACCAGCCAAACGGTTGTGTTTTATACCTCCTATTTTCATTCCAGGAAACACTCTGCGGTCGGATTTACAAGCGTCACACATGGTTTGTGGTAAAAAGAAAAATCTGGTTGCGTGTGTGTTTAACCAACATTGGATGACATTACTGAAATTAACTCGGACGGGTCAGGACATCGCGTGATTACATCGCCTCTCATGTCTCATCTCTGAATTGGTTACCATAGCAATGGCCAACCTCAAAGCCTCTCGTCTGATCATTATTTTCTCCTTTGGGCTCGGTAGTGAGAAACTACCGCCCAGTCCGCTTCTCTGTGCAGCCAAACTGGCCTAATCAAACGCTTGGCCGCGGACTTGGTCTCCCCGGTCTCAATGCCGACTGAATCCCGGTTATTGTCTGAGCTCTGTGATTTCACAGTGGTATTAGCTGTACTCTTAATCATAAAGATATTTGGGAACAAACAACACCTGCTGCACTTCCAGCTCCTTATTCCGACTTACTATTTTCTTATGCTGCTACCATGGGACACAAAGTGAGCATAGGAAGAAGCAATTACATTGATGATTAAACTTTTTTTTTTTTCAAACTTTGAAGAAATTTGCAGAAACCCCCTGCTGTCCCTACATACAACTGAAATAATGCCCTGCACAGCAAATGCATTCTCCGATACTCAGGTAACAAAATCAATAATCAAACTGAGATGGCATCAAAAGATTTTGATACACATCAAAAGACCTGCATCAATCTGAAGTTTTTGCATCTTGGTTTTTAACTCATCTTGTCTTTTCTAATCTCATCTCATCAGCTATCTTCCAATGCGGTATGGTGTAATGAACAAGGTGTGAGTGTTATCAAAACCAACTGCATGAAATGACCCAGAGAGGTAACACTGGCTTCCTAGAAAGACACCGAGGGCCAGAAGTACGTACATTTGAGAATGTGGCGTTATCAGCGTCATGGCCAACCCGCAGAAAGAGCACGCTGTGATACTTCAGCTCACGTCGTATTTACCAAACCTGCAGTTCATTGGGTAATCGGCGCCTTTCTCCGCCCACTATACCGTAAATTGCGCGCATCTTTCTATCATGGATCAGCCACCAAGTCAGTCAAAACAGCGAATACAAAGATTTAGCAATAACAAAGTTAATCTGCTTGTTCATGAGGTAACAACTAGATGCGTGTTATTTCGGCATCAGTGTTGGGGGAATGTATGTATTGACTGGTGCGCTGTAGCAAAGCGTTAAGGACTGGTCCTATGATACGGCTGAGTGCAGACTGCGATATTCCCACTGCTGATGCTATGACTGTTTGAAATGATCCAGATGCCAATATTAGTAATGTAGCGAGGAGTTTAACAGCTGCTTGAATGGAATGTGAACGCTGAGTCGGAGATTCAATGTCATCTTTGATTTCTTCCAGTAACTGTAATATTGCATGGCTGCTTAATCTGTAACGCTTAATGATTTCGTGTTCACTCAACTGAAAAAGTGTGATCCTTGTGGCAAAATTCCTTTCAGCTCCTCTCCTTGGCCTATGTCTTCGTCTTGCTCGGATTACTGCTGCCATTTCACCAGGAGGCGTATGCGAGGAAACCCGCTTGCGGCTGGTTTGCACCTGCTTTTAAGAGGCGGAGAATTTTCACCGCAAAATAGAGGCGAGCTGTCACAGGCGTTTTTTGTACATACATAATTAGGCGCACTTTACGCTTCCCCTCCCATCTCTTTATGGGAAACTCCCACTTCCCCCTTGACCCTCCCATGAAAGCGCAGTTTGCCATTTTCAGTCCCCACGATAGGCAGTCTGCGCTTTTATCTCAGTAAATGGCAGTTTGCCATATTTTTACACGCACGTAGCGAAACAAATATGCCTGAAGTGGGCAGTATTACATCTGGCCCCTACTGTAAATTCAAAAGGAATATTCATGAACGAATTCAAGTACTAATTATACTGTAGGAAAATGGAAGTAGTGTTCAATTAGTGCACTTCCAAGTAATTAATTCGAATGAATTGCTTAGCTAGCATAATGTAACCTACAGTCTTTTAGTCAGTGCACAGCAGGTCATGCAAAAGCTTTAATCTTTACGCAAACATGTAATTTATCATATACGGGGGATACATCTTGCAATGGAGCAGTTCTTTCAAGGAAATTCCATCAAGTGCCTCTAAACTCATCACAACTAAATTAACTCAAATAACTATCTCTATTTCCCCTATTTGTACGACATTACATATTATGATAAGGAGATAGCAGGCTGCTAATTAAGTTGACCAGGTATGGTCATGACAAACTGCCACCTCTGATAATGTTTTCTGACTGAGAACTGACTCTTTGTAGCTGCTTGGGCCAACGTTAACTTTACAGACTGACAGGGTGAGCTATTTCAAAGACCGACAATCAGAGGTTGGGTTATGTGGCCGGTAGTCTATATCCCCGACGTTTCATTTCTGGGATTACTCTGTTGCCAACGGAACGGAAATTCTGCCTGATTTCACTCATTTAGGCCGGATATCCGTTGCCTTGGGCTTCCTTTGTGTTAGCATTTTAAACTCTGGTGGATTTATGAGGACTATGGTTAACTGCTCCTCAGATCTCTGCAGGGTAAATCCAGACAGCTAGCTAGACTATCTGTCCAATCTGAGTTTTCTGTTGCACGACTAAATCAACTTTTGAACGTACATGTTCCACCAAAAAAGTTCCTTCCCGAGGCTATTTTGCCGTTGCTCTGTCCGGCGCTCAGCGCCACCCACAACCATTGTGACTGGTTCAAATAAATACCTCTAAACCAGAGCAGGGTTTTTCTCCTATCCCGGAATGCTGTGTGAACTAACCAGACCCTCCTGTGCAGCACTGTGGAGGAAGGCTTGGCAATGCGAGACTACTTAACTACTAACTGTTAACAGTATGAACATGAACAGTTTGTCTATTGGTGTAAGACTCACCCCATTATTATAAACGTGAAAAAATATGGAAGAGATTATATTTGATCCAAAGTCAATAGGTGACCACAGCGCAGCATTCATTCATACCACTTCCATTAAACAGGTCTGTTCTTATAAACACCTTAAGGCTGATTTATGCTTCTGCGTCGAATCGACGGCTTACCCCTGCAGACCCCTCTGCGTCGCCGCGAACCCCTCAGACATTTTTTGGTTACAATGACGGGGTTATCCGTTTGTAAAGTGTCTATACATCAGTAACGTTTTGAAATGAGCACTTCCCCATCAAGCAGTACTTTGTGGGCAGTTGTGCTAAAGTTTGCTTGCTAACATATCATAAACTGGCTGGCAGACACCTCGCAAATAACCTCAGACTTATCCCCCCCTAGCGTTATGGCGATGCAAAGCAACCCCGACGCAGAACTCCGAAAGGGTCACGACGCCATAGGAGCGACGGCGGGTAGCATCTCACATCCTTCACTCTGAATATGAGCGTTTACCTATCAGTTTAGAGTTTCCCAATTTAGACTGCCGACTTGTATTGTTATTTGTATGAACATTGTCTTTCTTTTTTAAATGTATTTTAAGAAATGCATGATTGTAAGGATGCCGAGCCCAAGAAAAGTATGCCAAAGGGGACAATAAAGTATGTATTTTCTCATCTTATCTTTAGAGAATGTAATATTGTGGTCTGGGAAACTATTGCTAAAGTCCTTTCCAATAATGCAATTAATATTGTGGCTCTTGTGATGTGAAAATGTAACTCTTTAAAGTGCAGTTTTGCCATTTAAAAGGATAAATCATTCTCATTCATATCCTATCTATTAATATCTTGCGAGGGGACTGTGGTGTTGTTCATGGAGTGTGAGCATGTAATCAAAACCAGCTGTGTGAAATCACCAAAAAATGCACAATTACAAGTTGAAGGATATTGACATCTGATTGACAGCTGTTGCTTCGGAAACAGATGCAGTCTCACACACTAAAAACCCCCAAACAAGTGTGAGGCACATGCAGAGGGTGCCTCGGGGGGCCGCCCTGAATCAGAATTTGCACTCCTCTGATTTTGTAGCTACATGACAGAGGAGTAATTCATTTTCTGAAAACTTTCACCAAAATAAACAGCCTTGTGAGAAACAGAACATTAGTCCTGGAAATACAATCGCAACAATAACACGCTCACACATGCACCCAAATAAGACTTTACCCCAAAGAAAGGGAAAGAAGGTGAAAAGGTAATATTGAAAAAGGAGGGAGCAGGGAGATAAAAGCATACAGCACACCTGATTCGCATTATTAGCATCCTAAAGCTTAGACCTTGTATAAAACCCCAGATACCCTGCTGGGGGTATGCAGTGTGTCTATCAGTGGGGGAGTTAGTGATTGTGTATGTGCACGCATAATTGTTTATCCTTGCAAGTTTAGGAAAGTGTACAAAAAAGGGGATATGCGTGACTGTGTGTGTGCACAGCAGGGGATGATTCACCCCATACACACTTGTTTTGCTGTATAATGAGGAGATGATACAAAGTAAGAGTTAAGCCAATTGAGAAGAAACAGTGGAAAAATAACAAAGTTGTTTCCTTGGAAGGATACAGTAAAAAAGGTCAGCAGGGCCAACTTGTTTTCTCAAATGAGTCAAACTAAGACTAAGAAAGAATTTTTTTTTTCTCCACAGCACAGCCTGAGGTCTGGGCCCTGTGGAGAGACCCGAAAAAAAAACTCCTGAGAAACGACGCAGCTTCAGGGACGTGGAGGCAGGGGAGTCATTTGGAAGAAAAGAAATTCTGACATAAACAAACTTGCTGACTTGGACATTGGGCCGCTGTTATTATTTTCTGTTTCCTACCAACATGTTCTTTTAATCATGACCATGGTCATTCACTAACATTTACAAAACATTTGAACCAAAACTGCACATCTTTCTTACTAATTGTGTTTCTTAGCATTGTGTTAGTTCATGCAGGACATAGGCACACTAATTGAATTATCATTGCAGCCAGTCACAACCGATCACAGTCATTTTCACATCAGGCGGTCCATTTAAATGTCTCCCTTTTCCTCTCTGCTTCCTGCTACTCCAGTGCTGCCTCACACCGCTGCTGCTGGTAAAAGCTCGCCTCCACCACCCCAGCCTCCACCTTCCCGGATTTTGGGTGTCATCAAAACGCCTTTTTTGATATTCTGGGGCCTACTCTTTTGTAAAGGTTGGCTCAGATCATCGTGCTCCCTGTGTCATCTTAGCATGCTGCTTGGCTGATCCAGGGAGCATCATCAGAACAGAGCCTTCATCGCCAAGTATAACTGTATTTCCATTTGTTGCAAAAAATGATAAAATCTATGACGAGAGTGATCCTGACTGAAATTCCTTCATGGCTAAAAGACAAATGACTAACAAAGACATCTTATATGTCTGAGCTCTACACTGAGAATGGAATTTAGTATTTAAGCTGGATCAACTTCACACGCACACACACACACACACACAGATTAAAAACAAACCAACTACTGCAACATTTATTCCAAGATATTTTATCAGCTACAACTAGTACACATATACTGTACACCATTACAAAAACAAACTGACACAATATGATAGAAACACATATAGACACAATAGTGTGTAGACACTACACACACACGCTCACAGATACATTTTCAAGCTGACGGACCGACGTGTCACATTATAGTCTCACATTTCCATCTCATGCTCTCTTTTTCACACACTGACCTACACAAACACACAGAGACCTGGACGGTGACTCACAGTGTGAAGTTGTCCTCCGGGTAGCAGCGGTTCCTCAGCAGCCCCGCCCACAGCTGCACGCCGATGATTCCGAAGATGAAGAAGACGAAGAAGCAGAGGAGGAGGACGTTGCCCAGCATGGGCAGAGTGTCGAGCAGCAGGTTCACGAGGATGCGCATGCCTGAAGAGAAAAACACAAAATCATTGATATCATGACACAGGCCACATAGTCTCGCTTTGCCAGGCCTTCCTCAACCGCGGCACTGCAGAGGAGGGTCTGGCTAGTCCACACAGCATTCTGGGATGGGAGAAAAACGTGCTCTGGTTTATTGGCATTTCTTTAAACCAATCACAATCGTCTTGGGCGGCGCTAAGCGCCAGACGGAACCGCAGTGTGTCTGCAAAACAGCCTCGGGAAGGAACTTTGGTGGAACATGTCTCGGGAAGGAACATGTCTAAGTTCAAAGGTTGTTTTAGTCGTACAACAGAAAACTCAGATTGGACAGATAGTCTAGCTAGCTGTCTGGATTTACCCTGCAGAGATCTGAGGAGCAGTTAACCATAGTCCTCAGAAATCAGCCAGAGTTTAAAATTACAACAAAAAGAAAGCGGAAGGTAATGGATATCCGGCCTAAATGAATGAAATCCGGTGGAGTTTCCGTTTCTGCAACAGAAAAATCCTGGAAGTGGAACGTCAAGGATACAGACTACAGGCCACACTACCGGCTGCACATTCACTCCCAACCACAAATAAATTTAAACTGACGATGTTATGATCTCAGTTGAATCTTCATCAGGTCAAAATGTTTCAACAAACTTTTTATCTTTTTTCAAATTTGTTTTTTGTTGTTGCATTTTTCATTTGTTATTTTGTCACTTTGAAAGTCTTCTGAATACAAATACACAGTTGTCTTTAACCCTCCTGTTGTCCTCGGGTCAAATTTGACCCATTTGGGTTTCTTTCAACCAAAACTAATAACATGGATGGTTCATAAAACGCTCTTCACAGGTAAAATAAATGATCAGTTCACTACTTTCATTGAATTTGGGTGTTTTATTAAATTTTATAGCATTTGAAAGAAAACTGATAAAAGAACGTTGAAAAAAGCATCAAAAAAAGCACAGAAAGAAATCACCAAAAAAAATAAAAAAAATACGTCAGCAAAAGCTTCAACGACGGGACAAGTAACAAAAACGTCGAAAAAAGTGACAAAAACATCGGGAAAACCGACAAAAGTGTCAAAACCAAACAGACCAAAACGTAAAAAAAAAAAAAAGGTCAATTTAAAATTTGACGCAGAAAAACTAAAGTTGCATGGTCAATGGGAAGACAACACAATGTTTAAGAATGGACATGTGACATTGCTGCTGTTCTTTGTACATATGTAGTGATGCTTGTGTGAATGGTTTGTGCCTGAACTTAACCACAATCTCTGACTAAAGCCTTTAAGAAAGCACATTTTTCTCTAAGGAAACCTTACAATTTAGCTTCCATTCACCGAGCTGGGAATGACACACTGATTGTTGGGTGTAAAGAGCTACCAAGGAATACATTTTATGCTGCCTTTTAGCTGTCAGTCAAGTATCAAAACGGACTAAGTTGAGCATGTGCTCAGACTAATTTATTGAGATGTAGGGAAACATTATCAGTAAGTCATGGCTTGTTATATTTTTGAGGGTGGAGTGTTGATGGGGGATGATTTTTTGTTGTTTTTCTTTTCTTTCTTTCCTTCTTTTCTTTCTTTGGTTTCCGTGCCATGCACATTAAGAACCAAACTTTCAACATTCAAACCTCAAGCAAAGTTTGGACTAGCAATACCTATACTAGTTAGTTTTTCTGTAGTTTACTCTTTAACCTGAAATTAACGGTACCTTTTCTCACATCCCTTTTATTTTCTATTTAATACATAATTTTTTGTTAATATTCAATAGTCATTTTTAATCTACGTACAAAAGAATATCTGGTAATCTGGTAAGGATGCCCCCCTGGGCGCCTCCTTAGGGAGGTGTTCCAGGCACGTCCAGCTGGGAGGAGGCCTCGGGGAAGACCCAGGACTAGGTGGAGGGATTATATCTCCACCCTGGCCTGGGAACGCCTCGGGATCCCCCCAGTCGGAGCTGGTTAATGTGGCTCGGGAAAGGGAAGTTTGGGGTCCCCTGCTGGAGCTGCCCCCCCCCCCCCCGCGACCCGACACCGGATAAGCGGACGGAGATGGATTGATGGAAAAGAATATTGACAAAGTGTTCTTAATCTGAATAATTAACGGTAGAAGTGCTCAGACACACACACACACACACACACACACACACACAGACACACACACACACAAAGATGCATCTGTATAATTTGTGCACTCGTAAACAGAAACACACGCTGACAAACCCACTCTCAAATTTCTCATCTTTCCACCTAACTACTTCTTTCTCTCTCTGTCTTTCACATACACACACACACTCTCTCTCTCTCTCTCTCTCTCATCCCTCCCACTCTTGCTTGTGCAGAAATTCAACACATTATGCTGGCATTTCCATATAAGCCTTTGTATTATCATAATTAGCTAATCAATTCCTAATCTTCACACTAATTGTGATCCCATGGCCCATTACGTTGGCTCTGATCTGTATAAGCAAACTAAACCAGGGGTTAAATAATATCTGTAAAATAGATCGAGGATTGATACAGCATTTAGCCGACTAATCAAGGGTAAGTGGGCACGCGGTCCTCAGACCTTCTCCCAGGGCTCCTGCCAAATGTCGTGATGATTTACGATGTTTTATTCTAAAGACACATAAGATGTAAAGCCTTGAGCAGGTTTCTTTTAATTGATACTTGACTTACATTATATGTCAAATAAATAAAAATAATCATGTGACATCTCCATGAGAAAAATGTCCTTGTGTGATATGTTCTGTAGGACTGCAGGAGGTGACCATTCACAATTGGAAAATGCACATTTCTCATGAGATCTGAAATCCCCCCTCAAAGGACGAGATTTAAGTTTTGTTGGAAAAATATAAGATGTCATTCTTTGAGTATAAACACAGATATACGTACACTGACATGACTTTGCGGAAGAGAATGAACGTCAGTTGGATTTTTGATGTAAATATTATTGACTCCAAGTTTAAACTGTTAGCTCTTACTGCCAGCTAGGAAAAAATAATTAAAAAAGGTGTCCAGATTCAATTGCTATTGACTGTTTTTATTTGTGGGCTTATTGGCTTTACAGTAACTACACATGCAAAATGCCAAAATCAAGTTAGTTCCTCTTTTAGGAAAGTTGAACAGACGTCTCAAACATATTTTCCTCACAATGATAACGTCTGTTTGAAGTAAGCTTATAGTGCTGCAATTCAAGACACACTAATATTACATTACAATTGATCAACACTAATAATAGTACATTTTGTATAACATGTATCTAAACGGAAATAAGTTATTCACAGAAATGAAAAGAACACAACAAGGTAAAATGTTAAAGAGACAAAGTATATAAATAAGGGATAACACAGCACCTAAAAGTACATTGTGTAACAGCTTTTTGCCCAAGTTCCAGATGTGATTAAAGATGAAAAGATTCAAAATGTTTCCTCCAGGAAGTAATTAGTAATTAAAGTTAAAATGAAGTTAAAATTAGCCTGGCTATTTAATGATGGGATAGGGCTAAATAGAATAACAAATGTTTGTTTTTATACAAAAGGCAACTTTAATAATCAGATCATTTGCAGCAGACTGCAGCTGCAGATGTTAGAAGCAAAGAAAAAGGAAATGAGCAAATTGGATTAGAAATGAGGATAAACAGAATATAACTGAAACGAATAAATGAAAAGACAGGGGCGGCAGAGAAATATTGTGATGACGGCCGTTACCTTGGCTGTTAATACAGCATTTTCCGGGGGGGGGGGGGTTGTGGGTAATGTAGTAAACAGGCTCAGTCCTTTAAGCTGTGGCCAGTGGGAACCAGGCCTGGATAATTTCTATTAGCATCCCATTAACTGACTCTTCTGTTCACTTCACACATCCTCCATTGTGTGCGCGTGTGCGTGTGTTTGTGTGCGTGTGTGCGAGTGTGCTTGTGTGCACATTCAGTCCATATGAGCCTACAAGTGTGTGTTCTTTGCTGTGCATTAGTTGTGGTTTTGCATCCCTGTGCAGTGTGTTTGTGCGCATATTCCGGTGTGTTTGTATGTGTCTGTGCGCAGCACGGAGATTGAATTACCCCTGAGATGAGCTCTGTGGTAAATTGTTTTTAATAAAGGAGAGAATTGCTTCTTTATTCATCCAGTAAAAAAAAAAGAGAGTGAAATAAGTTGGTTTTGGCAGCTGGTGCTGGCGCAGCGCACAACTGTGTTTGTTGTACACTGACCTTTTCATCACGTGACCAATGAGGCCAAGTGGTTTACAAAATGAATTGACACTTTCATATTCATGTTGGTCACGGACTCAGACTCAGGACACAGAATACCATCCAAATGTCTTTAATGGAGATCTTTGTCAGGGCAACCAAAATCTAAAATACAGAAAAACTCAGGAGACTTCAAGTTAAACTGTTCCATAAACTTTGAAGTAAAAACTTAAACACAGGAAGGCACAGTGGCAAAACTGGGAGAGTCCGTATGTCATGTAGAGTCATGTAGTGATGAGACCAGACAACAGGACCGGAGAGGGTTTCTGTAGATGAGTTAATGAGCTTAAAGAGGCAACAGGTGAGGAGTGCTAATAGGCTGGGGATAGTGAACGATGATACTGATTGAGTGGAGAATGGGTAGTGGACGTTGCTGAGGGAGAGCCCACT
This sequence comes from Perca fluviatilis, assembly GCF_010015445.1. Lineage (NCBI taxonomy): Eukaryota > Metazoa > Chordata > Actinopteri > Perciformes > Percidae > Perca > Perca fluviatilis. Next base: position 11,939,568 of record NC_053112.1, read on the forward strand.
GCCGGTGTGACAATGTTAGTAATTGTCCTGTCGATACTTTATAAAGCACAAGTGTGCCATTCAAGAAAGCTGTTAGGCGTTCATGGTCAGATGCTATCAACGCACAAACGCTGACGTTGGACTATATCAAGTGGAGGGAAAGATTGCGAAGGTATAGGCTTTTTTCAGGGAACACATTTTGACATATTAGAGTCGGAAAAGAGTCGGGGTGGGAATCACCAGAGGCCCCACGATACGATATCATCACAATACTTATGTCACGATACAATATTATTGCGATTTTAAACATATTGCAATATTCTGCGATATATTGCAATGTATTACCTTTTTTCCAACTTCTTCCCAATTTCAAATGATGTCCCCAAAGGAAAATCTATCATCTTAAATCATCATCTGTTTTATCTAAAAAGATACATTTCTCTGTTTGTTCATCTCACGCAAAATGGGATTGTCAAGCAGACAGACTGACCAACACATATATCATAAAATATCGATACTTGGCGTCTGTGTATCGATACAGTATTGCCACGAAAAAATATTGCGATACTATGCTGTATAGATTTTTTTCCCCACCCCTAGAAAAGAGCAGCTTTAAATCATGAAATCAATAATTTCTGAATTCCGTTGAAACTGCTTCGGTTTCCGGGTCCTGGTATTGCTCATACTGGCGCACTGTCACACTGTAATAGCTTACTGAGACACTTGAACATAACTATGACTATGAAGTTATGGAAATATTGCGGTTACATTTAAAACAAGCCTTCAAGTGTACAGCCATGTTATAAAAGTTATGTGAGTCTGTACTTCGGCACAGTGGGGCTTTGAGGAAAATGCTAATATCAGCATTTCTTTAAACAAATCACAATCGTCTTGGCCGACGCTAGGTGCCAGACGGAGCCACGGTGCCGCTGCAAAATCGCCTCGGGAAGGAACTTGTTTTGGTGGAACACGTGTACGTTCAAAAGTTGTTTTAGTCGCACAACAGAAAACTCAGATTGGACAGATAGTCTAGCTAGCTGTCTGGATTTACCCTGCAGAGATCTGAGGAGCAGTTAACCATAGTCCTCAGAAATCCACCAGAGTTTAGAATACCAATACAAAGAAAGCGGAAGGAAACGGACATCCGGCCAAACGTTGAGGACATCCGGCGGAATTTCCGGCGGCACCTAAACAATCGCCGAAATGAAACGCCGTCGATATAGACTACACACTCACAATAAAACATATTTAAATGCAGATGTTTAGCAGGCAATGTTTACCAGGGTCCACATTTACATTAGCATGTTAGCCTGATAACGTTTGCCAATTAACAGAAAACTTACAGCTGAGGCTGATGGGTATGTCATTAGTTTTGTAGCTATTTGGTCATTTGACCAAAGTATTAGTCTACAATCCATCCTGTGGGGAACATGAGTATTCGTAAATTTCATGGCAATCCATTAAATAGTTGATAAGACATTTCAGTTTGGACCAACGTGGCCTAACGACCAGATGAGTGACATTGTCCATCTTCGAGCCTTGCTACCAACAGAAAAAAAAAGACAAAAAAAGCCAATATCAAACAAACTGCTATCTCCAGAATAAAGGTTGAAAATGACGGGCGCTTATCCACTACCACAACCATCACCCTTCCTTTTTGCCTCGCTAAATAAAGGGATCACTGCTTCATGCACTTGCATTGAATTAGGTATTGATTGGCCGTGTGCCAAATAATCCTCCAATATCCTCCTACAAACAGGCACATTTCATTTAGTTTCCTCTAGAATAAGCTGTGAGAGCTTCTGGCTAGTTAGCTTAGAGTAAAATAATCACTATGACTAAACAAGAAATAGATCACCACCAACAGGTAAAACCTAAGAGGACGTTTTTAGTAAACAAGCAAGCATGAGCCTCAGATTTGTCTGCATTATTGGCTGGCATATTACAACCACCCAATTATTGCAAATGTCTTAAAGGTACAGTACACAGGGCCATAATGGCTTCAAGTTATGTGCGTGTTTCCCTAACTAACTTAAATTCAGGGTCTAAGGGAAATTGCAACATTGGGATTTATGCCTCAGCCAACAGCAGTTTATTAAAGTTGGAGAAAATGTATGAATGAGTGTTGGGAGAGCATTGCTTATCAACAAAGCTGCATATTATCAATACAAGTAATAATATGAATATATTCTATATTCTTTAAGATCTAATCATCTCACCATTCTCATCTGATCTTCCACTCTGACCCTCCGTCCTCTCTGTCCCTCTGCCATTTTATCTCTAGAGTATCTCCCTCCATCCGTTGCACTTGTCTCCTCGGGTCTATCAGTCATCATAATAGCCTGCTCATCTGAGCCCCCCCCCCCCATCCCCACCGCATCCCTCCTCTCATTATCCCTTTCTTCCTCCCGTCCATCTTCGCCTATCCTTCATGGAGCTGGATAATCCCTGCTTCTCTCCCTCGTTTGTCTCTCTTTCTGTCTCTTTTTTCTCCCCTTTTATCATCTGCTTCTTCTCTTTTATCCTTCCTTTACCCAGATGCATTGCCCCTATTTAAATGTCGCTGAATAAACCACAAAGAAAGCATCTAGTGCGAGGGGATCTATTTTTCTCCTTTATCGTCTTTATTGCATAAAGTGTGACATTCGTTTAATGCCTATTTCCTAGCTTGTTTCTAAGATCTGTTACAGATAGACCAATACACACACACATTTTCTTTTCAACGTCAAAAAGCAAACTCAGTGAATAGAAAAGTCACCCCTGCTCATATAATTCCCAGATTATGGCTGTAAACATGGTTTAGACTCAAATGATTTGTCATTGTTTGCCTTTCCTTCCAGCTGTACAAACCATAACAGTTTAGTTCAATAAACATTTCTAAAACAATATGACAGTTAGGGCTGGGACGATATGCTTTTGTCCCCATGTGATTCTTTCACGATACATGGGTGCCGATTTGATTTGTATTGTGATTCTAAAAGTATTGGATAGTATTGCGATTTACTTTTCCTTCTCTAACAAAAACAAAAGTTGAATAATACACTTCTAGAGACAAGATATCATGAGACATTACGAAGAACTAACTGTTTTCTAAAAAGAATGTACGTCAGTCAGTCTGACATTTATTTCAATTGTAAAGAAGGACATACCATGGATTTTCCAAATTTTCTGCTCCTGGTCTGTTTTGCTGGAAACAGATATGAAGTAGTCGCCATTGGCGGTACAGTATAAACAGAAAATATTTAGGTGAATCATTGGTTAAAAAAAAAAAATATATATATATATATATATATATTATTTTTTTTTTATTATACTATACAGGATTTGATTGGGTTTGGAGGCAGTTCCTGTCGGTTCACCACAGGGGAAAATATTCCTCCCTCCAGAGAGCTGGTGGTCAAAGGAGTTGGGTTGAAATGACTTGTTTGGTTTTCTTAAGGTCATATTAAGGTATATTTTAGGGGAAATAATCAATTTCAATATTTTTTTCCACCCCTAATGACCGTTTGTGATGTGTCTCTTCTTGTTAGTTAAGGTCTAGTTGTGTTAAGGCGACCAAACCCACACTGTTAAGAATAGAGAAAGGTCACGGTCATGCTTAAGGTTATAGGATTGGCATCATGATTAATGGAAATGACAGAGAGAGGACAGTCATCATTAATTCACTATGTGAGGACAAGAGGTCACTTGTCAAGAAAACAAAAACACAGGTCATTTGAATGCATTTGAACAAACTAGCCAAGCTATTGTTTTTAATGTGACATAGTTAGTTAGTGTTTTCTGCCCCTATAAGAGGAACATCATTTGTCAGTGCTTTCCACTTTTTGTTGTCTCACTTCGCTAACGGTAAGGTTTGGTTAGGTGCGGATGCAAAAACGACTTGGTTAAGAACAGATCACTGTTTGGGTAAAAAAAATCAAGATTGAACATTGGCACCGACTGAATGATGCAAAGCATAAAAGTGATAAAAACAGAGAGAATTCAGTGATAGGGAAAGGATGGAGAAAATAGATACATAACAGAGATACCCCACAGAGAAAAAAAATAAGAACAATGGATAAGAAAATGACAAACTCTTGCTATCTTTTCACCTAAAACAATATTTCAACAGAGAGACATGGAAGAAGACTGGCGGCAGGAATGCCAATAATTGGATATAATCACAACACGAATGATGTGTCCTTGACTCTAGGTACATCAACGGTCTCCCTGTGAAAACATATAGCCTATGTTTAAGTGCTCTCCATGTCTGCATGCTCATATATTTTCTGTAAAAATAATGTGACAAATATATATAGAAAAAATCAACACACATTTCCCTGTGACCAACCTGCGTTCAGAGAAGAAAAAAACGAAATTGCTCCAATAGCTTATGTTACAGATTTATGAGCAATGGGAGGTTTGGCAATTATACTCACAAAAGAAGCAAAACAACATTAACTTCAAGCACCAGCATATCTGACTTAGAGAGTACTCATAGCTTCTTAAAATTACTGCCTGCGAGGTGCAATTTAGACACATAAAGCACAAACGCAAGTAGAAGCAAGCTCTGATTATTTTCATCAAAAAAGGACAGAGACTAAGCAGCACTCTCAGAGTCGAAGCGGGGCGATCAAAACACTTCAGAACGTCTATGCATCACTTCAGTGACGGTTTTTGGTGCTGAGGAGATTTTGTACAAAATTATAATGGCTCAGGGTGGATAAAATGACTTTTAAGGAATTTAAATAGCCCTGTGCACTTGGTGCCCTCCAGAATTGGTTTCCTCCCACAGGATGAAACTGGATGTGCAGCAAACAACGTGCATTACACTGGCTGAACAGAGATGAAATGTGACCTCCTAATTTTATTCCTTCCACTTTTATTGTTGTGCAGAAGCCCATCACTGTTTAAAATGCATAAGACAAAAATCAATTCACTTACAGGCACAAATGTACCTGTAACCCACCAGGCCAGCTCATAGAAACAACAGGTACACAGTCGACGTAATTACAGCCGAGACAACGAGGCATTTGGGGAGCATTTGGCAGTCAGGTTTGTGTCGACATGTATGGTGCTGCAGTTACAATGGGGCTGCTTTCAGGTGGCCCATTTGATCCAGAATGAATAACAACGTACTGCAGCATGTGTTATGTCTCTAACAATGCCAGGAGCCATCTGTGAGCAAGGTAGCAGTAAACACCACACTCAGACACAATGACACAAGAGTTGTTTTGGATCTATTCAATGCAGATTTACAAATGAACTTACTTTGTCTACTTATTTCGCTTATGAGATGAGTGTACTTCTGATACAGGTATGGTAGGGAATGGCTGTGTTATCAGTGTTTTCCCTCGGTTTGTGGAAGACCTACTGTACGTACACACCGCCGCCGACTTGAGCTGCAAAGAAGCTCTGGCCGCCCTGCCGAGGACGCTTGTCAAAAAGTACGGGGAAGCTTTTTGACGCTTTGGCCGCTCTGACGTGGCAGCATTCAATGTTCGATCATGTTCAACACACGATTGAAGAAACAGCACAAGCAGCCACTGCACGTCCAATCCATTGACACTAGAAATCTTTTATAAATGACATATATAATGACAGAATTTGTATTGTTTGTTGGTCGCAGCGGTGTCTGTTAGCAGTTAGCTCGCTCGTTAGCCGCTGAACCGCAGCAGAATGCAGGCAGAGCGAGCAGCCGCCATCTGTCGATCCGTGCAGGATTTCACTGTGAGCGGACTGTTTAGAAACGAGGTGACCGGCAGCCGGTAACGTTAACTGGTCCCTATACGCAAACAACGTCATATCATAAATGATTGGGAAACCAGCAACGGCGATTATGAGCTTTTCCTCCATTTTCACAGAGCTAATGTTTTGTAGGAACTAAAGTTTACATCGTATGTTTCTTCGGAATCAGCCAGCGCGAAGGACTTCTATATTCCGATTGGTTGCTGGCGTTTGCCACTGCTTGCCGCTGAACCGCCTCATTGCTCATTACCATAAAGTTGACATACTGTCAACTTTCTGATTGACGCTCTGGACGCTCAAATCGCCCAAAACGCGATGCCGACAGATTTGACGCTGAGAGAAGCCAGCTTCCATTTGTTGTCCGCGAGGCCAGATGAAAACCCCAAAACAAAGAAATAGCAGAATCCATGTCATTCCTTGCTTTACAACATCTATAACGTTATCAGTATTACCAGGATAACTATATAATCACTTAGATAGATGTGTTTTGAAAAGCAAACTATATCATTGCTTAGAGTTTGTGTGTTGAAAACCCCAAAAAATAACATCTATATTTTGCTTACATATTAATCGGTTTTTGCTTAATTTGTTTTTGCTTATATATTGATCTGTTTCTGCATTATATGACAGAGTGAGTTTTCATTAAGAAACTGTGAGGAGTGTACGAAAGCACCTAGACAGATAAGAAGAGCACAGGCAGAAGCTGCGGCCTTGACGGGTGCATGCAGCTGTGTGTGTGTGTGTGTGTGCATCTTGAAGGCACATGTGTGGCCATACACAGCACACGAGTTCATGAAGTTCATTACTGTACGTTGTTTGAGAAGTGTTTCCTACATTACCTTACAAGGACAAGGAAGTACATAAAGTACGTCCCTATTGATAACTTTGGGACGAGTAAAATGTTTTTCGTGTATAAATATGAGTGTTTTTGCCGAGTAGCGGGCTCCCTTCGAGCTCTTTTACCAGAGCGCTTGACGTGGCATCAGGATGCCATGAAGCCTTCTCCATCTACCCTTGCACTTTCTGTTGCATTGGGAAAAAAATGTTATGCCTCTCTCAGCTGTAGAGGGGTTCCCTTGTGCTCGCTGAGTGTAAGGGAGGAAAAGAAAAACTAGATAAAATACTATCTCTAAGAAGCGGCTTTGAATACCTTTGTTAAACGGAGGGGAAGGCAATAAAAGGGGTTGGATCGGCCAAAGCGAGCGACGCCTCAGCGAACTGCCACACCGGTCGACACATTGAAAATGAATGACTTCCGGTATCTTTAGAAGCTCAAGTCGGCGGCGGTGTGTACGTACAGTAAAGCGTGATTTATGCTTCTGCGTAAAATCTAAGCCGTGGCTAGGTACATAGGTATGTGGAGACACAAACTACGCCAGACCCTACGCCGTAGCCTGATGTGAACCTATCGACAAATGTAACTACACGTCGCGGTGACGCTTGGTAGCGTTTCATTCCCCTCCCCTCCTACTCCTTTCCGGGTTCTCCTTCTCCATAAACGACATGAAATCAAGGAGAGGGTTAACTTAACCTGCTACAGATTTCCCACCGTGGTCAGAAAGAACAGGGGAGACACTTTGTTTCTCTCACAATGACTCTGGAGTTGGTACTTGCTCCGAAGCTAATCGCCGTCACTCTCTCACTCGCTCTACCACACACTCCCCCCACACACACACATGCCGGCCCTGCCACACACACCAACGCACAAGTATAAACTTCAGGCCACTTATGTAGGATACGGAGAAAGCTCTGTGTGGAGCCTCCGCAGGACTGTGGCTACTTTATTTCTTTTCTTGCACCTTGTACTGGTATTTGTTTGTTGCCATACTGTAATGGTTGTGTACTCTAGTACCCCCCCCCCCCCCACCCCCACGACACACACACACCCCACTCGTGACTATCTGTATACCTCGTATGTATTTGTGTGTGTCTTTTATGTGTTTGTACATGCTGCACACCCAATTACCCTTCAGGGACAGAAATAAAGTTGAAGCTGAATTTGACATCATTTTGGACCCTTATTATTACAATAGCTGTGTTTAAAAAATTTGAAAAGCTAGAGCAGATAATAAATAAATAACACTCAAAACGGCTCGGGTGCTGCACCTAAGCCTTATAATTGTAGGGAACACCCTGGTTATGTTATGTTATGGAATAGAATAGAATGGTATGGTATGGTATTCTTCAATGTATTGTCAAAAACAATGTTTTCACAAATCAGAATGTATATCAAATAACTTTTGATAAGTTTTACGCTACAGTGGTTAAATATCACCATCGCTCTACAACACGTGTCAAACTCAAGGCTCGCGGGCCAAATCCGGTCCCTCGCAAATTTGAAACCGGCCCACAATCAATTTGGGTTCACAACAGATTTTGGCCCGTCTAGATGCGCGCCAAACCAAAAAGACAGGAAACTCAAACTGTAATTATGTGACATTGAAAACAGAATTTGGCAGATGTGCCGACTTTGAGACACTGTGAGAAAAGAAATTTCAACACAACCAGTCAGTTTGCATATTCAGACCTGTAAAACAGATTGTTATAAAAAAGATGAATCATTGTTTTGGTGGATTTGCCTATGATGGCGAAGGAACATTTTTGCTGACTTAGGGCCCTATCTTGCACCCGGCGCAGTGCAAAGGCCGACCCAAGTGTCTTTGCAGTTGTCAATTTCCCGTGCAGCGCCCACGTCGTTTAAATAGCAAATGCACCTGCGCCCATCTGTGCGCCCATGGGCGTGATTGTCTTACAGGGAGGTGTGTTCAGGTGCATTCTTGGCGTATTGCTATCTTGAGGCAGCGGGAAGTGATTGCGCCATTGACCAAGAAAAACATGGTCTAAAGTCAATAACGCAGCATTTCATAGTTATTTTAACAGCGCAAATATTTTAGGCTCGTGCACAGCGCGCGCACACTATGCTTGTTACACACAGCAGCAGCACACACACATGCAAAAGATTAAAAATTAAAATATTACAATGTGAAATAGTTTTGGTGGCATAGTGCTCGTGCCATATATGAGCAGATCAGTTTCTTCTCCTGAAAAATCTCTCCTTCCTGCTTAGCAAATCTGCCATCATAATTGCAAGGCGCCAAGGTCCAAACGTGCCTGGCTTTTAAAGGGAATGGGAGATGACACTGTGATTGGTTTATTGCACGTTACGCCCAAAACACACCTGTGAATTAATGAAGACACTAAGTACAACCCTTTTGAACCATACGCGCCTGGTACACGGACTCTTTTTTCCGCTGTTAAACTAGCAAAAGGGATTTGTGTCAAAGATGTCTGGCCCCTGATGCGATTCTCATTTCCCAGTGTGGCCCTTAGTGAAGTTTAGTTTGACACCCCTGCTCTACAGTAATTAGCTCAAAGAAAAATCCCACTCTCTCCAGCAAGTAATAAGTACAGCTTGTTGTCATCTAATCTGAACATATTCACAGTTGAGGTACTCCTGGCTCAATGACTCAAATTCAGCACCTCGGACAGCGACCAAGCTCTGACTCTGGCAGGCAGCTGTCCGTGGTGCTGAATGAGAGTCTCAGACATAATTACAGTAGGCTACATAAATGAGCATCCTTTCATCTCTCAGTTTATATATAATTGAACTGTTCTTTTATGAACAGTGGTACAATCATTTGATGATGTGATGGCGTTGGCACCAACTCGCTTATCTTAAGCTAAATTTATGGTCGCTGCGGTGTTCCCGGCGCGAGGCGCGCGCCATACAATTACGTCACCGCGGCTGTAGCTTCCAGTGCGAGGATCCGAGGTCGCGGCGCGTGGTCGTGCACCCCGAAATGTTTGCAACTGTGCTTTCAATTCAACCCGCTCGGCTGGGAAGAGCAGGTTCGTCTGTCCCAACACCTGTATGATTCTTTATGTACAGACCACAGGGAGTCAAACAGCCTTAAATATGTGATCAGAGAGAGACACCACACTGGGAAAAGAAGAAACAATAAGAGATTATTTTGTCAAAGTAAAAAAATGGCTTCATGGAAAGAGTGTTCTTAACAGTCATGTTAATGATTGGAGCAGATAAATGTAATACTTTGCAGTACGTCGGTGTGATGGTTCGGAGTAATTTCACCCTAGGGTCCTTTGTGCCATCACCTCGAGCCAAACAACCCCCCAGAAGCTTTTTCCCTTGGTTTAACATTGGGCTAGTTTGTGCTATCAGCCGAATGGCTTAGTGCAGGCAATGGAACCAACTACCTATCTTGTAAATTACCCCACTAATAATGCCCGGAATGGTAACAAACTACAGTAGTACAAATAGGTTCTGTAAATGAGGCATTGGAAAGTGTTTAAGTACACCAGGAGTTTATTTAAATAGCACTTGCCTGATGACTTCTACTCTTTGCTGCTAGTTAGCTCTCCGATTCTCCTCCAATAGTTGTAGCTCCTTGTTCGTGTATTCAGGCTCGAATAGGTACGGGCGACCTTCGAAATTGAGCCACTCATCATCGCGTTCGATGTTAACCTCAAACTCTGCCATTTCGTTGATCTCTTCATCTGTTCTCTCACTTCTTGCTCCTTCTTCACTACTTTACCGGTAGCCTCTTCCGGCAATATATGTCGTGCTCTCACAAAGCACTATATCTATCCTTTCATGTGTAGATAGCCAAAGTTGACTGTAAAACCCAGTCTGAATTGGTGTTGTGACTTACTTGGCACCCTGTTAATTGCTTTGAGAGGCCGCAGTACCCTCACTGTTCTGATGGCGGTGAAGTTGACGTTCTGCAGGTCCAGGGAGTATTCAATCATCCTGAAAAACACACCACACAAAACATACAGAAAAACTGGTTAACAACCCTTCCGTATGTCTCCAGTCTATAATGGGTATCAAACGGACTGAAAAGCAAGATCAATGCAAACCAAACAAAAACAACTTGTGTGTTCCACACAGAGGAGCAATTTTATCGGAACTTCCGAGTTGTGTTGATTTAATCTACTCCTCCCCTCCTTGTTTGTTCCAAATAATAAGCTTAAACAGAAGCGCACACACCTTTCGCGCAGTCGGGGCCCTGCTGTGCAGAGCCTAATATGAATTAATGAGCTGGAATGTGTGCACCTAATAATGCAAGACAAAAAGGGGTCAGTGGTAGACTTTGTAACAGTAGCTTAATTGTGCTTGCAAAAATCTGTTTCTTTGTATTTAAACACACTTTTAGACATCAAACTCTTTGAGTAGTTTGCAGCAGAACATGAATATTAATGTGCGTAGGTGTATTGCTTTACATGGCAAAGTTACACTAGCATTAAAAAAGCAGGCTTTCCTTCATTTTGACACCGATGGAGAAAGATGTCAGAGTACGAGTGAATAAGTACAGTAGACCTCCTGCCTCCCTGACACTGGATATACATTTTAGCACATGTAGTGAAAGAATCAAAGTGTATCCTGTCGGAATCGCAAGCATGCACAAGCATGAAAGGCGTGAGATTAAACCTGCATCCATCCGAGATGAAAGCCGAGGGATTGAAGGTGGAGTGAATGCACAAGCTTGAAGTAAAACTAGGTGTGGCATAATGGAGACAGAGAAGGGAAGCCTAGAGAGTGAGTGTTTTGCTATTTGACCTATTTCTGACAAATTCATTACAGGGAAAACATACTTTGCCTGAAGAACGGCAAAAAGAGAGACTGATAGAGCATAGTGCATTGAAGGAGGGAGAAGACTGACAGAAAGGGAAGTGGAAACAAGGGGATGACAGGAAATGGAGAGAAAGCGTGAAACAGAAACCAACGCGACTAAAGCACCGAGGGATGATTAAGTGCAATATAACGATGGCAATAAAGTGAGATTGAGAGAGGGAGAGGGAGTGAGTCTGAGGGTTTTATCAAGTGTTGGAGATAATTACAATGCCAGGAGCAGAGAGAAAGACAGAGAGAGGAGAGCAATATGCATATACCTGGCTGAACAGAAGAAAGCTGCTCTCAGGCTAAAACAATGGGAGGGGGTTAGAAAGCCCTAGCCAATTATTCTCTTTCGACCTTTCAACATACGCATCTGGAGAAGAGTCTTAGGAAAGTTTTTTCGACAGCAAAATAACAGTGAAATAGACAGTAACAGAAATCCTCCAATTTCCTGGTGTTCCAGAGGGAGTGTGAAGTTACGTAAGAATGTAACTCAGGAGGTTCAAAAACAGAAAAAGACATGGCCATGTCGAAGTTCTGCCAGGATATGAGAAAATAGAGGTACTGCCAACTTCAACTAATTGTCAAATCGGAAGAGCATTGATGTTCCCGGAGTTGTACCTAGTTCTGAATCTGGAAAAAACAGGCCAGACCAGGCCAAAAGTTTCAGAGCTGAAACCTGCAACTGTGGTCTGGCTATCACCAGACCAAGCTCAATCTTTTAAGATTAATTAAGATTAATTTAAGATTAGTCTGGGGAGTCTGCTCTGTATTTTCTACCGCACAACAGGCGTTATCAACGGGCATAGTTCAAATGACTCTGTAAGCAATTGGATAGTCCTTCAACCAATCAGATCGACGATCTTGTGACGTACTTTACTTACTTTACTTTGGTCGCTGCGCTTCGGTGGCAGCCATGTTGAATGTAAAGAAAAAGCTGCTTGCCGTCGCTTTTCTATCGTCATCGTGTTAAACCGGCCAATAGCGCACCAGGTGGTTAAGCCAGTTTGTGATTGGTCCCCGCAGATTTTTAAGGGAAGTAGGATAGATAAACGTACAGGTTTCCAGCCTGAGCTGCAGGGCGAAATCAAATGGCCAGCAGATCGGGCTGGGGTTACCCAGTCTGCTGCAACTGCACTGTGCTCCCACATTAGCTGAAAGGTGAAACTCCCTAACATAACAGTTGGCTTTTATTACCATGCAGTCAGGCACCCAAACCTAAAGTTCAGTGATCAAAGCTCTGCATATGTTTCAAAGCTTCCGTAAGGTGTGGCTCTAACTCAGTGAGCCATGAAATATGACTTGGTGATGACAGGAGCCGGCAGGGCCCTGATTCTGCTACAGCTTCCCCACACAAATCAGACAAAATCACGCTGGTAAAACACACCGACCATGAAAACCAAAGTCGGAGTTCACAGAGTACCTGGATACGGCCATGTCATCACAGAGGTTGGTTCCTCAGTTTTCTATGGCGGGAGCAGAGGACAGAGCGAACACATCATTCACTTCCACAATGAGAGGAAGCAAAAATGATGTCGCATTTAGGAGTTTATCCAAAAGGGGTGGAAAGAGAGGGAGGTAGAACAGCAAAGCAAAATATGAATACCAAAAAAAAAAAATGTAAACCCAGTCCCCTCTTTAATAAGTAGTCATGTGTCAGGCTCCCATATTGGCAATTTATTTGCATCAATGTTACACTTTTTTTTTTTTAATCAGAAACAGTTGTCTACAGTTTGTAGGTACAGGATGATTAGGGTTGGGTATCATTTGTTTTTTTTTCCGATACCGGTGCTAAAGCGATACTTTTAAAACGGTGACGGTGCCTAAACCGATACTTTTTAATAAAGTAAAAAAAATATTTCAAAAACATTAAAGAATGGCTTGTTTATTGCTAAGGCCATATGTTCAAAATTAAAGTTTTAATAATAATGTAATAACTATAATAATAACTTATTTCACCAGTAAATTGCTGTTGAACAACAAAAACAACCACCAGATGGGAAAAGGGTATTCTACAATAACTTTGAATGCACCACGAGGCTACCTGTTTCAAGTAAACGCACCGTCAACGGCAGCTGCTGCGCTGCAGAGCAGACTGTTACGTCCCGGTGTTGGAATCCTCTACAGTGAAATACAGACACACTTTTTAACGTTAGCTGCCAGCATTTTAACTGTGTTTAATCCAGCTGCTAGCTAAAGGTAGGCTAACATTACCTGCTGTCGAGTGTAGTGTAAAGTCAGGCACCGAAGTTCTTATTTGGTTTACCGGTGCCGTTTACGTCAGCACCGGTGCCCTACTGGCACCGCGTTTCGGTACCCAACCCTAAGGATGATGGTACACTGTAATAAACAGTAGACATGTTTGTGTGTGCGGACGGGAATTTACGTGTTAAAGCTATAGTGCGTAGTTTCTGTCGCCCCGATGAGGAATTCTAAGTAATGAGAACAAAACTGTCGGCGTGTGCGCCATCACGTAAGGCTTGTATCATGTGGACGCGCCGACAGTTTTGTTCTCATTATCTCGTCGCCCTCACCCCTCCTTCACACAGTTGCTTGTAGCCAAGGAGGACACGGAGGATTAAAAAAAAAGGTGGACTCTTCAGAAGAGGTAATTATCTTCAATCGAGCTACTACGCGGGAAAGTCGCCAGACGCCACAATCTTCTGAACATAGCCATACTGACAAATCCAGAGAGAGTTGTGTGGAGCTGATAGTCTTAATTAGCTTTGAAGCAACTCATTTGGCAATGGCTTGAATGTAACGGACGTTCATTAATATCAAAAAGCTTTAATTGTTTGGCGGGTACCTGGAGACAATGGACAAAATGAAGTGGACTGAGTGGGAGTTCAATTGTACTGCACTGTTTTTTTAATCAATGTGTTGCATTGCGTTGACAGGACAGGTGTCTGGGTGTGCGTTTGTTTGTGAATGTGTATGTGTGTGTTTGTGTGTGTGGGATGTCATCTGGGATCTGTCATTTTGAACAATTTTCTACAGCAATTTTAGATAAAACAGCTCATTTCGACCATGCAAACACATATGCAACACAGACACAAACAATTATACTTGTGCACATAATGATATACACACAACTGCAAGACACAGTCTATTATACACACGGGCACAATAACCCACACACACACAGCATTACCCCTGATACACCCTAGTTTTTCCACACACTGAGCAGATGTACAGACAGATAACCTCAGTATTACACAGTACAATCACGCAACTACACACACACACAAAGTAGATAAAGTGCTAGGGGCAGACTCTGGGCTCTCACAGATCTGTGTCAAAACAGAAGACAGAGGCCACACACACTTTTTGTCTTTCTCACACTATTACACACTCACATCCCCAACTCAGACATGCACACTCCTGGAGAGTGTAGTTACTGTATGTAAACCGTGAATCCACACACACACACACACTCTTACAGTACACACACAGGCGCATGCACGCACACACACGCACACACACACACACACACACGCAAACCAACGTCACACTAAATTTTAGTGTCGGTCTGTGTTTGAGTTAGGACTGTTCTCTAACCAAAGATGAATATTTGAGAGGAGGAACTAGATTGCTTTTGTTCCTAAGCGGCATTAGAGGGGAGGGGACATCCTCCTTCTCTTTTTGGGGTTTTCCATCTCTGGTGTCTCTTCTCTCTTGAGGGAGCTGCTTTGTCTCCGTCGTTTACTTTACCCCCGAAAAGCACCGTGACACAAGTACTCTGAGGAGCTATCAGAGTGAGACAGTGGGAGAGTTTTCCCCCAGGGGTTCCCTGCTGGATCGAGAGGGAAGCTTTGAATGTTAGAGTTAAAGTAAAGGGTAGGCTTTCAAAACACTATACAGGATTTATGAGTACATGCTGCATTTCAAAAGCCAAAGTGAAATTTGACCACAATCAATATTTGATACGGTGGTTGGTCCGTACAAAGTGACCCACTCAAAACTCACTTTTAGGATGCATGGCTCAAACTCAAACAGAAAAGGAAACTCAACATTTGTTCTCATTGGAAGCTGAAGTCGTAGGTTATGTTTTCTCCTCTCAGTGACTGTACATTGGAGAATCCTAAAGGACGCATTAGAGTTGCCCATTAAAGTTAGAAAATTGGACGAAGATTACGTGTCGGCTTGGAGCCTTTCCTCACAGCGCTCTCATTTACTTTCTTTAATTTCAATCAAATGAATGTGGTTTTCCCAAAAGCGTTCATTATTTTGCCATGGCACAGTGATCTTCAAAAAAGCGCATTCACATTAGTCAGGGTCAAAAGCTGCACTCCATGTTCAGAGTGTAATAAAAACACTCTGTTCTTTTTAATTAAAGTGCAATCATGAGATTAATACAGTTGTTGCCGATTGCTTACACACTGAAATCAAAAGTATTACACAATTATCAAAACCTTACCCTCAAGGAGCAAAACATTGGCCCAGATGTGCACCACAATGTCAGCCTCACACTTTTTGCAAAACAATACACACAGTGATTTGCAAAAGACTAAACACACTTGTATACATTAGAGACATAAGTATATTTTGATGTCACTTACTGTCAATTCCAAAGCACTGACTGTCAAGTTACCCCAGCTATGAGCCAATCTGTGAAACACATCCATCATGCAGCAGGTAAGTCTAGTATTTTCTTTGTATTTTCACTGTATTTTTGTTTGTTGTTTTGTTGTAGCCTGTACTGGATACAGAATTGTATGTTTTTCTGTTGTTTGCTGAGCTAACAGTGTTATGCACACTACTGTAGTAGCATGAAAACTTCTTTTGTTGTGATTCTCCATGTTGACAGATTTGTGTATATGGAGAGAAATACATTATATTTTCCTTAGTCTGCAGCATTGGTCTTGTGTGGTGTTTGGTGAACTTATTGTATATCTGCACTTTCTCTCTGTACTTCATTTACAGTATTCAATTGTGCGCAGTAATTGAAAAATCTGTCCCTGTTTTTAAAATAGTGCTTAAAAAATCAAAAAGAATTGTAAGATTAAAAAAATATATCATTGGTTATTGAATTTGAATGATAGCAGGTATGTTTACCATATTCACCATATTAGTTTAGTGTGTTAGCATGCTACCATTTGCTAATTATCAGTAACACAAAGTAGAGTTGAGGTTAATGGAAATTAGATTTGCAGATATTTGGTCATTAAAGGGGTGATAGAATGATTATATAGGGTATTTCACACTGTTCCTTATGGTCTCCTAATGGGGTATGTAACATTAGTTGGGCTGAAAATGGCCTGGTTGATATTTTATTGGCCCTTATGCATCCCTGTGTTTTGGCCCTATTTGTAACAAGAGCTTTTCTTCCAAATATGGTATGGTCATGAATATTTAGATGAGCTGCGCGCTGCTTGGTTGAGCCTTAGCCCCGTACACACACATAGAGACGCGCGCTGATTGGTTGAGCGACTCGCCATACACACGCATTAGAGGTCGTGTGCTGATTGGTTGAGCGAATCTCCAATACACATACATTAGAAACGCGACAGAATCTCATATTCCAGACACTGCAATGTTTCCTTACCAAATTCACTTCTGAGACTTTTTTATGCGAGAAATCAACGATATAAAGCTCAAATATGGGCCGTTTTACGAAAATGGATGGCTAATTGCAAATTTGGTAAAACTGTGTGTCGGAGTTCAGCTGCCTGTGTTAGGGCTCGCCGCCTGGCCTGCCTTCCTCCACAGACCCCGGCTTGCTGTGAGCTCGATTGAGCTCCGGAACGGCTGCTGCAGCCCACAGCACCTCATACCCGCGCAAAGTCACCGTTTGGGCTGGTGGACTACTACCAAACAACGCTGCCCTGACAAAGCGGGCCGTAAGCCGCCGCCTCTCTTCCTGCTAGCTAAATGGCCCGTGTGTGTGAGGCCCGGTCAGCGAGCTTGTTACACCAGCAATCTCTTACCAAATGTTACACACATGTCACGCCACTTAGCTATACAACATATAACTATATGTTTTATAAAGCTAACAACGGTGTCCGATTTCAAGTTAATGAATATTTGTGAGCTGTACGGGTTTCGTTAGCTGCGACTGTCCCTGAAATCCTATGTGTACAGATTGCGGCTAGTTAGCTTCATTTTTGGTCGTAATTTGAGTATATTTACAGTTTGAATTTCGTCCGCCACTTATACAACATCTAACTATATGTTTTATAAAGCTAACAACGGTGTCCGATTTCAAGTTAATGAATATTTGTGAGCTGTAAGGGTTTCGTTAGCTGCGACTGTCCCTTCAATCCTATGTGTACAGATTGGCGGCATTAGCTTCATTTTTGGTCGTAAGTGAGTATATTTACAGTTTGAATTTCGTCACGCCACTTATACAACATATAACTATATGTTTTATAAAAAGCTAAGAACGGTGTCCGATTTCAAGTTAATGAATATTTGCGAGCTGTAAGGGTTTCGTTAGCTGCGACTGTCCCTTCAATCCTATGTGTACAGATTGCAGCTAGTTAGCTTCATTTTTGGTCGTAATTGAGTATATTTACAGTTTGAATTTCGTCACGCCACTTATACAACATCTAACTATATTTTTTTATAAAGCTAACAACGGTGTCTGATTTCAAGTTAATGAATATTTGTGAATTCCAGAGGAATTCTAAGAGGAGCTAGCTAGCTCTCATTGATAGAGCTCCATCCAGCCGCAGGCTCTATCAATGAGACTCATGGACAGCGCGTTTTTTTTTTATTTTCCCAATCGTTTGTTTAAATAACTCAACACATTATAATTACACACATTATAAGATTAACTAGAATCTGTGGTAAGAGAATGCTGGCGTAACAAGCTTCGCTGACCGCGCTTTCACTCACAACCGGGCATTTAGCTAGCTAGCAGGGAGAGGGGAGTTGCAGGCCCTGGAGCTCTGTCAGAGCAGCGGCGTTTGGTAGTAGTCCACCAGCCCAAACGGTGACTTTCGCGGTATGAGGTGCTGTGGGCTGCAGCAGCCGTGCCGGAGCTCAATCGGGCTCACAGCAAGCCGGTGTTAACGGGGTCTGTGGAGGAAGGCAGGCCAGGCGGGAGGCAGCAACACAGGCAGCATCAGCCTCTGAAGTCCGACACAGTCGGACAAAATTTGCACATTAGACATCAATTTTCGTAAAACGGCCCATATTTGACCTCTAAGTAGTTGATTTCTTGCATAAAAAATTCTCAGAAGTGAATTTAATGGTAAAATAGCATATGAACAATGTATAAATTTTCTGAGAACTGCGCGACCTAGATTCAGAAGACTAACTGATCTCAGGTCAGTTGTGTAGCCTATGTAAATGTTGGGGCGTGACCGTTCTCTTAATACACCCATGGGCTGACAAAGGTTCCGGTTTTTGGGAGGTTGACGTCAACTTCCAGCTTTGTTGGGATTCGCCCGTTTTCAGCGGCAGTTTCAAAATATGAAATTTTCATAGTAAAAGGGCGTCAATGGGATTTTGAGCTTCTATGTATGTCCTATTTACCCACCGAACTGTCGTTATTCAACTATGACAGGGTAAAATCGGTTTTGCATTCTATCACCCCTTTAAAGAAAACATTGGGACAAATTCAAATGTTGACCTGATGATGAGGCTAAAGGAAAAGCCGGGTGATCATCAAAGGTAGTACAATTCCTCCCTTTCGGATGACATGGAGGTCTGCAGCAGATTTAATGGCAAACCATCCAATAGTTGTGACGACATTTCACTCTGGACTGACTGACCGACAGACATTACAATCCCTAGCGACACAATGCCAGCATGGCTGAAACAATATTGTTTGTAATTATTTAAGATTGTTAGTATTCCAGTATTATATCTTACAGTATTATACTCTGACACTAATCCAACAAAATGAGAAAAGTAAACTAAAATATCATCTGCAGGCAAAAGTGGCTAATGACTGTGAAATCTGAAAAAATCAGCAACTATTCTCTCAATGTTACAGGCCAAAATAATGAATACAAGCTTTGAAGCATGGTCGTTAATCTTCTACAGTGGCTGACACTTACAACACTTTGCATACATTACAGTTCCCCAGCATTAACAGCAAACATTAATCTGCTTTTTGTCACATCAGGTGCAACATACGTACATTAGCAAAGACATATTTAATTGATGATCCAGGCGGTGGATGGCCTTAGAAAAAAATAATGCGGCTGAATAGATATCGCACTTTTAGGCCATTCTGCTGGCTTTTACATGGCCTAAAAAGCAAGAATAAACTACCGTAATATGGCAATTACCAGACAGCACTAAATGTCTCACAGTCCAGGCAAAAACTCCTTCTGGAGAAGATGGCATTAATTATTAAAATGAGATTAATGGATGCAGTATATCTTCAGTCCCAGAAGTGGTTTGCAAGTAAGAGAAGATAGAGGCGCGCACACATGCACACAGACAAGTGAGCACACAGGACACGCACTCATTTACAACAGCTCTGACGCACTTGTCTATTTTATTTTTCTACAGACCACCACACAAACTCGTTCTTAAATCTCTTCCTTTATGCTTAAATTATATCTCTCTACTTTTTTTCTTCTTAACATACTCTTCCTCCTCTCCCTGTGTATTATTTTCCATTCTCTGTGTGTATTATTTTCCATTCTCACATTCCTGCAGAGTGTTGTGTGGCGTCAGAGCTCTAATGAGCTATTGTTACACCTCCAGCTGGGTACAGATACTCATACTCATACACATACACATGTACACATGTCCCTATGTGTGTGTGTGTGTGTGTGTGTGTGTGTGTGTGTGTGTGTGTGTGTGTGTGTGTGTGTGCGTGCGTGCGTGTGTGTGTGTGTGTGTGTGTGTGTCTTCTATGCACAGACCGTGATGTGAATACCTTGTCAGAGATGAAAGCCATCTGTCTGCTGAAGCTGTTATGGACACATTAGCCATCCCTCTTCCCACATGTTTTCCCCCAATTCTTCTTGTAAAGACTTCTCAGACGTCCAATTTAAGCCTCTGACTTTGTCACTTACTACTACGAAACAAAATACACAGCAGGAGAGTAAATGGTCGAGTAGGACTCCGTCCCAGAAAACTGCAGTCTTCGAAAAGTCCATTGAACAGGGTTTCTGCAGGTTTCACCAAGTCAAATGTAAGACTTTTTATGACCTGTTGAAGACCATTATGAATGCAACTTAAGACCTACAGTATATCTCGACACTAAAGTACAACGAAATGCAGAGTCACAAAATTACTTGCAAAGTAAATAAATGTATTTTTTGAATAAAAGTGGCATGGAATAATAACAATTGGTACTTCTAAAGCAAATTATATTTGGAATAGCAAAAGAAAGAACTTCAACACCATGGAATCAAAAAAATAAATATCTAAAGCGCTGCGGGAGCATTTTAATGAGCATTAGAGGTAGCGTTACATGGACATAGAAAATCAAGACCTGTTAAAAATGATTTAAGACCTACAGTAGAACACAATACTTCAGCGAATGTAAGACTTTTTAAACCTGATGCTGATGAAGAGAGGTCACAATCAGTCTTGTATAAAGTAATTGAAAGCAATACTTGAGTAAAGGTACAAGTATCTTACCAGAACATGACTTTGGTAGAAGTTAAAGTCACCTTTTAGAATATTACTTGAGTAAAAGTATGTGATATTTATTGTACTTGAGTATCAAAAAGTAATTCTCTGATATTGAATGTACTTAATTATTAAATTAGAAGTAAAAGTAGAGAAAAACCTTTTTTATTGTGGCTTCCTTATAGTAAAGCATACTATTTAGGGTTTCCACACCTTAAACATCAAATTCAAAGTCTGACATCAACAAAGAGAAAAACAGAAACAGAATTTTCATTTTTTTGTGAGATAGAATCTTTCACTGCAATGTACAAAAACATTTCTTGCAAGTAACGACTAACGAAGATGCTTACCGGTCACAATTAATGTTGGGTATTGTTTGGGTTTTAAAACGATACTTTTAAAACGGTGCCGGTGCCTAAACGGTGCCTGAACTGATACTTTAAAAAAATAGGGGAATAGGGTATTTTACAATAACTTTGAATGCACCATGAGGCTTACTAGTTTCAAGTGAACGCACCGCCTGTGTTGGTTTTCGGACAAAGGCAGCTGCACACTGCTTAACGTCCCGCTGTTGGAATCCTCTACAGTGAAATACAGACAGTGAAATACCGTTTAGCCTATCTTTAAAGGAATACTATATTTTAGGAAATGCATTTGTATGTGTTCTTTCTATTAAATGAGTTCAATGAAGGTGTTAATACCAGTTTCATCTCACTGCATTCAGTACAGCAGGAATGTGTTTAGCCTCACAAACGTTAGCCGCAAGGAGATATGGCGAACTGTGCCTGGTTAAGGGTGCGCAGTGTTGCCACAGATTTTCAGAGGTAATTAACTTTTGAAAGGTTGCAAGAAGATAGATCATGTCAATTTGCATATGCACAACACCCTTAGACAATGATATCCATCAAATATTGAGAGATTTAAAAGGTTTTCACAAAATGAAATCAAACTTCATTACCAGCTGTGATTGTATAAGCTGCTATCACGTTATTGATTGGTAGAAACAGTTGAAATTGCTTGTAATAAAACTGGAACAAGGAGATTATTGTTAAATCTTGTAAACTGTGGTAAATAGTCGTTATTTCATTTAGAACAACAAAAGGAGAAAACTAGGCTAAACATACACTAGATTAGGTCTAATCTCTTCATGAAACGAACAGAAATTTTAATAATCAAGAGAAATCTTTAAAAAAAGTTATAGCTGCATTGTCAGAGAGAAAAGTGACATAGGTATCATGTCATTTACATTTCTGTTGTGGAAGGCTATGCTAGTTGAAGTAGCGTCCATCCGTGCTTTTATACATTTTAAGCGTGGGTGGCCTTAAGTTTTAATTCAAATTTGACCCTTTCTGTGTGCTCTTCCAGTCAGTCAAAGTGCATCCATCATCAAAGTGAACGCATGACACCCAGGGGGGGATATACTGTAAATGATGTAAGGGAAATATTCAGTACTCTGGGGGACAGCCTGTACTGTAAGTAGTAATACACATCATTGTCATGCAAAAATATTCAGAAATCACTCCTGATAATTTTTAATAGCATCCAGTTGATGAAAGTATTACATGTGCTTTTTTGTTTTAACACCATACCTGGTTTATCTTAACCAGGAGACGTAATCAGATGACATAGGAGAGTCAACAGAAACTGGACTGAACAGACTTAGATTCACAGTTCTGAACAAACTGCTCGACCGACAAGGGTTGAAAATAATCTGGTAGCAAATTACCAGTATGCATCTATGTATATATTCTATATTAGTCATTTGGAATTAGGAGAATAATCAGCCATGAAGGCACATCTGTTGAGCCAGTTGGTGCTATATGATACCAGACTGATTCCCAGGCTTCATTTACTGTACGCTTAGTGTCAAACAGTATTCAGCATCATTAACTCAAGTACCTCATGGATCATCTTCCAATTAAACTAATTAGAATATGTGCATATCGTAACATGTGCACCCAAACACACAGTGCACAAACGCATACATTTTAAAGACTAAGCTTTAGTAAATAAAACACTTCATTCGGTTTGTGACCATCACCCATTGCATTAAATCTGCACTGCAAATTAGTATTTTTAGAGTTTATGGATAGTATGAAAATACTGACACATATGCACACACTGAGCACTAATGTGTTGGATATGTTACACATCGGATCAACATAATGTGTCACATATTCATTAAGCATGCAGCAGCATTACGGCTGGTGCTTGAAAGTGTGTCGTCAATAATTATAAGTGTGTATTATACATGAGCCAAGGCTCCTGCTACGTTCTTAAAAGTTGTCAACTGTCAATTTTTATACAAGAATGGAAAATATGTTAAATTGCTTATAACGGTGGTGCATTAGGTTTTGGTTTGTGGAACTACTAAACAAAACTGACTTTTGGGAACATACTGATCATACGGATGGAAGTGGTTTCTGGTTTGCGAAAACTTGGTTCCATTGGTGTAGAATAATTCAAGCGGACAAAAGCTTCTGTTTTCTATGACATTGTGTCTTATTCCCAATTATTCAATATCTTAATTCTCAACTCTTTATCAAACAAATCAGTGTCACAAAATCATCAAATTTGCAGATGACACTCTTGTCATTGTTGGTGTAATCTTGTAAAATTATGAATAATTAGTAGATGGTCCTTCAAAATAAATGTTGAAATGCACCTGGTTATTCACACAGGAACATGAGTAGTTATTTTCAACCTTATCCAAGAACATGCTTACTTCCATCCAATATTGAAGAAAACCATATGAGCAGACAAAACTTATTTCTGTAAATGGAGGGGGAGAACATTTGATATATATGTAAATATAGTTCTGCTAAAGAAAGATTGAGATCAATTATGGTCTCCCATCTGCTCTCCTCACCAGTATATGGTTTGGCAGCTAAGAATGTAAGGGGGAGGCAGTTAAGATATATACTGAAAGCATATGTTTGATATATGACGGACTGCACATTTACAGTGTACACATATAAGCACACATACACATTAAAACAATGCCAG
This sequence comes from Perca fluviatilis, assembly GCF_010015445.1. NCBI lineage: Eukaryota > Metazoa > Chordata > Actinopteri > Perciformes > Percidae > Perca > Perca fluviatilis. The sequence goes on from NC_053112.1 coordinate 11,963,455, forward strand.
AATAGAGAGAAACAGATGGCACAAATAACAAAAAGTCTGAATCAGTTGGATCAGACATCAAATGGTCTTTACCCTGCCAGCTCCCTAGTACAAAGTCTGTGTAATCTCCGATTGAGCCCAAAGTGTGAGAATCCACAGCAAACGAGTGGGCGTGTTGATGACATTTCAGGGTTAATCGTGTTTTGATAAAAAAAAAGAATGTATCTTTTTTGATTTAGAATGTTTTCAACCCCTAAGGGGTCCTCAGAGTTACTGCAAATATACATTAACATGAATCTAACACATTATTAGCAAAGCCTTTTTGCTAAGCAAAAACATGTAATCTACACAGTATTGATGATAGGCTTACTATAGGTAAGACTTCAAATTTCTATTTAGAGGTTGTACCAGAATAGGTTTATGTGGTTTAATTTAAAAAAAAAAACACTATATTTTTTTTGTACTGCACATTGCTGCAGCTCCTCTTTTCACCCTGTGTGTTGAGCTCTCCGTTTTAGCTACAGAGTGAGGCATCACACTTCTGTTCCATCTTTGCTGGGAGTCGCACATGCTCAGTACCTAGGTAAGGACTATTAGCCAGTCAGAAGCAGAGTATGAGGGCGTGCCACGCTAGCAGCTAAGCGAGCATTATAACGTGTGTTACAAAGTGACGCATGTTTGTCACGGAAGTAAAGGCTGGACTACAACAGAGCTGTTTGGATCAGTTTGTGAACAGTGTTTTCTCTGGAAGATGGTAAGTCCCTTTGGGGGGGACTTTGGGCTTTTTCACTTTGTAAACCTATAACGTGCACAAAAAGATATATAACACAATAAAGGAAAAGGAAAAAGCCTAAAAGACACAGCAAATAAATGTTACACAATGTATGTAGTTGGCGGTCCCTGCTCCATCTCTCTTTTAGATAAAGGGTCCTTGGCCTAAAAAACTTTAAGACCCCTGGCCTAAAGGAACTCTTTCTATAAACAGAACCATCTTCTGAACTATCCAAAGCATAAGAGGACCGCATGTACTGTAAAAGTGCAATGAACAGTAGCGATGTTTCCATCTAATTGTCAAGCCAATTTTAAGCAAACTTTTAAAATGTCGCAAAAAAGAAAATGCGAATTAGAAGCGTTTCCATCAACTGGTTTAGTGGGAATAAACTAGACTATGCAAAGCGTAGTTTCGTCACAAGTTGACGTTACGCATGGTTGTAAGTTGTAAAGAGGCTTGCTAAATCAAAGAGTTTAGAAGCTAAGTTTAATAGCGCACTGCAACTTCACTAAGCACCATGTGCCACACAACACGGCGCACTTAATGGGACCCATATACCGATCCTTTCCCCATCCGATGGATACCGGGACTATAGTCATGTGAGTTACGTGTTCGCTACATCACAACTTATTCGGCAAAGCTGTTTTTTCGAATTTTGCGATTTCCATCAACACTTTCTAATGCGATACTTCAAAATGCACGTAAAAATAAGTTGAGTTGGAAACACGGCCAGTGTCTTCTTGCAGCCGGAAAAACGTTGCTCTATTCACATAGAAAGAATAAATATGTTTTATTATTATCATTTTAAACCATGTACTACAATTTGAAGTGGCCGTATAAGCTGATAAATCCTGTCTGCCTTAGGGACTTACTAACTTGTCTTCAGTCTCTGTTAACGAAAAAAAAAAAAGCCTTTCTAGCGTGGCAAGAATAATTTGCCACTGCGGTGAATCTCTCAGCAGCTGAACTTCTGCGCAGCATCGCCCATCAGGAGCCAATCGCGCAACCAGCATCTATGGCTGCAACAATGGTGGCAAGCAATAAGCTGGCTCGGATTGCCCATTGAACAGTGGTGGTTCTGCTCACACGGGTAATGCTCAGAGCAGAACATTCCAGTGAGCGAGCAACAGCCTGAGCAACAGAGGACACAGTCCTGGTTGTCATTCTTACAATAGGTTTGATAAGAATGCATTGAGAGCGTAAAATGTGTAAATTTATGAGCCCTGACATTTCTCCGTTAATACGCTTTGATGTCCCTTCCTGTCTCCACAATATATTGCTAGTATTTTTCATTCACGCTCTCTCAACACATCAGCGTGTCTTTACCTTCTCTCCCGCTCCCTCTGCTGAGTGTTGGAGACAGATAGAGGGCGTAAAGGGAGAGAGGAGGAGCTGGGAGAATGAATGGATCCTGAGAGAGGCGGTGTAAAGCTGGGCCTGCACTCACAGATATAGCCTTCTCAAAACTACCCCAGATGACAGACTGTCACAAAAGGATACACGCAAATATACAGTATGCACTCACATATGCACAGGAATACAATATATGAGGATCATTAGAAGGACAGGTTCCCGTCATGCGAACAGTTCTGAGGTACAGTCGCTTTGAGTGGAAAAAAATAAGAATCCAGGGGCAAAAAAAGGTTGTCAAACTTGAAGTGGATATTTAAAAGTGGGAAAGGGCTTTGAGAGGAGGCAACTGTGGAACTTGTAGCCGCGGTTTCTTGCTCAAGCTGACCTTCAAAAGCATAAAAAAGCGATCCTAGAGATTTATAGCTAAAATATTCAGCTTTAGCCCGCTTCCTTTGTAAGATACTTGGTCATTGATGAATCATTTAACTCCTGTATTTAATTTACTGTATTTTTTTTACGAGGATTTGTTCATTCATGATAGTTAACTTTGACACAGATTTTGGCAGAGGTCACAGACGTCAATCCAAGCCAAGATTCCCCTTGCTCCCAGTGCTGTTTCCAAAAAAACTAAAAAAAAGCTCTACAACTAAACATCAAATCTCATGCAGGCAAAAGTCCCACTGTAATGCTGAGCAATTGCAGGAAGTCAGCAGTGAACTTCTCCACCTTCCCCTTTTTTTTTTGTCTTCCTCCCCCTCCCTGTCCACTCTGCTGCAGGCGAACACAGTTGCGCTCCAACAAATTAGGATCAGAGTCACTCATTGTGAGTAATGTTACAACAGCAACCAAGAGCCACGCTGCTGTACATATATCACACTGGAGATCTGAATAAGGAGAGACTGATATCCTATGTTTTGTGTGTTGTGGATAAAAGAACTGCCATGATTATCTCAGCTGTAGGAAACCGGAGTTTGAATGACAAAATATATTTCAGATGTTCAATAAGGAAAGGCCAACATTGGCTCCATCGGTTGCACTGGATTGTTTTACGTGTTGTCTTTAACACATTAACAATGTGGGAAGGTTTGCACTCTTGACTCCAGGTCTAAAAAAAAAAATTGCTTGCCTTTTGCATCTGAAGAGGCTTTTTTTTAATAGTGATTCATCAGACTGCTGTCTTTTTTTTCTAACACCCTGGGCTGGAAACTGGAAACCCATTAACAAGGGAGTTAATTGGGAAAAACATCAGGAAATAGTGTGTATGTATACCACAGTGAAATAATGCCAATTTAACTTTGGTAAAAAAATTATGGCATATTTGAATGTACTTTATAAAAACAAAACACTAGCCTCGTGAGACCGTCCTGATCTCGCGAGCTCCAGTGTTCTACTCGCAGATCAGTCTGGCATCTTGAGATAGAGAAGATTTGGAGCCGTTCGCCAAACGACCGACCAACCAGCGTTGGTTTTGAGGCGAGTTTAGGTGTGACGCAACAAGAAGCGACTGTTAGTCTAAACAACATGGCAGCTTCCAAGGATGAGATGAGCGTAGCTATCGCGCAAGTTTTATCCGAATTACAAAGTATTTCTTCATTGAAAGAAGAGCAAAAAACGGCACTGGAGGCTTTTCTCGGAGGAAAAGATGATCTTGCTCTTCCCCTGGTTTCGGCAAGTTTGATCTGATTGGTTGATTTGGCCCGTCTATCGACAACATAGGTGGTGATAGACAGATGGGTTATCCAATCAGCTAACCAGTATTTTCGCCCCTTCCCAAAAGTTCTCCAACGGAAAGTTCCCAGATGGATATGCCGAGCAAATGCGAAGCAATCCATCTGGCGGAGTCAGGTTGAAAAAACACTGGCCCCATTAAAAAATCATGGGTTCCCAAACAGAGTTTAATATCAAAATATGGAGAAATAAAAATCTAAATTACAGCTGCAACCTGGTTTCTGCAAATACCACCACCAAAAAACACTTGGTTAATGCTTTGAATCTATTTATAAGATATTTACATATATTGTGAATTTACTTAAACACCTTGACTGGCAGGGAAGGACCTTTTATTATAAATCAAATGTAAATGTTTTAAATAGATACTAAGTGTAGGCAATGTCTAAGCGATCTAGCATAATGGAAACTATCTAGCCAACTCAACAACAATGAATTGTTGACACAGAAATGTTCATTTGAGTCATAATGCATTCAAAATAAAAAGCCTGACAAACAGACATCCAGCGGGGGGGTGCCTGTGGGAGACTTCCTTCAAAGAGCAAACTTCTGGTTTAGTGTTGGACACCTGCCTTCTCCACACCAGTTCACACAAACAAACGGCATTCTCACACATTGCTTTATACAATCTGACTGTTTGCAGGGGTCTGGTTCAGCTTCATAGGCAAGCTAAGCAGAGCCTGGTGTGAGACTCACGCTGCTCCTAATCCCTTTCCTGCAGCTCGCCTACTGGTTGTGTTTGCAGCACACAAGTTCCCAGGGGTGCAACGTTTTATCAACCCCCCCATCCTCATCCCCTACACAAGCTGCATGTGGTGAATGAAAGACTGGGGAGTAATTGGTGGTGGTGGTGGTGGTGGCATCTCTCTGCAATGCACACGCTGAGCATTGGGGTTTGGCGCACAGAGACGAGGTGAGAGATCTCTGTGGCTGCTGCTTAGAGGATGATGACTGAAGGAAAAGTGTGGAGAGGGAGGGCGAAGAAAGACATTGTGCTGAAACTGTGGGATCAGAGTGGAGGAAACTGGACTAGATAAAGCACTAGAAGAAAGCAAGATGGAGACAGCAGTATCTTCTCTAGCCTAAGGGCTGGAACAGTGCGTGGCTGGTGACTGTTGACTGTTGAAAACCAGGGCAGTAAAAGTGAATGAGAAATGTTCACCCTTCCCAGAGGGGAAAAGAAGAGGAGGATGAAGGGAGCAGAAAAGGCAGAGGAAATGTGTAAGATAGAAAAATGCAAGTCGAGTTAAAAATGGAAAGCTACAGGGGGACAATGGAAAGGGGAAGCTTAATAATTCATCTACAAAAGATGTAACAGAAATACATATCTTGGAACGCAATATTTTAAAACAACTATTTGAATATTAATTAAAAGGGGGAAGAGAAAATGTTGGAGGGAAATGAAGATGTGATTTTATCTCATGTGTAGAGTGGTCTTTAGTGTGGTCTGTGGTGTGGACTTTTTCCAAGCCCATCTGTTTTGACGACCACATTAGTGTACGGAAGTTACAGGACATGTTCAGGGCTGGACTGGGACAAAAAATCAGCCGTGGCATTTTTGGTGGGTGTCAAGACTAATCTGTTGATCTCACACTTAAATAATTCATTCATTCTTAGAGTTATGATTTGTATATTTATGGTATTTTTGTTATTTTTTATTATTGATATTTTATATTGTATTGTCATTATTGTTTTTATTACTATTTTGCTGGACAAAAGTGTCTGCTAAATACAATAACCATAACTAGGGGTGCACCGATCCGATATTAGGATCGTATATCGGCCCCGATATTGCAAAAATAGCTGGAATAAAAAAAATAAAAATAAAAATAGCACGGGCCGATCCAGTTTTTTTTTTTCCACACTCCGCCGCAGCACCGGGGCCCTGTTAACTGCGTACCCTTCTCACTCATGGTAGTAACTTTATAACACAACAATTAATAACCCATACAGTACTAGCTTACAACTATTTAGTTTTGAAAGGGAAACGGTGTTAAAGTTGTTTGTATGTGTAGGCTATTCATTCGATTTGAGTTTATTTTACTACTTTGCAGTTTGCACAATACAAATAGTTTAGCTTCTGTAACTGTGGAGCCAAGCAAACCCTTAATCAAAGCTTTTAGTAAACATGATGACATTAACATGTTTTTGTGATATTCTATGTACTCCTGACAGTAGAATAAGCCATTATAAACCTATATAAAGGTGGCCCATTATTGATGGCCCATTATTATGTATTTAAATTTATTTTAAGAAGTTTGATTACATTATATTTTCGATTTGAATGCACAATTGTTTTTTAAATAACAAATAAATAAGAATTCAATACATTACATCTATGTTATTTTGTCTTAGTTAGGAAAGTAATGTTTAGTTAGGAAGGTCTGGTGCCTTTAGTCTCTTCCACATGGTGGAAGGAAGGTATGATGTGGAAGGTATACAGTTTATTATTAATTCATTAACGGTATCGGATCGGTATCGGGTATCAACAGATACACAAAGCCCTGGCATCGGTATCGGTAGAGACTGAAAAAGTCGGATCGGTGCACCCCTAACCATAACCCTTCCCAAAAGCTACAATAAAGCTGAGAGTAGTGTATGCCCTGGAAAAGAGCTAATTAAGCAATTCAAGGAACACTGATGCTTGTATCATCACTAATTTTGTAGATCACACAGACTTTTCAGCTACCCAACAGGCTAACCGCTAGCATTTCCAATGTAAGCTTAAACAGTTAGGTTACCTGACAGCCACTAACTTTAATGTTACAGTCAAACTGCTTGTTGTCGTTATGACGAGAGGCGCACACGCACGCACACACACACACACAAACACACACAAACACACACACAGCCTCCCTCCCTCCCTTCCTGACAGTTAATTTGCCTACTCCTTACCACATCGTCCTCTACTCTCTCTTCCATCTTTTCCTCACTCGCTCCCATGGCCCTGTCATGGTCGGCTTCTTCCCTGTCATGATGGTGTTTCTGCTTCTCTGTATAGCCAGCCACCTCTCCTCCTCCTCGTCTTCAGGAAGCAGCTATTACAGCCCCAAACATTTCATAAATGTTGGCACATTTTGAGGAATCCGCCTGTAGATTCTTAATCTTTTTCTCCTGTCATTTCTCTGCACCTCCTTGGCACTTTGGTGGTCGTTTGTCCATTTTAACGTGGATGCTAAACTTCCAGCACAACTATTACAGCTCGTTTCTCAGGGCCGGGAGGCGTGACCATAGTGGGATTCGTAAATTTGCGGCCCGGAAGGGGGTTCCTGGATTTGATTGGGTCAGGCCAGTGTCAATAAAGAAAATGAACCAATGGGCCGCTGTGAGTTCTTTATGGGCCGGCGCGGCCAAAAAAAAATAATAATTGGTGTGCCCGGTATGCCAGACAAAAACATGTTTGGCCATCAGCTCTGTCTTAGCATGTTGCCTTTCACACTAGAGTTAACGTGCACTCCAGCATTGTGTTGGTTTCATTAAAACCCAAGACACAGGGGTATTTTATTACACACATTGCACATGTAAAACATATTTTTTTGAAAACAATTGCTTTATTAGCTGCTACATTTTACTAGTCATGGGAAGTTCAACTCAGCTGTGAAAACAGTACGAGTACAATGTATTATTTTTTTTTTTGCGCTTAAGAAGCGTTGTCAAGTTAGAAAATCATCAAATAAGCCATCAAGGTTGTCTCTGTAGTAGGAACGAAGATCTAAGACAAGATTATTGCCATTGAGTTTTTTATTATTGGCAATGTAGGACTCAGCATTTTTTCGGGGACCTGGTGTATATCGACGACGTTTCATTTCCGGGATTGTTCAGGTGCTGCCGGAAATTCTGCCGGATGTCCCTCATTTCAGCCAGATGTATGTTACCTTCCGCTTCCTTTGTGTTGGCATTTTAAACTGCGGTGGATTTCTGAGGACTATGGTTAACTGCTCCTCAGATCTCTGCAGGGTAAATCCAGACAGCTAGCTAGACTATCTGTCCAATCTGAGTTTTCTGTTGCACGACCAAAACAACCTTTGAACGTACACATGTTCCACCAAAACAAGTTCTTTCCCGGCTATTTTGCAGCGGCACCGTGGCTCCGTCAGGCGCCTAGCTCCGCCCAAGACGATTGTGATTGGTTTAAAGAAATTCCATTAAACCAGAGCAAGTTTTTCTCCCATCCCGAAATGGTGTGTGTACAAGCCAGACCCTCCTCCGTAGCGCTGTGGAGAAAGGTCTGGCAATGCGAGACTATTAGGGACCAGACTTAACTTGGCCCCTGCTGCCAAGTTCGAAATAATAGTTTTTTTTTTTTTATCTCTTGTGAGTCACTCAACTTGGAACTTTGAAGGTGCAATACGTAATCTCTGTAGTACCCCTTAAAGACAATTCACATTTTAATTAGTACGTGTACTTGTACATAATAAGACAAGCGCTCTATCACTAGATACACTAGTGAGGGTAGATTAATTGAGGATGATTCAATTAGTATACAGCTTCTTTTTATACAGTATATATTTTTTGAGTTTCTTAATGATGACAAAATCCATTGAAACGTAATACCTTTACTTTCTGTATTGTTACTGACTATTCATAATTGCTTTCCTGTGCACAGTATGTGGCAGTTAATTATGACATTTGGAAAGTCTCCAACATAATGGAGAATGTCTCTTTAAAAACGCATCAGGCAACAGAATGTACGGACGAGAGATCTTTACACAGCATCCCCCAGATAACCTGGCTGTGTCATGTGCTTTAAAGGGGATCTGTTTACCGGTCGTAGGGGGGTACTGCTCTACATGATAATCATCTCTTCAAAAAACTCCACAACATAACAATACTAGGATACAACTTGATTGTTTTGAGTCATCAAATCATGTTAATTACTTTAATTCTTATGTGCCAAGAGATAATACCCCAGCTCTGGAAATGTCTGCTTATTGCCAGAGTTTTTTTTTGTTTTTTTTTCTGTTGTGTTCATTATTCTGTCACCGACTCTACTGTTTTACCATCAAGTCAAATTAAAGCCTACCAAAATGGTATTTGTGATGGTGAGAATGCAGAGCTCATTGTATTAATTCCTGCAAACAATGTGAGTGATGCACACATCAAATAATGAAGTGTTAATCATCTCTTTAAGGAAACTAATATTTAGATATTCATTAGTGCTCCAGCAGTTACAATTATGAATTCATCTCAGCTGTCAGCTGGTGTGAAATTTGGTTGCAATGAAAAAATACATATAACATTTTCTGTGGCAATAAAACACCTGTATAGAATGTGTTAAAATAACTATTAAATGCTGCGCTTATTGATGTTGTGCTATTCCAAAACTCATGCACCTGTTCACACTCCCAGACCATGTGTAGGAAAGTTCGAGTTTGTTCAGGTTGACAGAACGTGCAATAGGGAGTAGGAATGACTTTAGAGACATATCTCCTCTGAGGAGTCCAATATGTCCTATTTTGAGAGCTATTTGTGACGCCAGAGAAAATATAGCAAAATAAATAAGTTGGCCGTAACAGTATGACCATGTGCTAAATTTAAGAATTGAAGGTAATTTCAGCTCATTCATTAAAAGTACATTGCAGTGATTAGCTCAAATATCGCTGTGGTATTGTCAGCCATGTCCCAGGTGACAGCCAGTGACTTTCAACATGTTAATATGTAATGTCATATTACATATTTAACACTGACATGATTGGCCATGCATGGTAGCACAATGAACCAACTGTCGGGACGGCACAACAAGCCATAAAAAAAGGGGAATTGGAGCCTGGACCCATGATGAATCATAATTAAATTTTTTTACTTTTAACTAATTCACTAGGACTAATTATTACACTTATGGAACTTAATAGGACAATGCATTACTGGAAATAAAATATCTTCTGTTCCCATTAAATCCTACAAATTAGTTTTATAAATGTGGTGTTTACCCATTATGCCCAATGTAATTGTTTTCATTCAGTGCTGTAAATCACTAGGCGTTGCAAGAGGTGTGTTCACTGTTCTCACTCATGTGAGTCCCCTGCCATGCAAAAGGGATAGAATAAAGGGAACAGGAGGTCCTCACCCTGCCATGACGATAAAGAAATCCAGTCGGTTCCAAGTGTCCCCGAGGTAACAGCGTCGACCAAAGATTCCAAGGGCCATCATCTTTATCACCATCTCCATTGCGAAGAAGATGTAGATGAATGCATCAAAAGCCTGACAGAAAGACATAGGGAGACAGAGACGTGGTGTCAAGAATAAAACTTTCTAAATGGAAAAACACCACCTGGTGCTATGAATCTGTAGGAACATGCTGATGGCAGAGTCAACGGGTCTATCCTGCCTGCTGTCAACAACACACAGTGGCACGGGGGAAATGTTATGTTTCCTTGACTCATCTTTGTCAAATGGGCACTTTGGCCAATGCCAAATTTTGCGCACTCGATCATCTCAGGGTTGCTCCAGCAATAGGAATGTAGGGCTGACCAAATCCACAATTTATCAAGTTTGTTAGTGTCAAGCGTGCCTCATTAAAACTTTTTGCAGACTTCTAAAGAGTCTGTTTCAGGTACATATTTCATTAGATTTTGCTTGTAAAATTGCCCATACAATAACTAACTACTAATACAATGGATACACACATCTATTTAGACAAATCTTATATAATAGATATATAAATCTTGGCATTGGTCATATTCATGGCATCTATAAGGCCTGAAGTCCTGTCTCATTTTCCATGTTAACTCCTCTGGCTTTATGTCTGTAATAAAGAAAATTAGTCCATTCATTGACTATCTGATTCATATTCTGTCAATAGATTAATGGCTACCACTACAACCTTTTTTGCAATTGACTAATTGTCATATTCAAGCAAAAGTGGCAAACATTTGCAGGTTTCCTCCTTGGTTAGCTTCCCAAATATGACAGTTTTATTTTTTTGGTCATGCTGTATATGAAGTGAATAGCTTTGGGTTTTGGATTGTTGGTTGATGTAATCTGAAAAGCACCACCTTTGGTTGTGGCAAATTATCAGCAGTAGACATTTTGCAGACCAAACACTTGATCATTTTGTTGAGAAAATAATAAGCAGATTAATCATTCATGGAAGTAACTGCTAGTTGTAGCCCAGGACAATAAACAAGGTCAAATACAGCAATACTCAGAATCAACCAATGCCTTTTGCTCAGTTTGCGAGATATTAACCCAATTTGTTCAATTGGTCGACGATGAAAAGACAAGACAGGTTTCAGTAACCTCCTCTCTTTCCTAGCCCTGTCTCCCTCCTGCGCGTCTCTCAATCTCCCTTTCCTCCCGCTTTCTCTCCACACCTCTCTGCCAATCTCTTACTTTCATCTCTCTTCAACAACTGTTATATTTACCTTCTTTCTCCTATCTTTCCCTGACAATCATATCTCTCCCTTCAAACCTTTGTCTCTCTATTAAACCTCTATTTCTCTCCTCTCATACCACCCTCTCCCCAGTTGAGCAGTTTGCCCTAAACGGTGGGGTAATGGAAAATAATTTGTTTGTGCAGTAATCAGAGATAAGCCCCACATCGACACCCCCACCTCACTCCCAGCTTTAACCATGCATCTAATTAAAAAAATCGAAATAAATCAAAGATCCCAGCTTGCTAATGCGTGTTATTGCTGTTGTGAGCAAAAAGCCTAGATTAGCTAGTGTTCTTTTCTGTGTATATACAGGGGGATTAGAGATGAACTGACGCGCTCGGTGTTGCCTGTAATTTGATTTTCAGAGGGACGTACTGGAGGCAACATGTTCGGAATCTGAACCACTGATGCGAATCTTTGTTTTGTCATTTGCTTGAAGTGAAGCATACTACTCAGCAGTCCTGGAGGACTGTAGCGATGCAGGACTGGCCTACTAATGTAGAGGGACGGTCACAGTTTGCAACCTTGACCTTTGTCAAAGCGGAAAGATGGACGAGATGGAGATGGTACCTTTTTGCAAAGATCGCCAAACCAAGGGCGAAGGAAACTTCACCAAATGTAAAAAAAAACATTCCTCCCTCTGACAAATTCAACAGCTCTCTTTCTTACAGCGCTCATTCTGTTACTTTTTATGTTAGTCCTCTGTCTCTACTGTCTCTTTTTTCTTTCACGTCTCTATACTTCTGTCATTATCCAACTCTCTGCTTTTTCTTTGTTTGGCACTCCCCTTCTATCCGTCTCCATTATTTTATGTTCTTAGCTTTTCAATCTTTTCTTACTTTGGCCGGTAGAAAATTGCTTGTGTATTTGTGAGTGTATTTTGTGTGTTGCAAGTATAGGGTGATTCATACTTAAATCTTGAGGCTGATATGACACTTGTAAAAAATATATAATATCCGTCAGTATTAACTTTTTCCACACCGATCACATGCATTGGTCTACAGCCGTGTTATTCTGAGTCACTCACTAAATTGATCCGGGTTGTGCGAGTCACTTGAGTCACTTGAGTCAATATTGAATGCTACATCTGAGGCAAGCTTTTGATTTGGATAAATGCCATGTTTTCATTTAGAATATTAAAATTTTATTTGGAAAATGTTATATCAATAAATGTAAATGGTCTGAAAGAAAACCGAATAGTCATTTAAAAAGGAGGTGAAATTATATTTTGAAACTTTAAAAAGGACAAATAAGAAAGCCATCCAGAATCTGAACATTTACAATGCCTTACAACCTCTTTAATGTAAATTTCATGCGCCCCTTTTTCATGTATGTATGTATGCATTTCATGTTTTCAATATGTATGTGTATCTGTACCTGAATAATAAAGTTTTTTGAAGACAAAAAGTTGTTGGCGAGCCGAGCCGAGGCAAGCTTGCAATGTTTCGGACTGTCTGCTCGACCTAATTGCATTTTAATATACTACATTTATACACCAAATCTAAATGTGCAGAACATTGTATGTTATTTCAGAAGTGAAAGAATGGCTTTTGTTGTTGATTTGCTTTACCCTGAGCTCGAGCAGAGACATAACTCGCTCGTCTGAATCAGATCCCCTCATGACCACGTAGCCGGCTGATTCGGCTGATTCGCGGGGTTGACTGACTCCCGCGAGAACTCACGAATCATCGACAACTCATGAGTTATCAAGGACTTGTGAGTTGTCGACAACTCATGAGTTGTCTGCGAGGCGAGCTTGCAATGTTTCGGACTGTCTGCTCGAGCTAATTGCATTTTAATATACTACATTTATACACCAAACCTACAGTAGGCCTAGCTAGGCTACGTGCAGAACATTGTATGTTATTTCAGAAGTGAAAGAATGGCTTTTGTTGTAGATTTGCTTTACCCTGAGCTCGAGGAGGGGCTGCACTCGCCCTGAACCGGGTTAATGATACTAGAGACTCGCGATTCGTGAGTCAATTTAAAGACTCGGGTTAAAGATCCGAGTGAATCACGACTCAAACAGGTTTAATGCTAACACACTCACAATGACAATGCTAAGTTGAAGATGTTGGGCAGTTACTATTTTTACCTAGCCTAGAAATCTAGACTGCACCCTAGTGGCAGCAAATGTAATTTGCAGCCAGGGTCGTCTAGCAACTCTCCGTTGGCTCGCGAGCTGGAAAAACCAAACTCTAGTCAGGCCAATCACATCGTGTATAGAGTCGGTGGGCGGGCTTAACATAATGACGACAGAGTTGCAACGGTTCCGCGTGAATTCCCTGCTACTTGAAAACAAAGAAGATGGCTTTGGCTGCGTCTCTGGAAGACTTTTCTTTGAGAAAAGAACAAAGAACGGCACTGAAGTCATTCTTAAAAAAGGAAGATGTCACCTTCTTCGTTGCTCTGCCTGGTTGTAGCTCTATCCTATTGCGTGCAGAGGGAATTTGAAAGACAACCGTTTATCCCACCCCTCGGATTGAGCCCTGCCAATGGTGCGTTTCCAGATCCAACATTTTGATGTGGGTCTGGCTTGTCAGGCTAGCATGCAAATTTACCTAATCAAATAGCTCTGAAGGTTCCAAACACATCTTCAAAACATTTTTTCAATCCAACTCAACAAGTGATCAGATCAAAGAATGCTGCTTTTATAAAAGACACTTCAGGACACAGCCTTGGTAGAGTTGTGTGTCCAAGCACTCATTTGGTCTTTTTTAATTTGCAGGGAAGGACCCCATTTGCATGCAGTTCTCTTTCTGAGGGCTTGTTATTGATTCTCAAACATTTCCTATTCTGTAAGATGAAAACAGTGTTGTCTCAACACAACAACGTGTGATGTCTAGGAAGATTCTCACCCATCCAGGCCATAGGATAGCTAGAGGGAAGTCAAGATGCAAATTCAATTTCAGTTTGATGTTAAAGATGTATGAACACACATCCAAGAGGCGTTAGAAGTGGATAAAGCCTTCATGATGAGTTGTGTCATGTGTGTCTTTAGGACAAAACTACTATTTTAGTTGCCTCTGACTCTCACATAACAAACTAAGTTGCACAAATTGTAGATAATCTGAAATTGGCTTATCATGCAAATTGTCTTTTTCACATTCCATCCACTCACCCATCCATCTACTGTATAAGCGTATACGAGCTGACTAGCTAAATAACTAACTAAGCTTCCAGAGGTCTTTAGTTCCACAGAGCTTAAATATTCTGCTGGTAAGGCACCATTGAAATCATGGTATTGATCAACGGATTTTCTGAGAGGAGAGTATTGACTGTGGCGCTGTAGCGCACTAAATCCATGCTGATATTGAATAGGGTCTATAGATACTTGGAGGAGAAATTCCATTAGGTCCAACTCACCAGCCAGCTTCCCCAGGGAGCCGAATCAATCTACTGTGTGTGTTGGCTGTTATATGATGAGTGTGGTGCCTTGTGTGTTCGTGTGAGAATGTGAAAAAAATAAATAAATAAAAAAACACAGGACGCAGGGGTGATTCAACAAGTGCTTCACACCGACAGACTGAAGACATACGTGCACACGCTCGCGCACAGATGTTACACCCACTCAGGCCACCTTTTGACATAAAGTGAGAAGGGATTCGGTGTCTTGCCAGATGACGAGGAAAGCTGCCGGGGTGCCGTGCGTGAGAAAGTCATGCTCGCTGCACCATAAAGACCACATGCTAGCAGTGAGTCACTGCGAGGAGTTACAGGCTCCAGCATGGCAGGGAGGGCAGAGCGTGAGGGGAGAGCGACACATCCAACGGCTGAAAGGGAAGGAATACAGAGAAGAAGAGAGAGGGAGGGTGTGTGTGCATGTGAATTAGTGTGTTCTTTATGTGTCAACACGAGTATGTAGGAATAAATGGATACATGTGTGCACACTTCCTAGAAGCACACTCTTTGCTCTCAGCTTCTAGGAATGTGAGGGCATGTTATGTGTACGGATGTTTCTGCCTTTGTGAGCTTAGTGTGTCTGCTTTTGTTTGGGTTCAATATAAAATATGTATGGCTGAGTGTAAGTGTGCAGATTGGTTACACATGTTTGTATGTGAATAAGTGGTTTCCCACAAATGAATGCGTGTAGAGCAAATACAGTACAGGCCAAAAGTTTGGACACACCTTCTCATTCAATGCGTTTCCTTTTTATTTTCATGACTATTTACATTGTAGATTCTCACTGAAGGCATCAAAACTATGAATGAACACATATGGAATTATGTACTTAACAAAAAAGTGTGAAATAACTGAAAACATGTCTTATATTTTAGATTCTTCAAAGCAGCCACCCTTTGCTTTTTTATTAATAAGGGAAAAATTTCCACTAATTAACCCTGACAAGGCACACCTGTGAAGTGAAAACCATTTCAGGTGACTACCTCATGAAGCTCATTGAGAGAACACCAAGGGTTTGCAGAGTTATCAAAAAAGCAAAGGGTGGCTACTTTGAGGAATCTAAAATATAAGACATGTTTTCAGTTATTTCACACAAGTACATAATTCCATATGTGTTCATTCATAGTTTTGATGCCTTCAGTGAGAATCTACAATGTAAATAATCATGAAAATAAAGAAACACATTGAATGAGAAGGTGTGTCCAAACTTTTGGCCTGTACTGTACATCAGTTTTACATTCTCCTGTGTAACTAAGTCAACTGTATAGAACTCTGTTAAAAACTCAAAGATCAGTGGCCGGGTTGGCTCAGTGGTAGAGCAGGCACACGAATACGTAGGTTTAGGTTTATGCCTCGACGCAGAGGTCCAGGGTTTAAGTCCGACCTGTGACTATTTCCTGCATGTCTTCCCCCCCTCTCTCTCTCCCCTTTCTCACCTAGCTGTCCTATCAATTAAAGGCGGAAAAGCCTAAAAAATAATCATTAAAATAAAAAACTCAAAGATCACAAAGTGGTTAAAACAAAGAAGAGAAAAACATCACTCTTCCGTCACGCCAGTGGCTCTGTGAAGCTGTAATGCTGATTGTAAAGAAGGCCACGTTTAAAAAGATAAATAAAGGTTAAGCCCCGAAGTCGGTTTTGGAGCCATTGCAGTCGTGGTAAAGTAAATGTAAATATTAGCCAGAGGGTGGTGTCAGGGTAAGAATATCATCACAAAATAGTGGTGCGAGCTGTGGTAAATGTACCTCTTCATTTTTTAAACACAGTATATTGCATCACTTGTTCAAATAAGATACAGCAGAATAGTTTCAAGCCCTCGGAGAGCTGATCCAGCTGTGCAGCTGTCCTTAGCAACTCAGATGTCACTACTCGGGGCAGGATGTCTCCTTTCCCAAACAGTGTTTTCTCAATTCCTCCTTTATTGCATCTCTTCCTTGCACTTTAAATAGAAGAGACTAGGACATTAGTGAAATAAATGCAGAGACAAATAGGGGAGCTGGATAAATCAATGGACAGATTAAACAAACTAACAATGCTATGGATGGCTGCAGTGACACAATACTTTAAAGTAAACGTCCGCATGGTCACAAAGACTATGGTGAAACACTGACGTTTTGCAAAAGAAAAGACAAAGAGTCGGGGGATTACCAAATTAATTAGGATTCATCCTCTGGGGACCGTTTTCATGGCAATCAAACCAATAGTCACAGAGATATTTCACTCTGGACCATCAAGAGCAATTAAAAAAAAAAAGGAGGGTTTCAGATGCGTTTTGAAAATGTGCACAGATCTGGCTTCTGTGGCATTTAGTGGGAGGCTGCTTGAAATCTGAGGATGGCAAAAATATGATCACAAAAAAAAATGTGTTTGTGTGTGTGTGGGTGTTTTTGTGTGTACCTGTAGTATTTGGCATCGGTCTGAAGAGCAGTCGATGTTCTCGCAGGGCTGGTACATTCCCAGGGTGACGCAGTTCAACAAGATCACCATCATACTCACACGTTCGAACCACGTAGAAACAACAACTGTTAAGGAAATCAGCTCGTAGAGTGGAGAGACACACAACAGGATACAATCTGACAGGACATTTAAGGTCTGTGTGACTTTTCATTCATAATTTCTTCAATCATTAATTCAGAATTATCACAGTCATGAATGATTCCTAGATGCGGGTTTGACTTTGACTCCAAAGCACATGCCTACATTCAACAACAATGGTGACAGAAATCTCTTCCGACTGCACCTTGGCTAAGAAGATGATGGTACATAAAAAAGAAATGCACTACGCGCGTATTTGAAGCTAATGTATGTGATTCTTGCTGTTCTGAGTCTGTACCTTCATGGTTGAATGCACTTATTGGATGTCGCTTTGGATAAGCGTCAGCTAAATGAAATGCAATAATGTAAACAAAAAAAAAAGAAAGAAAAAGATGGTGAGAATGAATAAAAGCAGACCCATTTAAAAACTGCAATGCCGCTTTAGTGAAACAGGCCATCAAGGTGCAGGAGTCAGAACTCCAATTGATAGCTAGTATAGCGTGTGTGACCTTTGAACTGTACAGGCTGCATATGGTCCAAAGATGACACAGCAGAGTTCATCTTCTAGTGTTACTCCACAGGGTCAGATCACGTCGCTGATACCAAAGTGCCAAGAAAAACGTTATGAAATTCCCAAAGGTATCATTATTGTAAAACTGCAGCGACAGTAAAAACACAGAAGCAACAAAAGCTAAACCCTGCAGGGTCCAATTCAGTCACAAAATGTCAGTTTTAGAGTACAGCTTTGACTTTTAGAACATGCCATGCTTTTTTCTTAGACCACTACTCTTGAAATGGTGCTGTTAATGTGCAGGCCTTACGAGGACGCACCGTTTGCAGTAGCAATGAAACATACATTAAGAGACTTTTACGATGTGTACACTATTAAACTAGCTTTTTCCATTTAACTGCATTACTCCCCAAACACTCACACCATGCACGCCCAAAGAAATTCAAATTTTAACCTGAGGTTCCTGTGAGGACGATCCCATTTCACTCTGACTACTCAGAAAAACTGCTGCAGAACACATGTCAGAAAATATCTGCGGTGATGTTTTCAGAGTACCACAGCGTGAATAGCACTTGTTTGGAGGAAAGGTTAACAGAGCATACACAATAATGCAAAACCAAGCGGCAGGCCAGAGGAAAAAAAGACAACAGAAACAAAGCAGCGGAGTGTGACGGAGTGATTCAATATGCATTTTCTGTGTGTTGAGGGAGTGCGCGCACTGCTTGGGTAAGAAGCGTGTGAAGGAGGATGTGCTGTAATAGCCCTGGAGGTCCAATCCTTTTCCCGAGGCTAATGCAGCACAGGATGCTGAAATGCACCCGCGGCAGCCTACAGTACAGCACGCAGGAGAAGAAAAGCGGGGTAACCGGTTTGTATCTTAGCGTACTACGCTGCAGGTTTGAAACAGACAGAATTCCCAGAAAAGAATCAATTGTCAACATGCTTCTCGTGGCCTCGCATGAACCTTTCAAGAAAGAGATGGAAGTACTGTAGCTATCACAGCACGTATAAAGATAGGCTGTGAGTGGGCAAAACACATGCATACACGTAAACACACAGACAGAGCCGTGCACACAGGCACACACACGCCCACTCATCAACACACACGATCAGGGAAGTACACATACGCCGATATGCACGTGAAAACCAAGCAACATGTTCAAAAACATAAACGTGTGCACACATTCACACGCTCACACACTCACTTGTGCGCATTAAGTCTCACATTACATCAAACATTAAATCAATATGTGTCAGCTGATGGGGATGATTTAAAGAGTAATATTCAGCACTGCAGGGAGGCATGTTTAATATTAATGTCCTGCAGGCTAATAGCTGCAAAGTAGACATGTAAGAAAAGGTAAAGAGGCAAGACTCGTCATCAAACACTCGTTCGTCCGACCCCACAGACTAACGTCACACGCACATCGATTGATACACTGTAGGATCCTTTTTTAACTGGGTTATACCTTTTAAATATTGCTTTCAAAAGAACTGGATGCCAATTTCTGGCCATTAAAAAAAATACACAGTGGGGGGCAAATGAGAAAAGAAATGCAAACCTTTAGCACACTGCATTTACAAATATGGAAACAACAAAAACTATAGAAAAAACCTCTCAAACTTTGGTAGTTTGGACCTGTAGGAGTTCGAATAGCAGGATAATAGCGAGGCCAGGCTTTGGGGTTGCCGTTAATGTATGAATTGGTTGAGAATATGTGTATTAAAAAGAGATGACCTATGAAGACACATCGACAAGGCTCAAATAAAAACTGGTTTGAAATAATACCCGGGTCTCAATTAAAGAAGCCACTGAAACACAACCCTTGCTTCCTATTTCAAATTAAAAGCCTACCGGGGATTTGAGGAATTATGCTCATTGAGCCAGTGGACGGCATTTATTGTGAAAACATCTTATCAGGACTTTCACTGAGTTTCATTAATAGTAGCTTCACAGCAAATCAGGAAATAAAAAAATTGACTGAAAACTGTCTTTCTGCTTGAGAAGGAAAAGTGAGTGAACACTGAGTGGTGAGTATGACATGCCGTTGTTGTACTGTTGGAATTAGCACTGTGGAAATGTACATGGTACTGAAGACAACAGGTAAAATGAAGGGAGTTTTGAGTTTACAGCAAAAGCTAATTAAAACTGATCAGAAAACAGGGAGGGATCTACTAATCTTGATATAATAAGATGTACTTTTATAAAAGAGACAATTTGAAATAAAGGCCTCTCTCTCAAATAAATAATGCCACTATTTGTGTCCGGTGCGCGGTCACAGAAGGCTTGTATCATGTGGACGCGCCGACAGTTTTGTTGTCATTACTTATAATTCCTCATGGGGGCGACAGAAACTACGCACTACAGCTTTAATATGATATTAAAATGCAGAAGATGAACTATGTTTTAGTTTTGTCTAGGATTAGATGAGTTCTGCTTGTTCATGTGTTAATCTACATATTACTTTGTTTTCATGTATGTGCAATAAAATCAAGTCTAGGTCCGCTCACGAATAACTGAAATATTCAAAAGATGTCATCATTCCACAGGCAGGCAAATACTGCAGGCGAACAAACACATTCACACACTACACATGTGCCACTTCAGTTATTTTCTGTAGCTAGCCCTTCCTACAGTATATAATGAGGACAGAGATATCATCCGCAGGTGTCACTGAGCTTGTGGTGAGACCCTGCAGGCGGCGCCTGTGAACACAGCATCTAAAAAGCGCAGCCTTTCCAGATATATGAAAACACACTTTAATGTGAAAATCATGGCTGCATGAAACCGCAGGTCAGCGCTTTCTTATTTCCACCAGTCTAAGTAACGATGACAGCCTTTGGGGCTAATGCTATAAGGATTAACTCGGGGGTTATTTCCACTGCCTAATGCATTCTTTAAAAACAGCCTCGACGAGTTGCCAAAGTGTCCAGCTTTCCAGTTTAGCTTTTCACGCACGCTGCCTATACATGAGCTGCCTTTAACAATCTGCAACTGTCTGTCTGTCGCTCTCCACTTCTGAAAAATGAGTCAATTAGTGTAGGTGCCTTGGAGGAGACACTTTATCTTCCCTCAAACAGACGCACACACACATACTGCACATCGACACTACAACCGGATGGAGAATGAGGTGAAATTCAAAGCACAAAGGTCTATTACAGACAGAGTCTTCCAAGAAGATTTACTCAGAAATTGTCTTATAGAACTGTTTCACCTCCAGAATTCTTTAACCTTCTTTGTTATCTTCTTCTTTTTTTTTTTTTACCAGGGAGTGATTGCAAATAGGGTAGTGTTTTTTTCAGCATGCTCTGCTTCACATTCATCCAGCGCCTGTCACTCACTACTGGAGGCTGCCGGGAACACCTGAAGTATTTCAATGTGGACCACCGAGCGGCTCCAGTGAAATAGCTGGAAGTACAGTGTGACTGATGGGGCTTTCCGATAGCTTTCTGATGAATTTGAGCATTTTTGTGTCAAAAAGTAGTGTAAGTAGAGTATTTTGGGTGTTCCCTAATAGATTTGTTTGTCATTGGAAAGGTGAACAGCTAAAAAGAGCATCTCAAGCAATCCAGGAAAACACACACACACACACACACACACACACACACACACACACTCCGCCATGTACAGTATGCAATATTAATTAAATAATGAAGTAAGCCAGGTCTTTTACAGAAGTGATAAGGCCTATATAACACAGTCACTTGCATTAAATGTCATCAAACTATTATACTGGTCCAATCCCAGTTTGCTGTCAAGTACCAGACATGTTAATTAATAAATACATTTTCTAATTAATCAAGTCTCAACCATGTAAATCTATTTTTAAATGGCCATCACAAGCTCTGAAAGTCCAAGTAGTTGTTTTAAAATGACTATTTCTGTTCAACACTCCGAACCCTACAGTCATTCAATGTACAGTGAAGAAGGCCTAGTGAAAAAAGAGGCATTTTTTTTGTTAAATAAATTGCTTAATCAATTTTTCTCATTTATAATAGTTAATTAAAATGATGAATTACAGTTAATAATCTCCTGACCATTGACGTACTGATTAAATCGACTCATTTGGGCTCTAAGACATTTGACATTCATTTTTGGCACGCTGGGATTTTCCTGGCACACCCAAGATCCAGCCCCCCGAGAGTGACGGTCTAAGGCCAAAGTTTGATGATGCAAAGCTCCTAGGAGCTGATTCAGTTACATCGTACCGCCGGCGGGAAACTTTAAATGGACAGATGAAATTCAGTGGCATCAGAGACCATTACCCAAAAGATTTGAATGTGTCGAAAGCATCAGCGTGACAGAGCCGGAAAGAGCTGGGAGGCTGAAAGTGTGTGGCAGCGGGGGCCAAATGAATTCTTAATACATCCCTGCGTGGCGTCACTCATTTCTAACCCTTTCTCAATGTCTCTCCTTCCCTCTCTTGTTTTTATTGTATCCAAAGAGACACGAGGGAGGCAAACGACCTCCGGTTTCCATGGCAACCAATCGACTCAAATGAAGTTAATAGTCACAAAGAGAGGGGAAAAGGACAGAGAGAGACAGAAAGATGCAGAGGGGGGGGGGTATTTTGGTTGGGGGCTTTGGTGTCCTTAAGGACGATCCCATCATGCCTTGCGACATCCTGTGTGCATCCATTTGCCACTACTGCTAATGAAACTATGATACAAGGAGCAGCAATTTGTCAGAGACATTGCATTTAGAAAATACGGTTGGCCACGAAAGAGCGACAAACAGCAACCTCAGCAAAATAATTTTTAAGAACTGAATTTTAGGTTGAGTTACGCGCTAGAACTATTTTTAGGAGCAGTGATGTGTCCAGGTTTGGTGCCATCGGACCAAAGACTACTCCACCAATTTAGCATTGCAGTCCAATAACATTGTCGACTCACAAAAGGACAGTTAAAAAAATAAATAAATAAAAGGATCAAAGTCGATCGCAGCAGAACGAAAGACACTGCCTTTTTATTCCATGCCATCTTGTTCCTTGGCAAAACCTGCCGCCTATGTTACCCACAATGCAACTAGACCTCCAACAGTTCAGTCGGAGGCTCAGGTGTGTTATGCCCCAAGATGCACTGCGTACCAAAGACAGCGTCTCTAAACTGTATGCTAAGCTAGGCTAACCACTACTTAACACACAAACATGACCATTGACAGATTGTTTCATCTCGTTCACAGAACTAAAGTGTACAGTATTTCTCAAAATGTTCCATGAAACTAACTTAGAGCAATGATTAACTAAGTTCAAACTGTTTCTAAATGGGTTTTGAATTGGTATGAGCCATACATTGGCATAACCATGGGGATTTGTGATTTTTTTTTCCCCCTGTGTTTTGCAAAAGGAAGGATGTCACCTCTTTACCTGGTAATTTATTTACTCAGTTTTAAAAGCAAAGGCTTGCCTAAAAGTGTAGACTTGATGTAATGTACTGTGCTGCACTCAGCACTTTCGACAGTCGGCACAGCCATTTATTCTAACAACATTTACTGCTTTAGTCTTCCCTTTTTTGTTCTTCACACATTTATCTCACCTAAAACTGTTCTCACGTCGGCATTTATCTTTCAGTTGCTCGCGCTCTCTAGCCCTGCCTCCTCTTCCTCCCTCTATCCTCTCCTCCGTCACTGCATAATGTTCAGAGAGGCTGCTGGCCGGGTCTTTTTTATTTTTCTGGAATTTTCCATCAGGGGTTCTTCGATCCAGTACAGCTGACTGGATACGGGGTGGGGGATGGAGTGTGTGTGGAGGCGATGGGGTGTGCATGTGTGCAGCTTGGACAGCAGCAAATGTCATGGGATATCACACGGTAATGCTTCACAGCGTCTCATGTCAGCTCCTCTTTTCCCTAAGCTGTCGTGTCAGAGGAGTGCACGCGCGCGCACACACACACACACACACACACACACACACACACACACACACACACACACACACACACAAACACACACACACACACACACACACGCACGCACACGCCACACTCAAACACTCAGAAAAATGGATGGTTAAGGTTACGTGGATAATTGTCACGATGACAGTAACAACAGAAGCTATTACTTTGTTCTATGAATCTCTCGTTCATAGCTTTGCTTTTTTTGATAACTCTGCAAACCCTTGGTGTTCTCTCAATGAGCTTCATGAGGTAGTCACCTGAAATGGTTTTACCTTCACAGGTGTGCTTTGTCAGGCTTAATTTGTGGAATTCTTTCCCTTATTAATAAAAAAGCAAAGGGTGGCTACTTTGAAGAATCAGAAATATAAGACATGTTTTCAGTTATTTCACACTTTTTGTTAAGTACATAATTCCATATGTGTTCATTCATAGTTTTGATGCCTTCAGTGAGAATCTACAATGTAAATATATGAAAATAAAAGGAAACGCATTTGAATGAGAAGGTGTGTCCAAACTTTTGGCCTGTACTATATATAATAATTAAAACGTCTACATGAAATAACAACATGGTAAAGCATTGTTTTCTATATTCCTATGTGAATTAAAAATGCATTTCCTTAACAACTTTAGAGCAACATAATCTGCAAGAATCAGAACGTAAAGTGTCCTCTAAATGGCGTAAATATTGCAACGTAATGCAGTTTGGCCGCTGGCTTTTCCACATCGCAATAGAAACTAAGTGAAAAAAAAAATACATCATAGACATTTTTATACCGTTTTGTTGATTCATATCGTCAAATCGCCCAGCCCTAATTAGCGAGGCAAACCACTATCAGCCTCGATGCTGCATTTTGCAGTGTGTGCCAACAAGCTAGATTTGTATTTGGAAATATGCTTGACTATGGATTTTTACATGAACCAGACTATGTTTAATCTTACTCTGGTCTGAATGCTCAGTTGGCTGTGAAGTGCTGTTATTGTCTCTTGTGCTTCTCTTATGGCTCTGTGGAAAGTGGAAAATGATTCACAGAAGAGCATACCAGTTCAGCTACAGGCAATTAGGCATGAAACCAGTTATCGGAAGTGAGGAGGAACTCTAATAGGGCCATCCCTACCAGGTCTCGTGTTCTACTGGCTATCCTAACTGTGACAGATCATCAAAAGGACGATTAAAAAAATATATAAAGTTTTAAGAATTACTCAACTCTCCGCCTCCTCAAATCTCTGACTTCTGTTTCTGTGTGCCCCACTCTACTTCTCTCCCAGATGGCCTGTGCACAACTGCCATAGGATTCCTTAAGACAAGCTCTGCCCTGTTGCTGTGGCAACCAGCACTGACAAACATATATTAGGAAGCCTCTGTTAGGTGTGCATGCTGTGTTTGTGTGTGCATTTGTACTGTGAAAAACACACATTTTGGCCAATTAAATCACCATCAACGCTCATTATTCAATATCTTGACTGAGGATTCATTCTGTAAAGGATTGTTAACTGATTCAGTCTTAGTTAGCTACCATTCCACCAACGAGACCACAGTTTGGTTTAATTATGTGTTATCAGTGTTTTTGACTCACTTCCAAACTCATTTGACGCTACAAGCCCAAAACCGCATGCCCACACACACACACAAAAGGAGGGGATCCATGGTTTCACTGAGATTATGAGATTACTACGAGTTAATTTAGCAGTCCAGCAACTCCTGGAAAACAGACAGGCCGATAAACTGCAGGAGCAAGGAGGACTGAAGGCACGGAGATGGATTAAGTTCTACTAGTTTACTAACAGCTGCCAACTAAGGTGTATTTTGGCAGTGATGGGGAGATATTAGGAATGGAAGTAGCAGGGAAATACTCAGTGTGCAATTACAGATTAGATACAAACAGGAAAAGACACACGCATGCACACAAGTCTTCCTTTTTAGACCATCTGTTGGGATTTTTCTGTGCTTTCCGTCTCTTTTTTTCTTCTCCCTCCTCTACTCTCTCCCTCTCTCTCTCTTTCTGTGATGTGATGTGGTGGTGATATGACGTTAAGTGCGTAGGTTTACTCTCCTGCCCACGGCCACTGTTAAACGCTATTTTAATCCACCGGCACTGCCGGGCTTGTGTAACTAAGAGCAAAAACCAGAGGAACAGACTGACCACTAATTACACAACACAACTACTGGCAGAGCTAAAAATACCAAGACCAGTGTGAAATGTCTACAACACAATACCATTAAAAAAAGAAAAAAAAGAAGGCATAAGCCAAAAGTCCCGAAGCCACTGAAAGTTTACTATCTGTCCAAATAGCAGACGGAATATAAGTGTTGCTATCAATTTGTAACATGGAAAGATCAGTGAATATCTGTTGCATCTATTTTTCACAGCCAATTTCAAAATTGGCATAAGCTGCTTTTATTTCGTGTTGAGAGCAGAAGACATAGCTACCTAAGTAGAGCAAGGTAATGAGGAAACTGAACAGACTTAAAGTGCAATACACAATTTGTTTCTTACAGCAACAAGTGCTCTACACAGTCCCTCCAGAAAAACGCAATTATGCGATCGCATAATTCAATGCATAATCAGCCAAAGTCCGCATATTGATGCGGGGGCCGCATTTTTTCAAATATGCCGCACTTTCGCCGCATAAATTGCCGATTTCCGCGCAAAATGTGCGGGGCTTGCATGATTTCACTTTTTTTTTCTTTTTCATCAAACTGCAGTTTTTGCAAGTTCCCGCAATTTCATTGCATAAAATTGCATAAATATCCCGCATACTCCATTGCATCTTTTAACAAAACGTGCCGCATAATCAAGGATTTTTGCCCGTAACAATCACAAAAAAAATTCGCATTTTTCTGGGAGGACTGTCTACAGTGACTTCAATATATCTCTACTTCTAAACTGGCCTGAAAAACAAAGTACACATTTGCCATACAATGTGCGTTTAAAGTATATATCCATTTACCAAATGGAACGGCAGTGATTGGCAGAACAGGCAGCAAAGTGACAAATTGACAGCACTCTAGCCCAATGGATTGGGGTGGCACCAATCCACCCACCCCGGGCCCCCCCTCTAGACCCCTGTGGAG
Source organism: Perca fluviatilis (assembly GCF_010015445.1). Lineage (NCBI taxonomy): Eukaryota > Metazoa > Chordata > Actinopteri > Perciformes > Percidae > Perca > Perca fluviatilis. The sequence continues at coordinate 11,990,079 of NC_053112.1, forward strand.
AGGACAGAAATGTAAAGCCGCCTCCGCACGATAGGCAGGAAAACCGCTTTGCGCTGGCCGTTCCATTGATTTCCTACGGGGAGAGCGGTGCCGACCAACTAAGCGCTCGGATTTGTCACTTTGCGCTGCGCTCACAGTTCAAATTACTTCAACTCTGACCTAGTTGCCACTGACCTTTCAAAAGCGCAGCCAATGAGATAACAGCATGCCGTTACCTAGCAACAGGAAAAGAAAGTACTGAGTGAATGAGAGACAATTAAGAGCAAAAGGCAGATGTGTATGCGGTGCAAACATCTTGTACTATAGGCCAAAATAAGAACCTACTGTAGATCTATGCCTCTAGTTTCACAACAGTTAACACAAGTAAGCTTTGACTGCAGCTGTAGCACCACAACAATATTATAGGATTATTATAACGAGCTTGAAATAAGGAAGTTAACTACTTTATTTAAAAAAATGTTATGTACTTGTTGATGGGATGGTGCATTTTGGTAGTTTTTTGCGCCATTCTGGATGTCTAAAAAAAATGTAAAATACATTTTACAAAGTTTTTTTTTAAGATTATTTTTTGGGCATTTTTGGACAGCTGAAGACATGAAAGGGGTGAGAGAGGGGTAATGACATGCAGCAAAGGGCTGCAGATTAGAGTTGAACCCAGGCCTGCTGCTTCGAGGAGTAAACCTCTATATATGGGCGCCCACTCTACCAACCGAGCTATCTGGGCGCCCAAATAAAAATAAAAATAGTTTTTGGCCTGGATTGCCTCGATGAAGGGGAGTGAGGAACCGGTGATGCGTTGGGAAGTTTTCACCACCCCTTTGAATGTACTTTTTCTATGTCCTTTATTGATTTGTTTATGAATATTCATAAATTTTGTTTCTGGATCCTTCATCACCCTTTTTGGATGAACCACACCAGCCATCATAGAGCTTGTCAACAAATTGGTGTGCATGATTTATAAATATGGGTGTGGTTTGCTTTTTTTCAAACATTTTCATCTGACAAAGAGCCATGTATATTGACACATTGTCATTACTAAACTTGTGCGGCTTGGAATAAGTGTGCAGGCGCTACCTTTTTATTCACTGACCCGGTCATAGCCTTGCTCCTACATGATGTCAGCTGTCAAGGACCTACTGCTTTTATTTTTCATCTGCTGCTGCCTTCATGCAGGATATTATGCATAGTCAATGACAAATTGAATGTCTAGACTTTCTGTTTTCATGTACATGGAATTGGGATTGGGTAAAAAAGACTCAGTGGACGTGGGTTTCTCCTCAGTCGTCTGTCAGCAGCTGTAGATAGATTTGAGTTCATCTGGAGGCTGACAGATAATGTTCAGTTAGAATGGGAGGGATCCAGTTGTCAGCAACTGAGTACCTTTTCAGTCTGCAACTGTCTTTCCACAAGCCTATAGGCCATCGCTGTAAAACTGAAGGCCATAGTGTTGACCACCTGTCTCTCTTTATTTCTCAACCCGGCTCCCTTTCGTTCTAACCTCTCTTCACATTCAAAAACAATTAAACCCCCAAGTAATAATGCTTTCTAGGAAGTTGTTTAAGAGACAAAGCCCTGCTCAACCAAGACAAGAAGCAATGTGTATGTCTACTATAGAAGGACAAAACGTTTACTCCAAATAATAATGAATCACTGCTGAATTTCGCAAAAAAATGATAGCTGGACTAATACAAAGGCCTAACAATAATGGTCTGTGGATATGCAAGCCTGCTGCTGTCTTATTGTTATATTGTTCTAGGAAGTTCAAATGTGACACTTCAGTATCAACAGTCAAGTTACGTGTTTAGATAGCCAAGAATCACAGTATTTGAGTCATCTTGACTCCTCTTTTTCATGACTAATTTGTGACTGAGTCCAAGCATCAATTATGCAGCTTCTTTCCTTTTCCTTCACCTATTTTCCTACCATCTTTTCTCCCAAACCTCATCAATATTGTACATCCTCAATTCACTCCTTCCCATACTCTACATCTTTTTCCTTATTGATATCCCTTTTGTATCACTCTTCCTCTCTCTCTGCAGACTGATCTCATGAAGTGGCGTATGTATGACATGCCAATTCGTATGCCATTACTGGCGTGTTATCAAGACGCATACTCGCTTTTTAGCGTGTTTATCAACGCCGTTTGGCCTCCATTGACTTACATTGCCTTGCGATTGCGTGTGAATTGACGCCATAGCGAGTAGTATGAAAGGGCGAAAATCAGCGTAGGGAGGTTGGTCGGGGTGGAGGATGGGTCAAACACAGGACTTTCACCCAGGAGAGCGGGGATCGTGTCACGCGTGTCATGTTTCCTTTGTTTCCTAAACCCAACCGTAATCTCGCGATAACACGTAGCCTCAAGTGGCGTGTATGTTTACGCTGTGACGTTGCAGACTGCCGTCCGCTGTATACAGCGTAGACATACTACAGCCCAAAATGCGTACAGATAACACGCCACTTGGCTTAAAAAAGTGGGCGTCTATGTTTACGCGAAGTCATGATATCACGTTGCTCTCTGCATTGCTCTACCATCTGTCTCCTGTAAGGAGGTCAATAAGTCCTTGGAGCTTTTAAAATGAGTGCTTGAGAATGCTTTGTCCTGCGTTTTTCTATTGCTTGGCATTATCATAATTAGGGTGAGACATAACAAATTGAAAACCTTAATATTCATGATCTTAACAAGAGGAACAAAGTGTGGTATCTGTAGGGACAAGTGTCACTTTCAGCAGGGACTAGACGCTTCCTAAATTAAGACGCTAATTTCGGTTCGCAGAACACAAACATACACTCGTACACATACACACACACAACACATTAACGCATGCCAGTCAACAGTTCCCACGATGACACCATGCAGATAGCAATCATTGGAAGCGATTGTTAATGACAGGCTAATGACTGTCATTTACCAAACTTGATAGAATGGCTTAATTTGGCTCTGACTCAATTTTTCACTCTTCGTCTGTCTGGACATTTATTAGTACTGCTGTATCTAAGAAAAACATCAAATAAAAATAATGATATTATTTATGTAATGCATTCACCATTTGTGTGATCTAAAGACTAACAGTTTACCACATGTGCTGCACTGTTCCTTAATAACTTAAAGGAACTGTTTGGGAAATTCAAAGTGTGTTGGCCTCTTTGATCACCCATCAAATAACATAAAATGTGTGCATGCCAAGTTTGTATGGTTGTATTATTTGTGGGTTGTTTCTATCTTTTTTTATTGTTACAATAAAGCATTTTGGTAATTGGTTATTATATAAAGTTGCAAAAATGCCTTATAAGTACAATAAGAGGAATCCAGTTAAAGAATTTCTGGTGGGTAAAGATATCAGAAAGTTCCAAACACACACACACACACACACACACACACACACACACACACACACACACACACACACACACACACACACACAGGTCTGAGGGAACTTATAGTAGCACAGGGTCAGACCACCTGATTTCTATAAATCACCATGGTGACCCAGATGGCTGTGAGGTGCACAAAAGCAAAAGCGAGGGATGAAAAACATGGGACGAGGCAGGAGGAAGGAAACACAGGAGAACAACAGAAATGATGGTGCTGATACAAACACACATCCAACCCCATATACAGGATTGTGCTGTGATAATTACTGGGTCTGCGGCTGTTTGAAGGCTGCTGCTCACCTTGGATGACCCCGTACCCACAACCACAACCCCACACACACACACACACACACACACACACACACACACACACACACACACACACACACACACACACACACACACACACACACACACACACACACACACACACATTATTTCCTCTCATTCAGCTACAGTGATTTCATTGAATGCTGAGTGCTGCTGCTGAAGTGTAAACCAGCAGCTGCTTTCAAAGACAGACTGAGTTTGTCCTCTGTATGAGAACACTTGCACACCTTTAAAGCGCCCATGTTATGCTCATTTTCAGGTTCATAACTGTATTTTAAGGTTGTACCAGAATAGGTTTACATGGTTTAATTTTCAAAAAACACCATATTGTTGTTGTACTGCACAGCTCTCTCTCACTGCTGCAGATCCTCTTTTCACCTGGTTTCTGTTTTAGCTACAGAGTGAGACCTCTTTTCTTCTTCTTCTTCTGTACTATCTTTGATTGCGCTTTCGCATACGCGGTAGCTCAGATGTAGAGCATGTCAGCTAGCTAACTCTAGAGACAGTAAAAGAAAGCCTGTTTCTCCAACTTTGGTCAGTTACAAGGCAGGATTAGCTGGGAGACTTCTAAATGAGGGCGCACATGTAAATAGTTCTTTTGTAGATTATGGTGAACTTGTGTGTGTTGTAGCAGTGATTTGCTATTGAGAACGACGTAGCATGCTAGCGTTAGCATTAGCCGGCTAACGCTAACGCTACGAGCTAACGGTTGTGGTTAGCCAGCTCATTTCGGACTGTGACGTCACAGTCCGAGGCCGATTTTGAACAGCTCACTAGGAGACTGAAAGCAGGACACATTCAGAAACTGTATCTCACTCAAAACAGCATGGATGGATTTTTTTCAAAGTTTGTATGTGTGGAAGCACCAGAGACACAAAAGAACACCCCAAATCCCAGAAAAAAGTGTTTTTTTCATAATATGGGCACTTTAATGACCTTCTGAAGCGAAACAAAACAGACTATTAGTCTATAGTCAAACCCCACTAGTAGCACAGCAAGGCTACAACACTCGCCACCAAAATGACAACATACTTGTTGGATGAATGAAAGACTGAGACATTTTTCTTTTTTCTTTACAAATCCTTACCAGTAGTGGGGCTGAAACAATGTAAAGCTTGGCCTAAGCAGCTCAACTTAAAGCTGTACTGTGTCAGATTTAACTAGAACTAGAAGTACAGCTGAGGCTGAAGGGAATCTAGTGTTTAGATATTTCCCGGTCATTATCTGAAGTATTAAAAAACATTTCGACCTGCGGGTTGAACTAGATGACAAAAATCTGTAGACATCATCCTCATGGCACCAGAGCTGACCAGCTAACCAACTGGCGTCAACATTTCTATTGCCAGGTCGCTAGGGTAACCTCAAAATAGTTGGCTGCCATTACAGTAAGTAAGAAAGTAGCAATTCAACAGTCATCACAAAACCTCTATGTTCTGATAGCAGTAGCTTGCCTTGCACAACATCCCACAGCTAGCGAAACAGCAGTGTAACAGCAAAAGTAGCATTGAATGCCTCATAAAGAACTTGTCCTTTAGAGATTTGATATGAGAATACAGGGCTTTAAAAGCTCGCCATGCTTAATGTTTTGCATCGTGTTTTTTACACACACACACACACACGTGTTATGCACCCTTTTACCATCTCTCTGCAGGAGCCAGTGTGTTATTTCAGCACTTGCAGGCCCAGTGGGCGATGCCAAGCTGACAATAATATGTATTGACAGCAACCAGCAGGAAGTCAGAGCAGCAGTACATGATGTCAACAGAACAGGCCGAACTACAGGCTCACTAACTCATCTGGAAACTTTTTGTAACTAGCAGACTCACAGTCTTGTTAAAATTGTGCGACGTAAAACAAAATAAAAACTCCTTGCATAGTGTCTTTAATGGCATCGTAGCACCAAAAGGGACAATTTGTATTTTGCTTCCCACCACCACCATCTGTCAGCTGATTACATGTTTAGGTTTTTTTTGTTTTTTTTTTGCTAAAGGTCCTATGACATGCTGCTTTTTGGATGCTTTTATATAGGCTTCGCTTGTCCCCTAATACTGTATCTGAAGTCTCTTTCCCGAAATTCAGCCTTGGTGCAGAATTACAGCCACTAGAGCCAGTCCCACAATGAGTTTTCGTTAGGATGTGCCATTTCTGTGTCTTTAGCTTTAGATGCTATTGAGGAGGGGGGGGGCAAGGTGGAGGGTGGGGGTGTGGCCTTGACCAACTGCCATGCTTCGCTTGTTTGCAAGCCATGATATCTCTCTCTTTCTCATGGGCGGCAGGCTTGTGCAAAATTCAGAATTTCAGAATTGGCCTCCATTCAATTCATGAATTGGAATTTTAATTGAATTGACTCTGCCCCACAGGAAGTTGAATTTGAATGACAGGAAGTGGAATTAAATTCATGGAAATTCAAAGAAATTCCACACAAAACAGAAAAAATGTGTTGAATCTCACATGCATTCAGTGTTAGGAAAGTTACTTTGGAAATGTAATTACTTACTGTTATAAGTTACCCATTATAAATGTGGTTTGGATTACTTTATTTGGATTACTTTATCAATGCAAAGCAATTTTCTTTTAATTTGATTAGTAACTAATTACACATTTTACCTCAGTAATACAACTAAATACAATTAATTTTGTTTCAAAAATCAGTAGCATAATACCATCAAGAGATGGTTTTTAAAATAAAAGACTGTCTGTCTGTTAACTTCCTTGTAGATGCCTTTTGAAATTTGAAGTAGCCTTGATGGAGCCACAGACTGGAGCACTGCAGTGCTTGCATATGGCTCTGTGGTTTCCAGGTGTTGGTGTTGGAATTGGTTCTTCAAAATGAACTAGTACAGATGACCTTTTAGGCCTGCTATTATTTTCCATGTCGCTGTTATTTCAAATCTATAAATGTTTGTAATCTGAAGTTGTAAGGGACTTCTGTTAAATAATTGGTTAACGTAAAGCATTCTGGGAAGTTAAGTCATGTTCCACAAAATTAAAATTACAATCACAATTATTATCTGTGACTAGAGGTTTTAACATTCATTGCTGGGGGGAAAAAATGTCCTGTTAATGTAATCTGTACAAGTAGTTCAAACTAATATCATTTATAGAATATGTAATGCAATCATATGTGAAATTGTCATGCCATGGGACCTTTAAACTTGAATAAACAATTTATTTCAAGATGTTGGTGCAATTATAATTCACCAGACAATTTGCTGGCTTGCAGCCTCTACTTGCTCCCAAATTGAGATTCGCTAACATTTTTGGCTTTTGTGAGTGCAAATCTAGCTCCATTTCATAGGTTCTATTAGTCAGACAACTGTCAGATCGCCAAAGTAGTGAAAGTCTATTGAAGAACTTTTTTCAAAATAAGCACAATGATAGTGGCACCAGGAAAAAGGACTTCTTTACAACAGAAATGGTTTAGATTCCTTGTCTTAATTTCACACGTGCAAGCCAAACTTTTAGAGGTACAAAGTGCATCAATCTACAAGTTAAAGTGCTCATACTGTGCTCATTTTCAGATTCATAATTGTATTTAGAGGTTATATCAGAATAGGTTTACATGGTTTAATTTTCAAAAAAACACCATATTTTTGTTGTACTGCACTTTTCACCCTGTGTGTTGAGCTCTCCGATTTAGCTACTGAGTGAGGCATCTCAATTCTATTCCAATTATGTTTGGAGTCGCACATGCGCAGTTTGGAGCAGTTTGTGAACAGTGTTTTCTGTTGGCGATGGTAAGTCCCTTTGGGGTGGACTTATATAGCATAACAGAGGAAAGGGAAAAAGATCAAAAGCATAATATGAGCACTTGAAATAACAACAACTTTACCTAAATTCTCTAAATCCTGACCCTCTCATGTGAGATGGATGTGAAACCTCACACCACAAACAGTGGTAATAATATCTCCAAAATCAGACAACCATGAAACTACTTCGTCATCTTGTTAGCTTGTTAGCTCAGTAGCGGTAGAAGCTACAAGGACATAGACAAGGAGTAATAGTGAGAGATTGAACCATATTGACAAAAACAAAATCTCAAACAAATCTTGCTTGTGATATTCATGATATTGAGGTCCAACAAAAAAGGTTCCCCAGGTTACTTCTGTTAGCTAGCTACCATTTTCAAGTTTTAGCTATTTTTATTAACTAGGCTATCTGGCAACTGCTATTTTTTTTTTACATTGTTGGTCATACACAAACACACTGTTAAAAAACTGAAGCTTACTTACTAGCTAGTTGCTCTTTTATTTATTTTTTATAATTTGTTGCTTTAATCTATCAGCTACCTGATAGTTAATAATTAGCTTCAGGCTGGCAGCCTGTTAGACCTTCCTAGGTTTGTTAAATTCAGCGCCCAATGGGCGTAGCTGTGTGTAACAGCATAGCCGCTATTTTTATTAACTAAAACAACTAACGTCAAAAGGGATATTAGAGTACTTTGTTTGACTAACTAACTAATAACTAATAATGTGTGTTGTGTGCTGTGATGAAATAGTTGAAAATCAATTGCTAGCATAATGTTATCAGTTGTAAGCTATAGAGCATAGGCGTGAGTAATCGGCTAACGTCAGCAATGCACACAATTATACAAAACCATTCACTTTCCTCAATGTTGACATGGAAAACTCATGAGCCTTTTGTATTTATTTGTTATTATTCATAGGTGTGTGAATAACATACACTTACAGCCAGTGGTCTTCTTTCGCGTGTGTCCAACATAATCCATCACAGCAGGAGAAGAGGAGAAGAAATTGAAGAGCCTGTAGAGTTCACGAAGGCAGTGTATAACTAGACAAAGCTTAATGATCTAATGACAGAATCCCAAGGGAACCAAAAACCCAAGCTAAACCTACATCCATCTAACCTGATGGCATTGAGGACTGATTGATGTCGCTATTGAATTATTGATTGCTTTCTTTACACAAGTGGCCTGAAGTTGACATTCGGCACAATAGGGTGAGTTACACCTCAAACAACAGCAGTCATGTCAGAGGCCAAGGCAAAAATAGGACAGAATTGATCCATGGGATCAGGGTGCAGAGGAACAAAGGAAAACACTGTTGGTAATTTGTGTTTTGGCCCTCAGGCAATATTGTTTGGCAAACATATTACACCGAGACAGGATTTTGCGACTTGTCTGTACCACTGTTCCTCTTTGCTTCTCTCAAAAAAATGTGTTCTCTTTCACGTTGCCAAAATATGTATGTCCACCATCTGCTATTGCTAAAAAACTAAAAGCTTTAACTTCATATGGCACGCGTGTTCAGAGCCATAAAAGAGAGAGGCTAAAAGTAGCACCATTACTATTAAGTAAACCATACAGAGAGAATAAGATACCACTCTTTTATATTAATTTCATATCTGTACTTCTCTGTCTCACTCCTACAGATGTTACCCTCCAGTCATACCAATGAGAGTCAGCAAATTAAACTGTAAAGTACTTGTGCTCTGTTTCATGGCTCTCTGAAATTGTATTAAGCTCATTTGTCTGTGCCATCGCCAATGCTGGTTCTTAACTGCTGTAAGAACTGAGACTTATAGATGTAATAGAATGAAAGGTTCGCCATTAAAATGAATTGCAGCTTCTGCCGAGAAGCAAATTGTATATTCAGTGAAATGGTATGCCAATGCTGTGATAAAAGAGGTTGTGGACCCTGCAGAATATATTGTATGAAGGAGTTCATTCCCAAACAACTCATGTCCATTTTGGAAAGAAGTCATGTATTATTTAGGGTTGGGTTATGTTTTTGTTGGTGACAATTGGGTAAAACCAAACACACACACACACACACACAGACACACACACACACAAACTTATAAGCATGACAGCATATACTGACATGCACGAATGCTCTTATTCTCTCCTCACACATAAGTGAATGTAAAAGTATGAAAAAAATTGCTTCAACACATACTGCCACACACACCATCAGTCCAAGTGGATGCTTATTCCCCATCTGTGTCACACCGCTCTGTCAACATGTGGCAGCAAACATTTCAAAGAGAGGAGAGGAATAGCAGGAGGAGGTGAGAGCAGATGAGTAAACCAGCCTATCAGAGAAGTTGTTAAACTAGTAGTATAAACTAGTTTGGCTTGAATGAGGCTTTTTCAGTATTCAATTAGCTGCAGTTTTAGCTTGTGAACTACATCTGCACTGCTATTCAGCCATGGTAAAATAGAAAAGAACAGTGATAAAAGAAGCAGAGGATACAAAAAGGGGGAGTGGTTGCAATTAACAGTCCAGTGGGGGAAAGGAAACGGGGAAAGGAAGCAGTGAAGGGGGATGGAAAAAAATAATCTAAAACATTTCATTTGACTAATAATGGATTTAAATGTTAAATATAAACTGTAGTAAATGAATACATGAAGGGATTAAGGGAGCAAAAGAGAAGAGTAAAAGGCAGGTCCTCCTATGCAGCCTTTCCACCGGTTTGACGGGTAGGTACAGTGACATTAGCATAGCGATTAACAGTCACATTAGCATAATGATTAATACCGGCATTAGCATAAGCACAGCTGCTGGGTGAGCAAGGGAGAGTGCCAAAGAAAGTCAAGGTAACACAGCAATAAAAAGAGAAAGAGAAAAAAATAATGAGTGGCAGAAGAATGGGAGAGAATAGAAAATATATGAAGACAGAAGATGTCTTTTTCCAACCATCATAGCTGTTGACAGCTTCAACATGTCTTCATGAATAAGTTTACCCTTCATCCATGCTGCATTTCCAGTTATGAGAAAGGAGTGTCCCAAAGAGGAAGACTAGCTGTCAGTTCTATTTACCTGGGCAACACAGCCACAATATGTGTCCATGTCTATGTAAAGCTGGGCAATATATCAATATAATATTGATATATTATGCTAGATATCGTCTTTAATTTTGGATATTGTCCAAAATGTAAGACGATATCTAGCCTCATATATCAATGGCAACACAGCCACAAACCGTGTCAATTTCTATGTAGGGCTGGGCAATATATCGATATAATATTGATATCGTTAATTAAGAGGCTAGATATCGTCTTAAATTTTGGACGATGGGTTTTGGCTGTGTTGGGTGCTGGGAAATAGACCTGTGTTGTCTTTTTTTCTGGTTTTAAAGGCTGCATTACAGTAAAGTGATGTAATTTTGTGAATTTACGAGACTGTTCTAGCTGTTCTATTATCTGCCTTTACCCACTGTTACGGCCACAGCAAACAAACAACTTAAATGTGACCGTCAACATATCAAATAACACCAAACCCGAGGAGTAAATTAAGATTTATTCTCAAATTAACTATTATTGATTAAACTAAAACTACGGGAGTCTGGAGGTCTGGCCAAAAAGAACGAAAGAAGGGAAGAAGCCTGAGCCAACCCATCAAGGGCCGTCGGACCCAGAACTCCCAATAAATGACAAAATAACGCCAACATGTTCCTATTTACATGTTGTGATTTGTAGAGTCGCAGCGTGTACAAAAACCAACGTAACATGTTGGCATTATTTTGTCACTTATTGGGAGCAGTAGGATTGTTTGAACCATTCACCTGCAGGATCTGTGATGGGCTGCTGCCGCTGGAGCCGTCAGACAGCCTTACAGCACGCACGGAGATGAGAAGGGTATGTATGGACTTGTCTAACTCTTGGGGTTACAGTGAATAAGCTAAATTCCCAATAAGTCGGCGTGTTCCTTTAAGGACCCCCTCGGAAACGAGATGCTGCATCTCAAGAGGTTACTCCTAATAAAGAAATCTTCAACATTACTGATGATAATTTATCAAAAATCTCATTGTGTAAATATGTTGTGAAAGTCAACCCTACAATATCGATATTGATGTATTTGGTCAAATATATTGTGATATTTGATTTTCTCCATATCGCGCAGCTCTATTTCCATAGGTGGACTACTGGATACAAACGCTATGAAAATGCATAGCCAACAATCCAGGATGTTACTTTAAACCTGTAGATTATAAATAGTCCAGTAAATCATTTGCAAACTAACAACCTCATTAATATCTCAATCAGACTTCAGTCTGAATGAAAGAAATAAAAATCCTACAGGTTCTTTTTCTTTCTTTCTTTTTAACATATAACAATATGTAAACATGTACACACTGCACTGTGAACTCACGCTTCTGTGTGAATTCATATCACTGTTTCTAGCATATAGAGATTGCAACACATGTTAACGTCCCCTACAGCAGTCCAGCAAATGGACATCCCATTTGAGATGCAAAAAGAATTACAAGTGAGGCTGGAGTTAAGTGCTTTCAGACAGTGAGTGCTTTCTAGCTGCAGCCTCCACTGTTTTCAACAGACGCGACGGCAGCTATGCCACCGCTGGCAGGGGCAGGAGCAGCGGCAAGGAGAGGGAGAGCGGCTGCTGATGCATTCAGAGTTTCTGATGATTCAACTCTTTCCAACTTGCTCGCTTTGTGACCACGACAACCACAGAAATAAAAGTGAATGAAATGATGCAGGAGTTCTATGAGTTCTTTGAATTTGACACCTCTTTACCCACAAAGAAGAGAAAGATCAATGATGAGAAACGGTATTGGAGCAACACGAGCCTCAACATTTATATTATCCTATCAAGGACAATAAAAAACTTTAGGATACTCGTTACTTAGCAAAACCCGATGTATTAATTGTGGCCAAAAATCATATATTTTAATCGACAACCATCTCTATTTAGCTGTGTTATGAGATCATATCTAGCAGCAGACTGTGATATATCATACAGGGTAGGATCAGAGGTAGCTGCGAGGTGTCAGGGCAGCTTTGCATCCTGCCGCCACTGATTTAAAATACTGATCTGTTCCACGCTTCTGCCATTAGCCTCCGCCGGGAAGCTAACGTTAGTTTAGCTAACAGCTAATTCAGCTAACCGCTAGCTGACAGATTGATTCAGTCTAAAATAACGTTAACTCAAACTAAACAGTGGGGAAAGCAGGCTACAGCTGATGTAACAGTTTAACGATTATTTTCAGGTTTTATTTTGAGGGTCTTTTAAAGTTATTACATGCTGTCTCAGCTAGCGGTTAGCCGAATTAGCTGTTAGCTAAACTAACATAGCTTCCTTTATTCAGTGGTGCGCGGTTGTTTATGGGATGAGTAGTTCATTCGCTCTGAAATGACGATATGTACACAGTCTTGTACCTTTGACTTTTTGGGGATTTTCTGTTTGTTTTTTCACTCAAAATGGTATGTTGTACGCTTATGAGTCACGTACCGTCCGGTTAGCCCAAGGCATGGTCTAAAACTCTTTATGTACGGATTTTTCCTCAGAGGAGGGGCGGGACTGTCCTTTTTAAATCTCAATAATGCATCTGAGTTAAGCAAGGTGATTGGTTGATCCAAAAACTGAAGAAAAAATAAACGGTCTATGCTATACTTTTGTGTAGCCCAGAGAAACATGTTCCACCCCGAACTGCCCAATGTCAATTAAGAATACTCCAGGACGTCCTGGATGTTTCATTGCTTATGTGACTTTCCAGTCGATTCAGCATGGGATATGTACAATTCCGCAAAAACAAATAGCAATTACACAAGGATGGTAAAATGCTGGCAGCACATCGGTTTGAATGTGGTATGCTGTGTAGAATCAGAAAACTCAGGTCCAAGTAAAATATTTCTCTGAACCACTTTTGTCCTGGTTCGTCGATTCAGTGAACTGAGTTTATTGTGTACAAGTGCTCTCCAACCACCACTTTCAACATAATATAACATGCCTTTGGGTAGCAATATGGTTAAGATTTAATAAGATACTGTATCTTGTAGTTACATAAATCATACTGCTGGAAATAGCGGCTGGAGGAAACAATTTGGCTCTTTTTTCAGTTTAATTGCACAATTATTGATATTAACATTGAATCAAATGAGTCCCTGTAATATGAGAGGATCGTTGTTATTGTAGATCAATCAACACCCCAGTTGGCAGCTCTACACTGTTTTTTGGGTTTCACTGACCCTCCTGTATAAAATCATCTGTCACTTTTAGCAAATGAGCGAGTGTTATTTACTTGTATTTTTGCAAGTACTTAAGCTGTGCTTTAATTTACCAATATCACACTATAATAGATATGAATAAGTAATGGTATACATCTATATACAGTACATCATTTAAAAACTATCATATATAATTTCTAAAATATCACCGACTCTAGGTTAGATGTACGACTTCCGAAGGTTCATGAAGATTAACAAACAGTTGTAATTATGTATTACTCACTGCCCAATGTCAATTAAGAATACTCCAGGACGCAACAAAACCAGAAAAAATCAAACCAAAGCAGATGGAGGATGCATAAATGTATGCCAAGAGCGGCAGCAATGAGATGTCAACCTAAAGTGCCCTGCCAGAGCTAATCACATCTTGTCAAGGCAAGTTTGTTCATACAGACTGCAATTACAGGGTCAACGGGCTTCAAAGATGTCTTTAAAACAAGAAAACATTGACAACTCATCAAAAAGAAGATAACATCCACTTATACCTGTCCTGGAAAGAAATATATGTATATATCAAGTGGGCAATTTATCAAAATACCAGCGTGGCCAATCAGGCCACTGCTCTGTCAGATTATGCTGTGCTATACACAACTTGCCTGCCAAGCACTGTTCAGCAGAAAAAAAGTACCTTCAGACATCATTAAAGGAAACACCTGCAGCCACTGCCAGGAAAGTAATTTTATCAATTAAACTGATTTTGTTGAGCAGACATTTTGTAGAAGATCCAATTTAGCTGCATTAATCCCATCATCATCCAATCACGTAAACCAAAGGGTATTTCTCAACTGTCAATTAGCTGAATGATGTTATTCTATTGATGCAGAGCACTGGAAAAAGGCAACACTATCTATATGACCATGTCACCACACAGACACCCCATTCATTAAAATAATGTCTACATCTTGGGCTCCTGGGTAGCTCACCTGGTAGAGCAGGCGCCCACATATAGAGGTTTATTCCTTGATGCAGCGGCCGTGGGTTCAACTCTGACCCGTGGCCCTTTGTTGCATGTCATTGCCCCTCTCTCTCCCCTTTCATGTCTTCAGCTGTCATCTATAAATACAGGCTTAAAAATCTTTAAAAATAAATAATGTAAGCATCCTACACTCCAATGCTCACATAATTTAAGTGACAGGATCTTGTCCATATGCTCCATTGCAGGCATCACGTGCCATACTGCTGCTCAGTGCCAAACCAATCAGCAGCCAGATCTAGTATCACATGACCAGTGATCTTATTAGAGGTATCACTCCAGGACATTGAATAGATAGTATTTGAGCAAAATATCAAACAGGTATCTTAAACTCTTCTTTTTTTTCTTTTCACACATAAGGCGCACAGAGTGAGAGGCTCAATGTATACACTGCACATGAATTTGTGTGGATGTATCTTTGGATATGTCTGAAAGTGAGAGTTTACGTGAGAGTGTGTGTATGCCATAATGCTGTTGGCACAAAAGGGCCACATGTGTTGGTCCAGAGGAGATTGAAATTGAATTGGAAGCTATTAATCTGACCTTCCCTTGCCATCAGATTTGGTTTGGAGCAGAATATATATTCACTCCACATGCTCTGTTTCCCTTTGCACAGCCTGCTTCTCTTCTCTTCTCTCTCTGGGTTTATCTCTCCCCCGTATCTCCCTCCGGCCCTCCCTTTTTTCTCCATCTACAGGTACAGGTTTAGATGTGGAGAGCAGAATTTTACTTCTCAGCATTTCAAATGATCTATTTTATTCCCTCCCCCATGCTGCTCTGATTATCCCTTCTCTATGTGAATGAACCCGGCAGTGTTTCTGCCTGAGAGCTGGTTAACATGATATTTGCAGCTCAGCATCTCCACTTTCCGCCCAGCATCAGTGGAATCACACAGATGTGGATACAATGACAGTACTCCCTGTTGGAAACAGCTTTGTTGTAGGTCTACAAAGTAGGGAAGAGAAACCACAGGCCGTGACGAGTTTCCCTTGATGTTTCATTGCTTATGTGACTTTCCAGTCGATTCAGCATGGGATATGTACAATTCCGCAAAAACAAATAGCAATTACACAAGGATGGTAAAATGCTGGCAGCACATCGGTTTGAATGTGGTATGCTGTGTAGAATCAGAAAACTCAGGTCCAAGTAAAATATTTCTCTGAACCACTTTTGTCCTGGTTCGTCGATTCAGTGAACTGAGTTTATTGTGTACAAGTGCTCTCCAACCACCACTTTCAACATAATATAACATGCCTTTGGGTAGCAATATGGTTAAGATTTAATAAGATACTGTATCTTGTAGTTACATAAATCATACTGCTGGAAATAGCGGCTGGAGGAAACAATTTGGCTCTTTTTTCAGTTTAATTGCACAATTATTGATATTAACATTGAATCAAATGAGTCCCTGTAATATGAGAGGATCGTTGTTATTGTAGATCAATCAACACCCCAGTTGGCAGCTCTACACTGTTTTTTGGGTTTCACTGACCCTCCTGTATAAAATCATCTGTCACTTTTAGCAAATGAGCGAGTGTTATTTACTTGTATTTTTAAGTACTTAAGCTGTGCTTTAATTTACCAATATCACACTATAATAGATATGAATAAGTAATGGTATACATCTATATACAGTACATCATTTAAAAACTATCATATATAATTTCTAAAATATCACCGACTCTAGGTTAGATGTACGACTTCCGAAGGTTCATGAAGATTAACAAACAGTTGTAATTATGTATTACTCATTAAAGACATAAAGAGTGCATCAACTATTGATATCTAAACCAAAACCATAACCTGAAAGCTGCATAGAGCTACAGACTGTTGATTCTCATTGGGAACAGCAGAACAACCCTTTCACATAAAATACTCATTTCAGTTCATTGCAGTGTTACAAAATATCGCTTTGTGAAGCATCAGCAGTGTTTTGTAGGGGACTGAATAACAATATTTGAACATTATTCCTGTGATAATTAGTGCTAGGCACCTACCCAGACATGTTCCTGGGATAAACCATTATCCCAGGAACGTCCCTATCATAGAGTTTTGCTGTTACAGCTACATTGTGCTGCTAATTATAATAACTTTTGCTTTATGATCTGGCAAATGAGGAGTACACTTAGATAAAAATATAATTAAGGTGTATACACATACTATGCCAAGGTAGAGCACAATTACATGTGTATGGCTGTTAAGACATTTCTAAGTATATACACTTTGAATGCATTGTAGCACAGCTCAATTTGCAGGCCTTACAATACTTCTGTAGTACAAATATGGACCTATGACAGAAATATTGCTGAATCAATTGTAAAATAAAAATCAATTAAATTCAATTTCAAGTTACCTCAAGAAACGTTACAGATAGACAGTGTTGGGAAAGTTCACTTTCTACATGAACTAGTTCAAAATTCAGTTCACAAGTTTTAAAATGAACTAGTTCAGTTCATACTTTTTTTGAAAATTTTGAACTAAGTTCACAGTTCCAAAAATGAACTGCTGCGAGCTATTATTATTTTTTTAATTGAAAGGCTAGCCGGGTGCTTCAGTTCAATGTGCCGTTTGAGGTTTGCTGTGGATGTGACTGAAGTGCGGATTTTCTTTTTGAAAGCCGGCGTGCTAATTTGCACAGAAATGTAAGATTTTTCGCATTCCTCACCGACCTTGTCATAAAACTCGTTTAAATGATCATACGACGCCTCCTTGCTGCTTTTTGTTTTGATGACGCATGCGTCACCAGCCACCAGGTGTGACACTGGTGGCTGGTGTTGCCAGATTGGGTGTTTTTTCCACTACATATTAAGGCCTGTTTACGGTGTGTTTTAGCCGGGTTTTGGCCTGGAAGGCTCTATAGAAATCTGGCACCCTATTGAACTAAACCCTATTGAG
This sequence comes from Perca fluviatilis, assembly GCF_010015445.1. NCBI lineage: Eukaryota > Metazoa > Chordata > Actinopteri > Perciformes > Percidae > Perca > Perca fluviatilis. The sequence continues at coordinate 12,007,640 of NC_053112.1, forward strand.
TTAAACTGAGAGAGCGTGCCGTTCACAGACACCAGAATGAACAGTAACGTTCATCAGGCAGTAATACAGTTCGTTCAGTTCACGTTCACCCAAAATAGGAACGAGTTCATGAAGTATCATTCAATGAACGCGTTCAGGCACAACACTGGGTCTAGACCACATTCTATAATTTACAAAGACCCAACAATTCCAGTAGTTCCCCCAAGAGCAAGCATTTAGTGCGACAGTGGCGAAACCTCAAGTGGTGAGGGAAACTTCCTTTTAGGGAGAAACCTGGGACAGACCCAGGCTCTTGGTAGGCGGTGTCTGCCGGTACAGGTTGGGGTGTGATGAACAGTGGCAATTATAGTCACAATAAAGTTAATGGACTTCTATGACTAGAAATAGTTGTAGTAGTTAATGCCGAGGCAGGGTACTGCAGGGCGTTAAGAGGGCGTAGTAGGGCACTGCAGGGCATAGCAGGACTTATATATAAGTTGCCAGTTTATAAGGTAACCTACACCTAGCTAAAACTAATACGGCATAATACAATAGTACACAAAACCTTAAGGGTTATAATCAGTTATTGTTGAGTCTGTTCTAGAGAGGTGTTGATTAAACTTCATGATTATTTTCAAGCTGTTAGATTGTGATTTAAAATAGTGTAAAATGATAATTTATACTTCATTAATCCCGCCAGGGAAATTACAATAATAAAGGTGTTTATAATATGTATTCTACTCTCAATGATATAAGTAGTCCTTAAATCAGGGATAACTCTCTTGTTTCTCAAAACCAATTCCTGACACACTGTCTTGTCTTTATTTTTTTTAACAAAGAGAGTGAAACAAATGGATATGTTGGGTGTGGTTAGCGCGGATGACAGACGGAGAAAAAGACCCGGGCAGTCATTAAAATGAGCAGATGAGTAACACGTAAGCCGACCAGCCGCAGAAAGCAACAAAAAAGTGATGAACAAATAAAAGCTGGGAGGTAAATGGAAAAATTACAGTGATTTAAAATAAGTGCAGAGCGACAAAAAGTCTGATCCGTCTATCACTGCGGATAGCGAGAGGCAATCTTTTTTAATGTTGACTGCCAACTATCCCACGCCGCCTCTGCAAAATGATTTAACACAAAGAAAACTACAACTGATTTACTGTCTAGGAGGGAAGGGGTGAAGGAGAGTGATAGAGACGGAGGGAGAAGAAGAGGGAGGGGGGAGCTGAGCCAGCACTTAGAACTCCATAAAGCACTAATAACTAGCTAACAACTATTCCATACTTTTTATCCACTCTTATTTCTTTCATACTTTCTTATAAGACCCTTTTCCAAACCAAACTCATTCACTCTTTCTATTACTTCTTCAACCTATCTTTTCTGTTTGTGCCCATTTATCTTTCTTAAGGAAAGAAAAAAAACTCTCTCTTTAAAGTTACTGTCCTTGATTTTGTTAGAGTGCCCTCAGATTTTCTATCAGGTCACTACGGTTCACTCAACTGTAAAAGATAAATTGTCAATTTCCACCCGAATCAGCTGCAAACGTATCTGAATGATTGTTAGTTGTTAGAGACTGAGGAGGGATGTGGAGCTCTAAAACAAAAAGCAGCATGTCTGAATACAAGACATCCTACAAGGAGCATTTTCCATTTGTTTCCCCCAATTTATTTTCACAACTGTACTCTGTATTCTCCCAAATTTGCCAATATCCGTACCGGAGATAAAATGAAGCTCATCCACAAAAATATGCACCCAAGCTCCGGTAGTGGACACAGAATGAATTTATTACAAACAAAGACTTGTGGATCAATCCACAGCGCCACTCAATCTGAACTCATAATGTGGGAAAGTGGACCTGGTAAATACAAACCATTTCATTTTAGAGAAGTAACAAGGACACACACACACACACACACACATCTCATTTTCTTTTTATACGAACATACAGAGTGGCCTGTGAGAGACACACACACACACACAGACACACACACATCTCATTTTCTTTTAATAAGAACATACAGAGTGGCCTGTGAAACACACACACACACAGACAGACAGACAGACACATAGACACACACACACACACACACACACACACACACAATTTCCTCTCATTCAGCTACAGTGATTTCATTGAATGCTGAGTGCTGCTGCTGAAGTGTAAACCAGCAGCTGCTTTCAAAGTCTGAGACTTTTTTTTTTTTTATCCTTACCAGTAGTGGGGCTGAAACAAAGTAAAGCTTGGCCTAAGCAGCTCAACTTAAAGCTGTACTGTGTCAGATTTAAAGGCCCAATGTGTAGGGATTTCTCCCATCTAGCGTTGAGATCATATATCGCAATCAACTCTCTCGCACCACGCAGTTCAAAGTACGTATTACAGCTACGGTAGCCTTCACGCTTCAAAAAGCTGGTCTCTTGCTCCTTTTTCTTTTTCTGGACGAAGAAGAAGTTCCTGCTCCTGTTCCTGAAATTTGGATTTTGAATACGTGTGGTCCTCCACGTTTCCTTCTTCAAACTTGCCGGGGGCCGGGAAGCGACGATACCCATTAGCAGCATTAGCAGCACCTGTGAGTTCATCACATGACAGCGAAAACGCGAAAGACGGAGCAGTATGTCCTGTATGTTCGTTACCGGCTAACGTATTTCAAGATGGCGCATGAATATGGAGCGTCTACCCCAGTTCATGCGATTGCAAATGTAAAATTTCAAGCCAAAAGGAATACTTGGAATTGATGGTGGAGGTAAATATTCATGAAAAAGAACAAGTTTGTGAACAACACAGATTTTGATAATGAACAGCTAAACACGTTACACACTGGACCTTTAACAAGAACTAGAAGTACAGCTGAGGCTGAAGGGAATCAAGTGTTTAGATATTTCCCGGTCATTATCTGAAGTATTAAAAAAGGATATTTTTATTTTGACCTGTGGGTTGCACTAGATGACAAAAATCTTTAGACAACATCCTCATGGCACCGGAGCTGACCAGCTAACCAACTGGCGTCAACATTTATATTGCCAGGTCGCTAGGGTAACTTAAAATAGTTGGCTGCCATTACAGTAAGTAAGAAAGTAGTAAAGTCAAAACCTCTATGTTCTGATAGCAGTAGCTTGCACCAGCTAGTAAAACAGCAGTATAACAGCAAAAGTAGCAGGGAACGCTTCAAACAATATACCACGAGCATGGAACTTGTGCGTCAGAGATTTGATATGAGAATACAGGGCGTTAAAGCTCGCCACGCTTAATGTTTTGCATCAATTGTTGCCTTCAAGTTTGTTCTTATGTTGTGAGAAGAGTCCAGATTAACCACGCTGTGTTGTGATAATTTTCTTTGCTTTCTGACATAAATCTCTGACTCAGCACTACAATTGCACCACAGGCCTCCAACAGACACATGAGCTCAGTCTAGTGGAGAAAATGACACTTAATTCACTTGTGAGCTTGTAGCAGAGACGTAGAAAGAGACTACAGAAGCGAGATAGAGACAGAATTAAAGACACAGACTCAAATAGCAGACAAAGCCAAGTGTTTTCTGAGATTTTCCAGAGGAAGACATTTCCCTTAGACCTGAATGGATGGCTTGCCTATTAAAGGTGCTCTAAGCGATGTCACGCGTTTTTTGGGCTACATTTTTTGTCACATACAGCAAACATCTCCTCGCTATCCGCTGCCTGTCCCCTGAACACACTGTAAAAAACACAGTCTCTGTAGACAGCCCAGGCTCCACAAACGCCAACAAAAACAAACTGTGCCAACCTGCACCACCAAACATAACAAATAGTCTTACAGCATTCCAGCCAATAACAACAAGAAGGATTTGGGGGTGGGCGGTTGGGGGGGGGGGGGGTTAGTGCGCGGAAACACGGAAGGGAGGGAGAGGGAACGGGATGAGGAGGAGGGAGGGGCGAGCTAGCCTCCGTTTTATTTGACAATACTTCGAACGTCAACAAGAAGTGCCGTCACCCAACATCGCTTAGAGCACCTTTAAGCAAATCTCCAACACTGTTTTCCCTCTCTCTCTCTCTATTTTTTCTGCCTCTTTCTCTCTAGTTGGTTCTAAATTATTGCCAGGCCCCCACCAGGAGCTCATGTGATGTCTGCTTATATGGAAAGGTAGGAAGTGCAGAAAAGATAACATTTGTTTCGATCACATTCGTTCTCCCTCTCACAGGAATCATGTACTGTATGCCAGCTGGCTTCATCCCTGGAGAGAAAATGCTGTTCCTTATGTATGGGAAATAAACACAAATCCAAGCTGTTACATACACACGCTTCATAAACGCCCAAATGCAAACAAACAATGATGCACATCCATACTATATTTGCTGCATTCCTTCTCCCGCCTTTATAGCCCTCTTAAACACTAGCTATTGAATCTTTCCCTGTTCAACTACCCACCTTTATCGCTTTCCATCAATATACCTTTCATACTCTTTACTGTATCTCTCCATCCTTTCATTTGTCACCTTTTCACTGCCTCGCACTGTCCTCTTATCTGTCTGTATCTGCTGGTTCCCTGATGCTTTTTTCTTCTTCCTCTATCTCTGCTTCAATGAATTCCAGCCAGTCAGTCATAGCTCTGCTTTTTCCACGCGCTCAGTCTAACTCTTTTCACTCTGCGGTGCCACTACTTACAGAAATATAAACTCTGTGTTTGGGGAGTTTGAGTGTAAGTCACACAATGCCCTCACTGGAAGTGTTGCTCTTTAAAGGTCCCGTGGCATGAACATTTCACTTTATGAGTTCCCCCAGCCTGCCTATGGTCCCCCAGTGGCTAGAAATGGTGATAGGTGTAAACCGAGCCCTGGGTATCCTGCTCTGCCTTTGAGAAAATGAAAGCTCAGATGGGCCGATCTGGAATCTTCTCCTTATGAGGTCATAAGGAGGAAGGTTACCTCCCCTTTCTCTGCTTTGCCCACCCAGAGAATCTGGCCCACCCATGAGAGAGAGACATCATGGCTTTCAAAGAGCAAAGTGGCAGTTGGTCAAGGCCACACCCCCACCCTCCACCTTGCCCCCCTCTCCTCCTCAATAGCTACAGACACAGAAATGGCACATCCTAAGGAAAGCTCATTGTAGGACTGGCTCTAGTGGCTGTAATTTTGCACCAAGGCTTAAAGCATCCAAAAAGTACCATGTCATGGGATCTTTAAGAAGCTTGACATGCAGTGTCTGCTGAGCGGGGGGGCAGCTAACAGAGTGTACAGATTGCACTGTAATCTAAACTCCTGCCATTTCGCATAGCTACGATTTGTGTGTTTGTTTGTGTATACACTATGTTGGATATAATAGACAAACACTACACAAAACTCCCATGAGTCTCGCAGACGTAGTCCTACATAACCTAGAGTAGAGCAAGCCGTCTTAACAGGAACCCGTAACGTGTAAAACAAACCTTTAACTCCTTCAGCACTGAACGCTACACCCGTCTGACATTGGTTCACCTCTCTCACAGCGGATTTATAGGTTCTTTCATCCATCCATCCACCCATCCATCTTCGTCCGCTTATCCCGGGGTCGGGTCGCAGGGGCAGCAGCTCCAGCTCCAGCAGGGGCCCATCAAACTTCCCTTTCCCGAGCCACATTGACTAGCTCTGACTGTGGGATCCCGAGGCGTTCCCAGGCCAGGTTGGAGATATAATCCCTCCAACTAGTCCTGCGTCTTCCCCGAGGCCTCCTCCCAGGTTCTATCAGATCTTTCTAAATCAATGTGTTATCTCTGGTCACACCAACAGCCTCAAAACCCCTTGACAGGTTCACAGTAAAGGAAGTCTTACTTCTGTAGATCTATGTGTTGTTGTCTCTGCTGTGGTGGGACTCTACATGTAAAATCACTTAGATTTCTATAGAGTTTCATCACCACAACCTCCCTCAGGGCTTGGTAGGCTACATCTTATTTGCACTATGTTTACTCCTGTTTTTTCAAGCACTGTTAAAGAGCCGATATGATAAAAAAAAAAAAAAATTCTGGGACTTGGGGTGTTATTTTGTGTCTCTGGTGCTTCCACACGCATACAAACTTGGAAAAAAAACCATCCAGGGTTTCTGAATGTATCCTGCCTTCAGTCTCCGGGGGAGCTGTTCAAAATCGGCAAGGCTTTTTACGTCACTACAACACACACTAGTTCAACATAATCTACAGAAGAACTACTTACATGTCCCTGTTCTGCAGGTATTCCACACAAAGTTGGAAGTGCGCCCTCGTTTAGAAGAAGTCTCCCGGCTAATCCTGCCTTGTACTAACTGAAGTTGTAGAAACAAACAGCTATCTATCTGATATGATCCTTACCTAGCTACTGCGCATGTGCTGTGTTACAGCTGTGTTAAGATTTTAGAGCAGTGAGAGATCTCACTCTGTAGCTAAAACAGAGACCTGAACACACAGGGTGAAAAGAGGAGCTGCAGCAATGTGCAGTACAACAAAAATATGGTGTTTTTTTTTTTTTTTTAATTAAACTATGTAAACCTATTCTGGTACAACCTCAAAATACAATTATGAACCAACAGTGTCCAACAATTCTTACACAAATGTGTCTGGGGCAGAATGTGTCACACCTGCATCAGAAAAAAAGTAGTAGTAGTAGTAGTAAATAGTAGTAAATCTGGCCCTTAATGTCGGATCCAGCCTGCCATGCGCTACCTGAGACTGTTTTGAACTTGTCGGGAGTATTTTGTCGATTCATAGCTGAATCAATCACCGACCAATGGAAATGGAAAACTTGTCCATGTTTTCTTTATAGCCCAAACATGCGAGTTTGAATGATTAAATGATGATGGATTAAGATATTAAAAAGGACTTTGTGGAGATAATCCACAAACTTGAACTCTCATCAGTCACACCGTAAAAAAAGGATATGGGCTGGAGACCATGCGGATGCACCAGCTCCGAGGACACGTTGTCTGCTTGAGGCAGAAGAAGACCACAGGAGCCAGCTCAGGGTAGGGCACGACCAACACGCTGGTATCACTGCTTTCATCCTCATCCTTATCTTCGTCATCATCCCGCTCACACACCACCACCCCCTCCTCCACCTTCTCAATCCTCTCTTGGTGAATAACCCCTTCCTCCTCTATTTCCTCCTCTTTCTCCTCCTTTTTCTCGGGACATGGGAGGCGGTGCGGGGAGGGCCTGCGGGGCGAGGAGGAAGTGACGACGTCATCGCTATCGCCCCTGGCTATGGTTGTTGCTACCCTGGAGATTGTTTCCGCTGACGGTGTTGTTGCAACGCTGGGGCCCTCCTCCTCCTCGCTCGTCATGGCAACGCGACGGTCTGCGATGAGAGACACAGAAGACAGAGAGAGAGAGAGAGAGAGAGCGAGAACAATTTCAATTTAGAAACCACTTTTTAGTGACCGTCAACAGTCACAGCTCGGCTGACAAAATCATTATTTTATTGTAGTGACATCTGACCTCTACAAATCAACATACTGTACATGCAGGTTAAGGGCAAGACCTGTGCTGATTCTTTGGCTATAAAATGAGTGATCACACAGAAGGCTGTCTAAACTTCGTGATCAGCGAAACAGCTGGTTACCGTACCGAGTGACAGCCCATTACACCTCATCGTTCTGTCATCACCCATACTGTGTTGTAACGCGGCCAAATTCTCATTTAAATATTTTGTTGTCAGACAACAGAACAAGCATGTAATAAGTTATTTAATCGTGTCTGATAATACCTGCTGAGATGCCGTGATTAAATCTTTTTTTTCTAACCGTTGTGTCTGACAAAATCTGCTTTAATAAAGGCCATTGATAACAGCTCTGCCGTGCATTTCGAATGATCGCAGCGAAGGTTTGAGGCGACCCAAAAAAAAGTTCTTCTTAACTTTACTGCCGTACAGGCCCTGACCCTCAACTGGACTGGCTCGCGTCATTGTTTTTCAAAAGCTCAGTTTTTCTCGTACACTCTGAAACACCAAGCCAGCGTTTAAGATTGATCTAATAAACTGGTTTAGAAAAGTTCAGTGTTAGGGTGCAAAAAATGCTGTTTTAGATAGATAGATGGATAGATACTTTATTGATCCCCAGGGGGAAATTCAAAGTCCCAGTAGCTTATAGACATCACACACAACATAGGCCTACACATGCATCATTAACAGGATGATAGAATAACAAATCCACATGAATAATATGGACAATAAAAGAAAAGATACTGAATAAAAAATCCACATGAATGTACTAAGGGATAAGGGTATAAGCATGAGATGCTTGCAGTGACAGGGCAGGGACTGACCCTGTGATTCAGTATGCATGGTAAGGTGCTCTATGGCAGTGTGTGTCATGGTGGTAGTGCAAATAAGTCCAATAGTGCAAGGATAAAGTCTAGAGCCCAGCATTAAATATGGACAATATAAGAGAATAATGTAGACATACTAATATAAAAACTATAGCAGTACAAGGATAAAGTTTTAAAAAAGAAAAGTCTTAGTCTGAAAAGGAGGGCTAAAAATGAAGAGAATAAGATGCATTTACAAGTTTAACCAGCTTAGTGTGGACTTACTCTAAGGTTTCTTTGGTATAAACTTTGGTGAACTAGTGCATTTATGCAAGTAAATACCAGAAACACTGCTTTAAGTTATTTTGGTGATAAACCATCCAATCTCCTATGTTTGACTTGTTGCACTAAACTCAAAGACAATTTAACAAGGGACCCAGATGACATGCATCATTTTGCAAATATATATTTTTTTAAGTCTGATCACTGAAAGAACCAACATACAGAGGTAGAGAGGTTGTAGCAGAACAGAGTTGGGGGAGGAGAATTCAGTGGTTTAGTCAAAGGCTTAGTGTTGAGAGGAATCAATACTGTGGAGTTAGAGAGAGAATAGAAAAGGAGCAGGGCTCGCGATACGACTGAGTGGCAACTGCCCATGGATTCCCAATGAGTGAGCCGGAGCGCACAATTCCCAAAAAAAGCTACTGAAAGCTCAAGTCCACTTCAGGCATAGACAAAAGCCTTCAGAGGTCCTCAAAGTAGGCCGTGTTCATTTGAGTTGCAATATCTGTTGGCTTTCAGGTCATTTGTATGACCACGAAGGAAAGGAAAGTGAAATTGTGTTTATCACACGGGCAATATGGAATCAATTTGTCAGTGGCCAAGGAAGTGCAGCATCACCTGCGGCAAAGCTTACAGTTACATCTTTGGATCAGAAGGAAGAAAGCCAGCTAATTAGAGCAGAGACACAAGGGAAATATCTTGTCAGGAGGAATACAGAATCCTTACAATGAAAAGATAAGGACTGTTTTCTTCCCGAGGGAAAATGTTGGGCTGCTGCACAACAATTTCCCTCGCAACTGTGTTGCAGTACAAAGCAGGAAGAGAGTGCAAATATAAAATATCAATAAAGATGCAATATAACTTATCAATAAACAGATAGCCAAAAGACAAAATATGCACAATTACAAATACATTATACAAATGTATGTTACGTAATATACAATGTTCATCAACGTTAGGATGCATAAATACTCAAATCTCAAGTTGCTTCTTGGTAGGGATGTGAATCTTCACTGGTCTCACGATTCGATAACAATTCAACGATTCAAATGAACACGATGCGTCACCTCCTCAGTATTATATATTGCTACACGTGGTTTTCATCAACAAATTCAAGAGGTCAGAAATATATGAATTCCCCTTTTTCTTGTATCTGCTCTTAAAAAAAAAGACACTTCCTGAATGTAGCGGAGTCTGAACACAGTATGGAGTTATATTCCTATCTTTAATCAAGAGCGCATTCTTTCAATTTGAGAGCATTTCTCACTGATATTACGTTCAGATTTTGTAATAATTTCCCTCAAAACCTTGCTCTCACACTCAAATAGTCACTGCTCGCGCTTGGATTTGCTCTGCTTGCACTCAAACTTTCTGCTTGGACTCAGATATGTTGTTGTTTGGACAGATTTCCTGCTCTCAGCTTTGAACCTTCTCCCTGCACTCAGGCTGATTCTGCTCACTTGCAAAGTTTCTGCTCTCGGATTTCACCTGCGCGCTTGGATTTTTTGTGTGTTATAACCCTATCAAAAGTCAACAACCAATAGAATGCCAGCTGTAGTGTTGACCAATGAAATGATCCCAACCCCGTTGAGGGTGCGTTCAGTTTACTTTAGAACGTCTGTTGAGGGCGGCTGCACTGTAACCTGACTGTAACGATAGTTACGTTATTGTAACTCCAGATTCTATGAGTATAGGCGTAGCCCTCTAAGCCACGCTATGGGTTTATCCCTTCGCGCATGCGCAGTCGTGAAGATTTTCTTTCCCGCCCTTGCGTGCCGCACGGGCTTCAACTACGTCCGCAAATACTGTATAAAAACAGGGCGGACCCGTTGCTCTGCTCCCAACATCAGCTTTTTCTTCAGCTAATACAGTAGGAGCCCGGGGCCGAATCTTAGAGGGTGCGCCCTATACTCATAGAATCTGGAGTTACAATAGCGTAACTATCGTTCTGTTTAGTTATAGGCTTAGCCCTCTAAGCCACGCTATGGGTTAGGGGGAAGCTGATGTAGTCAATGCCACCTGCGACAGATCCCACAAAGTGGAACATAGACTATAGACTATTTTCCCTTACTGTCACTTATCTCTCATGTGCCGCCATGGCAACGACCTGTTAGCTGGCTGAAAGCCCAAAGCCGAGAATCGCAGGCGTGCATGATTGATGAGGGAAATACATGATTGATAATATGGGGCGCCCGAGTTCCTCCCAGACACCAGAGTGGGGGGAGGGAGGGGCGGGAAAAACATAAAGCGGCACATGTCGTGATTGTATAATAGTGACAAAAACATATACATATGTACATAATATATACAATTATACATACGACGGGGCCTCAATCGTCGTTGTGAGAAGAGAGGACCCGAGTGAGTCAGGGAGGGCTCAGACACATCCCGCAAATAGAAGCGGATGAAAGGGCATGGAGATGCCCAAGAGGCCGCAACACAGATTTCAGCCACTGACATGCCTCTGAACAGGGCTGTCGATGCAGACAGAGCCCCGGGTAGAGTGTGCCCGAATGCCCTGGGGGGCACCGCCCCTCCGTGTTATAGGCCTGGGTGATAGCCTCGCACAGCCAGTGGGACAGAAGCGTTGTTTCGCAGGGCCGCCCTTGGGAGTGTTCCCTGTAGTGAACAAACAGCTGCCGTGTCCGCCTTATGGCCGCCGTGCGTAAAACATACTGAGATAACGCACGCACGGGCACAATCTGTGGGAAGCCTCCTCCGCGTCGTTGTTATGGAGGGGGGAAAAACCCTGGAGGGAAAAACCCTCGACCGAAAGAATTTGTTAAAATTTTTGGTGTGAAGGAAGGGTTGGGCTGTAGGGTGGCTGCGCTCCCGTCCCCTCTGATCGAGAGACAGGATGGCGATACTGACAGCGCACATAAATTCGCTCACTTCGCTTAGCTGATGTCAGTGCAAGGAGGGCCGCCGTTTTAGAGACAGCAACCTGAGAGGGGCTTGTGCCAGGGGCTCGAAAGGGGGCTTCCCCAGAGCTTCGAAGTACCAGGGCCAGATCCCATTGGGGCGTGAGAGAACGCCGGGGGGTTTCTGCCGTCGGACCCCTTTCAAAAATCGTTTAACTACGGGGTGCGCAAAACCGTTCTCTCTCCCATAGCCTTGGCAAGATGAAATGGCCCGCGTAGGCTTTGACCGTGGATGGGGCCAAGTCGTTATCTACCAGTGTTTGGAGATAAGTCAGTACGACGGGCAGGGGCGCGCGATATGGGGTCTGACTCCCTCTCTGTGCACCAGCGCTGGAAGCGGACCAGCCGGCGCCCGTAAAACGCTGTTGTAGAGGGGCTCGCGCTCTGAATGGTGCGCACCGACGGAGTGGCAAGCCTAACCTCTGCAAGCGTTCCCGCTCAGCAGCCAGCCCCACAGACGCTGGGTTATCACCGGGGGTGGGCTATCGCGCCGTCCAGCTGTGACAGGCGCGTCCTCTTGCCACGGCAATTGCCAGGGGGAGCCGCCAGCAGCTGGACCAGCGTCGGGGAACCAGGATGCGTTTGCGCTCCGGTGCCACCAGGATGACCGACAGGCCTTCCTCCTGGAGTACGTTCCAGGGCGAGGCGGATCAGAGGGACCGGGGGGAAAGCGTAAAGGAGGGTTCTGGGCCAAGGATGGTGGGAGAAAGCGTCCGCGCCCAGGGGTGGGTTGTCCCGTGAGCTCAAGGAAAACCACAGAGCGCACTGTGTGTTTTCTCGTGAGGCGAACAGGTCCACCTCCGCTTCCCCGAACCTGCTCCACAGCTTCCGAACGATAGTGGGATTCAATTTCCACTCGTTGTGAGAGGGTCCCCCCCTCGACATTAGGTCTGCCGCCCGGTTTAGTATCCCGGGGATGTGGACGGCCCTGAGGGACAGCAGATGACTGTGAGACCACAGCAGGAGGCTCCTGGCTATTTCCAATAGCCGGGCCGCGTCTGCGCCGCCCTGGCGATTTATGAACGCCCGCTGCTGTGACATTGTCTGTCTGCACCACCACATGTCTCCCTGCTACGCCGGGCGAAGTGCTTCAAGACCTTCAGCACCGTGGACAGCTCCAGGCAGTTTATGTGTGGGAGGGGAGGAGGGGGCCATTCCCCTCCCACCACCTGTGATTGCGACATTCCTCCCCAGCCAGTGAGGGACGCATCTGTGTATACTGTCACGTATGACGTCACTCTGCCCAAGGGAACCCAGCTGACAGGGTCTGGGGGTTTCCCCAGTATGACAGGTCTGACTGCAGAGAGGGAGGGATAGTCAGCATTCGCCACTTGTGGCGTATGCGGGTCAGCAGCTGAACGGAACCACCTCTGGATTTTCCTCATGTGGAGAAGCCCCAGGGGTACTACCATGTAGCCCGCGGACATCATGCCCAGAAGGCGCATGATAGACAAGCGCTGACACCTTTGCTGGCGTGGTGCGCGACAGGAGAAAGCAGCGTTTCTTGGCCTCGGCGTTGACAGCCTGGCCCTCATAACAATCGAGTTTAGCTTTACGCCCAGATAAACTATCGATTGTGGGGAAACAATGCGCTTTTCTGCCAGTTTATGGCGAAACCGAGTGTCTGCAGGTGCTGCAGGACTGACACGGTGTGTAAGCGCCCGCCGTTTCCCGAGAGGAGCCAGGATGAGCAAATCGTCCAGATAAAACAGGACTCTGGCGCCTTTTTCCCACGGCTGAAGTGCCGTCTCCATGCACTTGGAAAAAGTACGAGGGGCCAGTGAGTAACCGATGGCAGTCGGTTGTACTGAAAATGAGCCCCTTGGAAAAAGAAGCGCGGAATTTCCTGTGTCTGGGGATGACTTGGATGTGAAAGTAAAGCGTCTTTCAGATCCACGGACGTAAACCACTCTTGGTGGCGCCGCATTCCAACACATGTTTGATAGTCAACATGTGGAATGGACGTACCATGACGCACCGGTTGAACTGGGACAAGTCGGGGATGGGCGAAACCCGCCTGACTTTTGGAGTGAGAAAGTATCGGGAGTAAAACCCTCGTTCTCCTCCCGGAGGAACTCGGAAATTGCTCCTTTTGAGAGCAGTTCCCGTAATTCGCGTCATGGCGTCTGATTCCGCCTGGGACGACACAGTTGTCTCCAACACGCCCCAAAGCGGGGGAGGCGAACTGGTAGTGTAACCCGTGATATCAGTTTTGACATCCACGAGTCCATGTGTGTCAGTCTGATCCATGCGGCGCTGTGCTCTGAGGCCGGTAGCGCATGTCTGTGTTTGTTTACAGACATAGCTAGCAGGAAGCGCCAAGCCCGTCCGCTGGCGAGGCGGTGGGTAGAAACGTGTCGCCCCGCCCATGGTAGGCCCTGTCGAGAAGGGTGGCGGGTCATCGTCGTCCTCATCCCGCTGGCATAGCCAGGGGAAGAAGGAGAACTAGCGGCGCTAAGTGTAGCGGCATGGCGTTTGCCCCGCTGTCTGCATGGTGACAGAGCGGTGCAGCCCCGCGAGCAGTGGTGACCTGGTGTGTGTTTGTGCTTGTGTGGGGAACATCTGTCATATTATCAGCGTAATGTTCGTTTGGGAACAAGGGCTGCTAGGTTGAGGGAAACTGCTCTTTAGAAAGACTTGAGTGGCCCTTAAAGGGCCGTGTGTTTCCGGTTTTCAACCATGGAGGGACAGACGTTCCCCGCGCCCATCATTACCACCGTCGCCGCTGCTTGGTGGGTGGCTCGGGAGCGGGTTAGACCAGGTGGGGGACCGCTTTCATGGTCCGCCCGACCCCGTAAAGCCTGCCGGTGGCTGACTGTTGGTGCGAGGCGGAAGGTCGAAGCCTGGGGAGGCGCAGCCGCAGCAGAGAGCTGTGGGGCGTTTCCTCTTATGGCGGTTGGTGGCGGTGGCGCTGATGTTGGCGCCGCCTTCCAGGAAGCCAGCTGTCGAAGCCGCTCTGCTTCTTCGGCTGCCTGGTGGAGGTGGGAAGTGGCTGTCTGTAAACGAGGTCCAAATAGTCCATCGGGAGCTATGGGACCGTACAGTAGCTTCGCGCCTGACCTCCGTGGGTAGCTGGGACATGTGGAGCCAGATATTTCGCTGGGCCACAGTCTGCGCCACGCCTGGATCCTCGACAAGCGCCACAGTGGTCGCCGTGGTGAGGGTGAGGATGGCGGTCATAGCGCGTACCGATCTCCGTAGCTAGCTCCGGAGGAAGCGCCTCGGGTTGGTGGCCATGGCGGAGACGGCGGAGGCTAGCAAGGCTATGTTGTTTTGCCCGCTAAGCCCTGGGCTGCACACTGGTGAGACCGGTCAGTGACTGAGCAAACCTGGTGGATGTGGGACGGGGGTCGGCTTCCGGTGGCCGAAGAAGGTAGCCCGGAAGCAGGATCGACGCCAGGCTCTGCTCCAGAGGGGGACCCGAAGGAAAACCTGCCTCTGTGTCGCCATGAACCCGTGTGAACGGGGCATAGCGAGACTGGCGCCCTCAGTTTCCCTGGCTGAGAGAGGCCTCCTCCACCGAACGGCCGAGGCTCCGTGGAAGCGGCCAGAGCGGGGCCCCCGTTTGGGCGGCTCCTGAGAATAGATGTCACCGCTCAGGAGGCGCGGCGAGGGGGCTGGAGGCTCCGCTGGAAGCGCTATGCCCCTCTGGTCCGCCGCTCTTTTATGATCTCCGGCAGGTCCATAAAAAGAGCCTTGGTGGTGGAGGGTGGAGCCACCTGCGGCAGAGGGAAGACCGCTGAGGCGGTGCCCCTGGCCGTTCTGGGGACTGGGAGAGCCGTAGCGAAAGGCGTCGATCCCAGTCTCCAGATCCAGTCCTCCCAGTGGAGAGGAAGGAAACCCGGTGAGAGAGTGCGTCGTTGCGAGGCGAGTCATCAGACTTCGTGCCCGTCGCGGCGCTCTCTTCAGCGGTTCCAGGGCGTCGACGGTGTCGCGTCCGGTCCGCCCAGCTGCCGTCCCCTCTCCGTCGACCTCAAAGGCCAGAAAGCTCCGCCCGCCCGTTGAAGCTCTTTAGAAGGCAGGCGGGAGCAGGGCAGGAGGCGTCGGAGGTGAGAGCCTTGCCGGGTGGGGGCCGAGGCAGGTCGCGAGCGGGGTGGAGGTCGGCCGGAAGATGTAGCCGGTCCGGCAGGTGGGGCAGAGGCGGGGCCCCGCTGGAGCTGGTAGTCTTCATTACCTTCTTCATAACTGCTCTTGCTTGAAGAAAAGTGGGAGCAGAACAACGGGTCCGCCCTGTTTTTATACAGTATTTGGGAGCGTAGTTGAAGCCCCGTGCGACCGCAAGGGCGGGAAAGAAAAATCTTCACGCGACTGCGGCGAAGGGATAAACCCATAGCGTGGCTTAGAGGGCGAAGCCTATCCGAAATAGAACCAAGTTTATATATCCCCGCGCCGTTTATGGCTTATTATAAGTATATGTCAACAATGTGCACAGAATGGTCGACGCACTTTCACCTGCACCCGTCAGGAAACGGGAGAAAGCTTTGAAGTGGGACGTGTAAAGTTATGTCCACAACTGCAGGGTGAGTAACATAACGTAAGCACCTAGCTAGCTAGCTAGCATATGGCCTAGCTTGATGTCCAGAAACAAATAGAGGTGGTTTAATGTACCTAAATAATGATCAATGATTACCAAATTTCTCTCTCATATTGCTCCTCATAACCACTGAAAACTGTCAAAAAATCTAACCCAAAGTCAATTATTATGGACGTTATGTGACTGATAACGATTGATATCTGATTGATCATTGTTTAGGTACATTAAGTTACCACGTTAAGCTTTTCACGTTAAAGCGTTAGAATGTCCCGGCTGCTGTTGGGGAAACTGTAGTCTATAACTTCCTGAAGCGACCGATCGTCCATTTTGCCCCTTTACATAATAAATATGGCTATGAAATGGAACATGAAATACATAAATGAGGCAATACATATATAGGCATTAGTCATTATAGTTCAGTAGCCTAAATACATATGTTTTACTTATATTTATTTCCGGGGACTTTTATTTATTCCGTCTATTTATATACACGTTATATTCAAAGGAAGTTTAGTTATCTCACAGGCTCAGACTAAAAGCAGCAGCAAGCCTGCCTGACATCAGTGCATAGCATATCACTGCAAAGTAAATAAAATATGAATAAATCACGCAGCGCGGTAGATTCCCAGGTCAGCTAGGCGGTGCGCCAGCTCTGCAAGACGGACCAGAGTCAGTCAGCACCGGGGAGCGAACCGGGACCAAGCTCACAGGGCTGGTAGCTAGCTGCTAGCTAGCTGCAGCAGCTAATATTAGAATATTAGACCCAGCACCGGAGGTCTGTCCCCATGATTTAATACGAAATCAAATAACCATTTGTTTTTAATACCTGTTTATGAAATGAAAATCAAATGAACGAAAAATACACGCGTCTGTTAAGTACAATTTCACCACTAATAAAACAGATCTAGAGATGATATGCTATTTGCAACTAAAAGTAATTTTTTAATTAATACAAAGCAAACTGAGCAGAAAGAACAAGTATTTTGTTGGTTTGTTTCTCTTCTTCCAGGTGTGACTTAAGTACCCGTTGAGCTGCATCACAGCTGCACTATGTGCATGGACCTGTGCCAGTCAGCACATCACTCACCTGTGTGCAGAGGACAGCACAGTAGCACAAACCAAGAAGGTAGTCTGATAATAATGCAATTGTAAAAATAAATAATAAAGTAAAAACATACCTTATGTTTCTTGCTTAAATTCACGGGTGCACAAGGCCTGGGAGAAAAACTGATGTCCACAAACAACAGAGAGGTAAGGTAAGATGTAATGTGTTAAACAAGCTATGTACACCTAATATATACGTGTTGATGTCTATGAATCTGTCTTTAATAGGACACTATACAAAGACAAAGTGGAGAGTTCCTGGATCGGTCTGTCCTCAAAGTGCCAGAGATCTACAAGGACTTCACCCTTTTCTGCACCATCAGCGTATAATCAAAGTGATAAAAGAGAGAACAAATTATTGTTTTCTCTGTTGACATGAATAGGTGCCTGTAATGTCTGTCCATATATTCAATCAATTCAATAAATGTTGATAAGTATCACTGCTATTTCTTAAATCATTGTAGTTTTTCAGAGCAATAAGATACAGATTATTAAAACCATGTTCACATTTGCAACAAATTAAAACCCTATCAAGGCAAATTGTTTTCATGCTCCATAACATTTATAAAAAATAAAAACAGTACAATTAAATTTACCAGAGCTGACACTTGGTAAATAGCTTTAATTTACCTTGTCAAAACAATGAGTAATTCATAACAAATTGCACAATATTTGACACAAAACCTTAAAAGTGTATGGTTCATACTACGGTGAAGCAGTACAATGTGCCTATAGGATTAACTGTAGCAGGACATTGATATTGGCAAACAGATGACCCAGGTTCAGGTGAGTTTGTGGCAGGGTTATGAATAAAGATAAGATAAGCAGTGTTCACAAGAGGGAGTTCAGGTATGGCAAATAAGAAAATAAATAAATAGGAGGTATGTACAACTAGTAGAAGAAAATTAACTAACAAGATTAAGGTAAAGTTTTGAGGTGGCAAGCTAAAGTATAGTCAATAGCATGGAGTCAAGTCAACAGTGTACACCAGAATAATATATACTGTGATTAAGTAATGATACTTACTGTTGTCTGTACTAATATAACACAAAAAATAATACAGTGTTTGATGCAGTATGGAGAACAACCAAGTCCCATATGACCCAAGGCTTTAAGTGTAGCTGTTGATGATGTTCACTACAAACAAAACTTGCAGATGGTTGTAGTCTGTAGCCAGTCATACAGTAGGTGTCTGAAGCAGATGGTTGTAGTCTGTAGCCAGCCATACAGCAGGTAGATCTGGAGCAGATGGTTGTAGTCTGTAGCCAGACATACAGCAGGTAGATCTGGACAGATGGTTGTAGTCTGTAGCCAGCCATACAGCAGGTAGATCTGGAGTAGCAGGGTGAATTCTAGCTATCATGGGTTGGTGATATGACACACAGATCAACAGGGGTCAAACCCCTCAGCCCCACCTTGATGAAAAGAAGTAAAACAAAATACTTGTTTTTCAGTTCAGTTTGCTTTGTATCAATTAAACAAAACTGCTATTTAAGGACAATAAGACCATACTTCTAGATCTGTTTTATTATAGTGATAAAATGGAACGTATACATTCTATGTTTTTTCAACTAATGTTATATGAAGGAATGAAAAATTTGATGAACAACAAACAACAGTGATGCAAAACTGACACAAACAATCCAGTTTCTTGTGTTCTTTCAGTTATATTACAGTTTATGTTTTACTACTGGCTCTAACATGAAATTAGCCAAACCCAGGAACATGGTTAACCAAACGAGGAAAAAATACAAAGTAGGGTCATCACATATACACACACTGTCGTCATATATGCGTTCAATCTAGCTAGCTATACAATAAAGAACATATATTTGTTTCTGGACATCAAGCTAGGCTATATGCTACGCCATATGCTAGCTAGCTAGCTAGGTGCTTAAGTTATGTTACTCACCCGCGTAGTTGTGGACATAACTTCATACGTCCCACTTCAAAGCTTTCTCCCGTTTCCTGCGGGTGCAGGTGAAAGTGCGTCGACCATTCTGTGCACATTGTTGACATATACTTATAATAAAGCCATAAACGGCGCGGGGATATATAAACTTGGTTACAGTCAGGTTACAGTGCAGCCGCCCTCAACAGACGTTCTAAAGTAAAATGAACGCACCCTCAACGGGGTTGGGATCATTTCATTGGTCAACACTACAGCTGGCATTCTATTGGTTGTTGACTTTTGATAGGGTTATAACACACAAAAAATCCAAGCGCGCAGGTGAAATCCGAGAGCAGAAACTTTGCAAGTGAGCAGAATCAGCCTGAGTGCGAGGAGAAGGTTCAAAGCTGAGAGCAGGAAATCTGTCCAAACAACAACATATCTGAGTCCAAGCAGAAAGTTTGAGTGCAAGCAGAGCAAATCCAAGCGCGAGCACAAACTTTGAGCACAAGCAGAGAAAATCCAAGCGCGAGCAGTGACTATTTGAGTGTGAGAGCAAGGTTTTGAGGGTAATTATTACAAAATCTGAACGTAATATCAGTGAGAAATGCTCTCAAATTGAAAGAATGCGCTCTTGATTAAAGATAGGAATATAACTCCATAACACAGCAAATAACAGACAAAAGGCAAAAACTAAAAAGAGCAGCGAACGGAAAATCTAAAAGTTACGTCATTATCAATCAACCAATTAGACTTTATTTATATAGCACTTTTCATACATACATACATGTTGCACAAAGTGCTTCATACAATTAAGGAAATAATCCATTATGGTCACAAATCTCCATCAACTGCAAGATGCTATCCTATCAATATGGGCCAACATTTCTAGAGAATACTTCCAGCCCCTTGTTGAATCAATGCCACGAAGAATTAAGGCAGTTCTGAAGGCGAAAGGGTGTCAAACACGGCATTAGTAAGGTGTTCCTAATAATCCTTTAGGTGAGTGTATAGCTATGTGTGTACGAATCAAATGTCAAGTCCAGGTTAATGCATATGGTGAAAATGTAGTCGATGATTATTTCCATGCTATTGCACACAGTGTCCCATAAGACTGAAAGTTGTAATGATTGTAATCCAGGACCGAACGGAAAGCACCCCATGTCTCTGCTGCCCATGTCTTCACATCAAAAGTTTTCGTTCGTTGCTGTATCAGAGCAGGGACTAAAAGAGTTTTTAATGCAAGAAATGTCAGCATCTGGCAGAGAAATCATCACGTCAAATGTTATGTGAAATAACATAACATGGTGGTTTCAGCAGCAAAGTAATATGATTCCTACAAGTGAAAGAAAAAGATGAACACAACTCGGAAACAAAAACAAGCAACGTGTGGAGTGAAAATGACAACAAATAAATATATATAAAAACAGAATGTTAAAGCTACATTGTGTAAGAATTTCTCCCATCTAGCGGTGAAATTCTATATGACAACCAACTGAATATTACTTTCTAGCCCCTCCCATTCCGAGCGCGTTTTAACTCCTACGGTGGCCAAGAAGGAGTGTTCCTTCCAGTGTAATAATAGTTTTACGTTTTCGTTATTTTGGTACCATTTCATTGCTAACATCAGCTATCAGGTTCCCAAACGAATGCAAGCTAATGTTAGTAAATTATCAGCGTGATCCTCCATCTTCAACAGGCTTTCAAATCTGCTGACAGATCAAGTAATCTCCCCCTGTTAGTGGCATTCGTCACGGTGCCGCTGAGTGTAAAAGTGTAAAAGTGCAAAAGGCGGAGGTATGTCCCTCTTTGGCTAACGTATTTTAAAGATGGAGGCGCTACATGGCAATTGCCCTATTAACTTACTGTACATTGTAGCTTGTTTCGCCGCTGACAACTGCAGCGTCCTTGCTAAATACTGGACCAATGTCAGAGATTGTTGTTCCCATTAGTCACTTAGACACAAAAACATAGGAAAAAAGGGTTGAAAAAAAATGGTAGTTACTCTTTAAAGAACATTAAATGTCAGACATGAATGTTTTCTCAAGAATCATTCAACTACATTATGCTTAGTTTCACAGCCCTGCTTCAAGACTAAGCAACAGCAGGTATGTATGTGATTATCTGCCAATGCAAGGCTGTGGACAGAGTATTTGTGTTTTCTTTATTTTCAGAATAGGGCCCTGGGCATACTGCCCGAAAACCTACTAACAAAGTAATGTAAGATGTTGAAGTGATCTAGACAGGGAAGTGGTAGAAAACAACTACAAAGAAAGTGAATCTGGCCAGCCTTTTCTTATTAAAACATCCTTTTGCAAAGTAGAGGAGTCGTGACACATTGCTACTCATTAGGGCCAGTGGGACAGGCTAGCTGCTGTTTACTGTCTGCAGTAACACATTGCTTTGGCTTCACTGCTGTGTTTGCAGCTGTGAATGGTCCTACAGCGAGAGCAAGTAAAGTACTTTGAATCGTGAATGTGTCCAAAAGTCTCAAAACTTCTGTGCCTTTGTTGGGGAGTTAATAATTTGTACTACTTTTTAGACACAGAGGGACTTTAACAAGTGATTGCTCTGTGCATTTGAGTCTCTGCACCATCGATTAACTAAATAATGTAGTCATTTGCTGCCCTGTTTTACTCTGGATTTCTGCATATCTCTGCCTATTCCGTGCACATTGGCTGGTGCACACAGCGTGACAAAACAGACCTTTTTCCCGGCAGACATGTCGACATGTCATAGTAGGAAAAGCACAGGCGTATTCAAAACCATTAATGATGGCTGCATTCCACTTAGGAGAGGTCCTGGTATTGTGCATACTGACTCCCTGAAACAGCTTACTGGGACACTTGATGGAATTGAGCCATTGTTAAGGTTATCAATTTCAGCTGTGCTTTTCCTACTACGACAAGTCAACATGTCTGCTATGAAAAAAAGGTCCATGGCCTCCATGTACCTGAAGGTGATACTGAACATGTCACAGAACACAAACAGCCAATGAGACACCATCAGACGAGGAGGAGTGGGGTCATTTTGGCTGTTCACCTTCACGGTTGTTTTAAATGGACTCATGGTGGATATTAGAGGCAAGATAACTGTTCATCAGGATAGCAATAAAGTGTGATTTCAAAATCATTTCAAGCGACTTCAAATCTTTCTCAATCACCATCAGATTAAAATGATATATGTCTGGGAGAAAACAGAAAGAAAAGTTGAAGAGGATCCAGGCGATAATCCAGTAGTAAGTCACGCAGAGTAAGGGGAAAACAAATAAATAAAAAAATTCAAGTGGGATTCAATTTACGTCCAATATTGTCACACATGTATGGGCCGTAGTTTCAGAGGTGCGTGAGTTAATTAAATTGCTATATCTGGGAACAGAAATCCATATTTTGGAGGAGCAGTGAACCCACAGCACAAGAAACTCAATGGTCAGTCAAAAGTTAATTATCAAATTCCCCTATCATTAACCCTGAGGTGAGGTTCACTGGAGACGTAATGTATGATGGGCATGGCTCCTATTAATCTGTCAGAGCTATAATAATAACAATGCAGGCTATAATATGATAATAATGATCTCAGTCTTGGAAACATAAAAAACAAAGTCTTAAAAGAGGTTAAATGCTACTCCGGTAGAACAGGGTTTTTAGTGGTTAGAGGAACAGGAGGAATAATATCCCTTTTTATTATCGTAGAATCACATATTCAAAACAAATGTCAACAGATTCCCAAAAGTCAAAGGGCTATGCCAAAAATATGTCATTATTAAATGATAAAGAGGAAGAGAACACACACGTCAACATTACTGCCACTGCCAGTGACCTAAAAAACAAATAAATAATTTAGAAGAACATTAAGGTCTACGTGCAGATCCGCCACCTTGTTAAATCTGAACTAATGATCCATGTTACTGAATCACACTGTTGAATAAAAGCCATAATTTCCCAAGGAAAACAGGCAGTAGCTGTTAAACAATGTTTTATTATTTTTACGCCAAGTAAATTACACATTATTGCAAAGGTGGGACAAAATCATTGTTTTTAAAGTCACAGTAGTGACTACATTTTAAGGTTTAAGCGCTAAACAAGTTATTGTTTAGCAATTGTAGAACTACTTTTTGTATATCTGACTAACTGCAAGAAAGGGAAAACAAGGAAAAGTATTTTTAAATTTTTTTTTTTACAAAGCATGATGCCTTTTGCTGGAAAACTGCTGATTTACCGGCTATGGTCCTCTGCAGACAACAGAGCTAATTTTCTTCCCTTGAAAGTGTTGGGTTGGTACTCAGCGAGAAGGAAATAAAGCATCACAGTCATATCCTACATGGTGTTGTAAGTTCTGAATGGCGTATATGTGTGATTAACGGAATGTGTCAAGCACGGATTGACCTTTACTGATCACAGTCAGCAGCCAGCTCATATATCTATCTCACACACACACACACACACACACACACACACACACACACACACACACACACACACACACACGCATAAACACACAAAGTGTAAAAGTATAGATTGAGTTTCACTTCACATTTTTCATTTCAGTTTTGATTTATTGTATTTTGATCACCAATCAAGCTAATGCATAAGAGGTACACACACACACACACACACACACGTATAGTTTACTAGCAATGCTCAGAATGATTTAGTTAATTTGCTTATTGTGTTTGTATTCCATCGACATATCCAATATTTCATAATAATAAATATATATGAAGGCTAATGCAAGGCTGGACAACATATTTGTGTGTGTGCGCGTGTGTGTGTGTGTGTGCGTGTGTGTGTGTGTGTTCGGGCTTAGCTGAAGCATGTCATTGTTTGAGTTTTTTTACATATTTAATTTATTTCATTGTAACTCAAATGCACTGATGTATTTCTTGGCCTTTAGAACAATAATACACCCATGATTCTAACCACCAAACTCATCCACTGCAGTCGGTGTAGTTCTTCTCCTGAAAAAGACCTTTTGTAACAGGTTGTATTGAACCGTAGAACACTGTATATACAATGGTTAAAAGCTGAATCGCCCTTGTGTTACATCAGTTGGCATTCAAGATATTTTGAGGTGCTACGGGTTAGTACTTTAAACTTATTTCTTGTCCCGTTTCTGTGGATCTTCAATTCAAAAGACAAGCACGTGCTACATCCAGTGCTGCTGAAAACTGAACTCCTCCTGGTCGGTTGCAACCTCCATTAGCCCAGCAGGAAGTCATAACATTCACCGAGCACTATACCATCTCCAGTTGGTGTGAAAAGCTGATGTCCACTCCTAAACACCTAACAACACCCCGACTCAATGGGCTCGAGAAGATGAGACACATGCACACAGCAAAGAGATGATGGAAAAAAGGACAGAATACGCAAGTGAGGACTTGGCACAGACACACATGACACATGCATGTATGCATGTGTAGAGTCTGTGGTACAGTTATTAGCATCTATTAAGGGTAACACTTAGCTAACTAGGCCTGGCGATGGTGTGAAGCAATTTACGAGACCGTGTATAGAAATTAGGTCTGTGACAATTATTACATAATTGTCTAATTGTCACAGAGAGAGGCAATTATATTGTTAATCTCAAGTATTTCTGAGGCAACTAATTATACAGCACAATTTGGAGTTGCTACAGCTCTAAAAGAAATGGCAAGAGATAACCACATAATCACACACTAACACACCTACACAGACACTGTAGCTAGCAGTTAGGCGTACAGTGTCGGAAGCTAAGCGCTAGTTAACTTGGTCTAGTCATGATGTGTTTTGATGTGACACAGATACTCATTAGCAAGCTCCAGACCATGCTGACGGCTTAATGGCCCGTGGCTCACTTAGACACATACACAGACTCATCAAGAACAAACTCAGGGACATGGTTACACATACATGGGTAGACAGATGAGCATTACCACGTTGAGACAGGCCCACGCACGCTCATTAAGACTGCACCTCGTACCCACACTAAGCACAAAGCTCCAACTACAGGCACTGACAGGCAAACATGGATGGCTCTTAATGATGGTGGCTATCTCAGATGAAAGGCCCAGTAGAGCCCAGCGAAAGCTCCCACTATCCCCCATTGACATTTCCTTCAGCTAACGACACATCAGCCCATCGACTTTCCGGGTAGAGAAACAAACACTGACAAACGAGCGCTTATCCCCCATTCACACCAAAACTTCACAGTTGCTCGGTTCAGAAATTGATTGTTTTTTTAGCCTCTGAAGAAGGAGCAGAGCAAGGGAGAAGCACTGACAGTTAAGCTGCGTTTAGACCGGGAAACGGCGTCCGGCGAATTTTGCCGCAGGGTGGTGAGGCGGTGTCACTTATGGCTCATTTGTGTGACGTCCTGTTGTGTTCTTTAACCTCCCTCCCCAGTGATGCACAAGCAGACTTTATATTTCACAATTACTGGTTACTGGCAGATTGTTTAGGGCGTCAGGCGTTCCCAACCGCACTTGAATACAGCTTTATTTCACTGAGAAAGAGAGAAAGAAGAGAGACGATCCAACAGTCAGCTGTCGCAAAAAAATCTTGTGCAGTTCAGTGCTTGTGTTTCATTTTTAATTTTTTTTTACCCTGATAGGAGTCTATCCACTACGTTCCACTTTTGGGATTGCTCCATTACCGCCAGAAATTCCGCCGGATGTCACTCTTTTCGGCCAGATGTCCGTTACCTTCCGCTTTCTTTGTGTTGTCATTCTAAACTCCGGTGGATTTCTGAGGACTATGGTTAACTGCTCCTCACCGGGGAATTCCACTAGATGCGTAACAGCTGCGAATTCAGGTAGAATATAACCACAAAACCAACAACAGTTAGTTTCCATCCAGAGGAGTAGAGGGGAAACGACTCTGATCTGTGTTTTCAAGGTGTAGTGCAGGGAATATATGATCCACCGTGAGCACGCTGTATTTTATTTTGAAAATTAACCGGATATTTATTTTGTTTCTGTGCTTGACTTCCTGTCCCGCACTATCTGCAGGTGCTGAATTGCTGCGGAGCTCTTCGTCGTCCGTCAAAAATAGAAGCTCTGCGTATCTGCTCCGGAGGGCTGCGGAGTGACGGAACTGGGACGGAGTCGGGACGCAGACGTTCCGCAGTCTGTGGAAATACACACGCTGACTTTAATGGAAACCTAATGACTCCATCTACGTTCCGGAGACGTTCCGGAGATGTTCTGCATCCAGTGGAAATTGCCGGTCAGATCTCTGCAGGGTAAATCCAGACAGCTAGCTAGACTATCTGTCCATTTTGAGTTTTCTGTTGCACGACTAAAACTACTTTTGTGCGTAAACATGTTCCACCAAAACAAGTTCCTTCCTGAGGCTATTTTACAGCAGCAATGTGGCTCTGTCCGGCATTGAGCGCCACCCACGATGATTGTGATTGATTTAAAGAAATGCCAATAAACCAGAGCACGTTTTTCTCCCATCCCGGAATGCTGTGTGGACTAGCCAGACCCTCCTCCGCAGCGCTGTGGAGGAAAGGTCTGGCAAAGTGAGTCTACCCTCATAGTGTTTTAAAACTTTCTTGTGGCAGCGATAGAGACAGTGATGTTTCCTGTTTACTGTAAAGGACTCTGTCAACTTGACAACTTTTCGCCGCAGGCCGCTGCTCCCCCCTGCAGCAACCCTGATACACTACCGCCATTAAAAAATGCATGGAAAGACATGCTTTTTGCTGCACCGTCTGACGGCCGACACAGGCAGTGTGAATGCAGACTTAAGAGGTTCAATTCCCTGTGGAGCAAGGTACAAACATTCCAACAAGCATTATAGAAAATAGAATAAATATGTATTAACTAGTGTTTTGACTGCAACATTTGCAGAAGCTGGACAAGAGCTGCAAAAAAAAGCTTTACTTAATTATTTCAACTTCATTTGTTGTTTGTCTAACTTGATTTGCTATCCCAGCTGTGTGAATATTGTGATGTTTTAGGTTCCTGACAGCTGATTTATCTTTCTTGTTGAGACTTGTATGTGAAACCATTTAGGCCTGCACGATTAATCGTTATAAAATCGCGATCTTGATTCACCCCTGTAGGCGATTTAATTTTTAAATGACTTTGATTTTTTTTGTTGATAAGACAGCTGAAGACATGAAAGGCACATAGTTAGTGATGGTTCGAGTTCGTGTTTACCTAGGTACTCACCCCATCTCGAACCTTTCTTTACCTGGGTCAATGATGGGACGTTAGCGTAGCGTAGCGTTATCAGCTGAATAGCTAGGCAGAGGCTAATCGGATCTGAAATATTGTCTCTCACTAATAATGCCCGAAATGATACCAAACGTCTACAGTAGTACAAATAGGTTATGCTCTTATAAAACGATGGATTGTAAAATTTGTAAGTACACCAGAAGTTTATGTAAATAACACTTGCCTGCTGGCTTCTGCTCTCTGCTGCTGCTGCTGCTGTTACTACCGGGCAGTAAGGTGCTTAGGGACATCTACAATACAACAAACCGAAAAGAGATGCAACAAAAATATTTATTAATTTAATGATTAAATAAGGTAATGTCTCCAAACTTACCTCAATTATTACTTGTCTCCTGCTAGTTATACTACAGCACTTACTTTAAAAAATAAGTTAAATTAAAAAATATTTTTGTTGCATCTCTTTTCGGTGTTGTAATTTGTAGATGTCCCTAAGCACTCGTCTTACAGCAACAACAACAGCAGAGAGCAGAAGCCAGCAGGCAAGTGTTATTTACATAACCTTCTGGTGTACTTACAAACTTTACAATCCATCGTTTTATGAGTGCATAACCTATATATACTAGTGTAGACCTTTGGTATCATTTTGGGCATTATTAGTGGGGTAATGTTAAGAGACACTTCGGATCCATTAGCCTCTGCGCTAAGCTATTCAGCGGCTAACGCTACTCTACGCTAACTCTCCCAATGTTAGACCCAGGTGAAAAAAGCTTCTGGGGGGGTGTTTGGCTCGAGCTCATGGTGCAAAGGACCCTAGGGTGAAATTACTCCGAACCATCACTTTAAAGAGTGTGCTAAGAAATCATTCTGTTTTTGATACTGTACTTAAATTGGCAATTGACAAACTCCATTTCTCTAGAGACTGAAGCTGTAGCTGCAGCATGTTGATTGACATGTTTTAATTATGTAAAGACATACTTGACGTGTAGTCAAGCACATGTGTTATGCCCAAAGGAAATCATTAGTTCTTTACAAAATGTATACTCAAGACCCATTTGAATCCTAAAAAGCTAAGTGCCAGTGTGCATAAATAGTCACTTCATTTCAGGCAATTTTCAAACTCATTAAAGTCTATTTAGACTAACAAATGAGTGTCAGTGAAAGTTACTGGAGTTTGCCTGTTGCATTGTTGCATGCATTGTTTTCCAGACAGTAAGGGGCCATGGGCAAACTCAGCACACATATTTGAAATATTTAATTCTTTCAATCTTAATTGGACAAAAAAACAAAACAAGGAAAAAACTGAAAAATGTCTAAACTATGACTAAGATCGATTTATCCATGCAACTGTCCCAAAGACACACATAAGCTGTGAGTGAAATCTACAATGTGTCCCACCTGATAGGTCATGAGTCCCTGTAAAACACAAAATGTTAAATGGATGAAGTTATGATGTTACTAGAGGATGGATCGATATTTAGCTGAACCTGAAAGAAGGGAATGATGCAATTGGGGAATGGGGGACGGTTGGGCACATTGTTTGGGTTTCAGGTGTATGGTTGGTGTGTCTTTGGTTCTACATTTGGGCTGCAGTGTGTTTGTCTTTGTTTTCATGTTCACTCAATTTTAATTGTTGTGCATTGCATCAGCAATGGCTGGTTTTCCTTAGTTTACAACTGAAAAAAAGATTGACAAAGCCAGGCCAGTTTAGGTGAGGTAGTAGCCGCAGTTGAACCACCATAGCACAGCGAGTTACACATCCCACAAGTCAAATGTTCTCCCCAAAACCATTGAGACTACCTTCATTTTTTCAGGTCAGCTATACTGCAGTTTGACCAAGATCACTAAAGGACAACAGAAGTGTACCTCAATAAAGACAGGAGGATTCACGTTTGAGAAAACTGACACCCTCTGCATTTCATATTCCGGACCCCAAGTTTGGTGTTAACATGAAGTCTACTAGATTCCTCTAAAATACAAATGGATGTTGCTTTGTGGCAACAGAGAGCTATTTTACACCGTATATAATAAACACAATGTTATTCCAGCGGAAAGACAAAGGCTACTAGGGGAAAGCAATGCTGATTCTCGAGAGTGTAAAATGTTAGACACAGTACCCTTTAAAAAAATAGAGAAGACTAAATGACTTGTTAAGAAACAGTTTTTGCAAGATGCAACCAAAGTACTCTGTGGTTTTGCCACTGAGGAATTCCACATTAGCAACTGGGAATTCAACAACTTCTTCAAAGCTTTTCATTATAGCTGCTGACAAAAGGGATTTTAAAGGCAGCTTATCCACCAAGAAGCAGCTATTCACTTAGAAATAGATGGCGTACATTGGTAAACCAATCTAATTTATAATACATACCCAGCAACCAAAGCTACTGATCTCATTTCATTTCAATCTTTTGTGTCTGTATTAGTGGCTGTGGGTGAATATATCTTTTGCAGGTCATATCTCTTCTCAGCCAACTACAGTACGTCTCTATCCTGGGTTTCACACGAGCTAGCTGGCTCCCGTCCACAAACTGCAATCAGATCATCTCTCCATCTTTCCACTGATTCAAACAGAAGCAATGCTGTGGCTACAGCGGCTGTGCTGGGAACAAATAATTGCTATATAAACATTTCTGTGCAGTCTCTGCCTCAGCAACAGCTCGTACTCAGATTACAAGCATGTGTGATGGCCTCGGGGTTTGTGCTTTTCAGGGAGTAGGTACTACCAGTTAGGGCTTCAGTGATTTGCTCAAAGCAATTTGAATGCTTTGCTGAGAACAGGGGTGCTTTCGCTGCCTCGTGCAAGCATGTGTGCAAGTATGCCAACTCTGTAGGTGTTGAGGAGTTCGTAGTTGGCAGGGTTTTATGAAGCTACATGGGGTTTATGTGTGTGGCAAAATTTCTGAAACATACCATGCTCATTTTCAGGTTCATACTAGAACATGATAACATGATTTAATTAGAAAGAAACACATCATTTTTGTCATACTGTCTGTCTGAATAGAACAGACAGACAACAACAACCGACCAACGGTTGATTGGTTTGCGAGACAAATATGGTAACACCTGGGTTGTCTTATTTCACAGTTTGTGAGTTGGTAGGCAATCCAGATACACAAATGTTTGTGCACAAGCACTGAAAAAAGTGAGTTTTTCCATGATATGTCACCTTTTACATCAACAAGACTCTATTTGTGTCCATTTGTGCCCAGATTAACTACAGGGCCCAGTCACAGCAGGCTATACATGGCAGCGTCATTTTACTTTGCTGTAAGCCCATAGAACCAGAAACTAACCAGTACTCTAATACTGGAATATTACATCCTGGCCCACAATTTTCTGTGTCTCAGTTGTCTATGGGCTTTTTTTTTTCTTTTCTTTTTTTTTAAACATAACTTAATTTAAGTACAATAATGGTATCACAGCTAGATTTTGACAAATGGCCACTCTACAAGAAAAGGCCACAAAATTATGCATGGCCCGTCATAATTAATAATGTCCTTTGGTGTTGCAAATTTGCAAATAAATCGCCAAGTGGCGTGTTATCTGTATGCATTTTGAGCGATACGCGTGTATGTCTACGCTGTATACGCGTCGCCACGTGGCGTGTTATCACGAGAACGTCACACCCGTGTAAAAAAAAAAGAAAAAAAAGTTGGGTTTAGGAAAAGAACATTGGGAAAGGCTTTAGTAACACAAAAAAAATGACCAAAAAAACGACAAAAACATGACGGTGACCAATGTCACACACTTAGGAAAACAATAAACGGTTGGGTTTAGGAAAAGAACATTGGGGAAGGCTTTATTAAAAAAAAAGAAATTTGATAAACGCCACACGCGGGACACGATCCCAGCTCTCCTGGGTGAAAGTCCAGTGTTTTACCCATCCGCGGACTTCCGTCCTTTCATACTACTCACTACGGCGATAATTCATACGTTATGTAGCTCAATGGAGGCCAAACGGTGTTCATAAACAAAAAAAAAGCAATTATGCGTCTTGATAACACACCAAAATGGCATACGATATGGTGGGTCATATATACGCCACTTCATGAGATCAGTCTGGTATTTCGGGGAAGTTATAACACTGGTGTTGCAGGTCTTTAGAGCCCTTTTTGTCTTCTAAAAAACAATAAACCAGTTTTGTTTTGACAGAAATTACAAGTTTACTGCCACGACATACAACACAATACTTGACTGTTACACCATTCATGTAAAAAATATATTTAAACTACTAATTTGAAATTTTGGAATGCAAATGTATTGTGACTGGAAAGTGACATAAAACACTTCTAATAAATGACTTCCAATTTTAGTAACCAACAGACCAGGCGAGTGGGCAGCAATTTGACAGCAGCATATTAGCATTGACATAGAACAAAGGTTTATTGGTTTAATTTATTTCGCTTTTATAACTGCACCTGCTTAATCTGTGAAGGTAGCATTAGAGATGACACTTCCTTAAAATCTGGCTGGCATTTTCATAAGCTGAGGAAATACCCTGGTGCTTCATACATGACAGCTAACAGAATTAGTCTTTAATTGATAGGGGAGTTATCCCATAAACCTGGTAGAGACAATGAAGAAGGCCAACAGGGGTTGAGGGGGAATTAATTTGTGGGGCTGATGTTATTCATTGCCAATATGTGAGAGAGGGGTGGGGAGGAGAGGTGAGAGGGTGAAGAATTAAGGAGAGGGAGAGTGTGTGAGAGAGAGAGAGAGAGAGAGAGAGAGAGAGAGAAGATTACAGTGCATGAAGCTAAACTGAAGAACTGATGAAAAAGCAAGATATTATAAAGATATTGTTGTAAAGCATATGGCTCATGCTACCAAGCAGGTTTCGCCTTGAAATGTGAAACATTGCATCTATGCATTCTACTGTAGAAATGTAGCGAGACATCTTGTCATGTCTGCTTGCAATTATGTTTAAATGCAAATATTTCACATTTTTCAAACAAATATCCAAGGCAAGGAAAACAGCATCCATGAAAATATTAAAGTCTGAACTCTGACTTCAAAACCTTTAAATTTACATAAATAGACAATTACACCTCACTCGTTCTAAACCACTGAGATTATTTTGGCCAGCAGAGCCGTTATACCCCCAATAAATGGATATCTAAAACTTGAATCTGCAAAAAGCTAAAAGTCTTTTTCCCTATTTTTCTTCTTTAATTTGGTCATTTTCTTTTTATACGAACATGCAGAGTGGCCTGTGAGACGCACACACACACACACACACACACAATTATATGCCTTTCCAAACCATCTTTCTTTATGCATCATACACCAAGACAGTCTGCATTTCCTGCTCTCCTTTTTTTACATTCAATGTTTTCACTTTTCATTTCTGTATATCATTGTTTCTGCTTTAATATTTCTAAATCATGTACTCTGGACAAGAAGCTTTTAGACATAGACACGCACACACACACACACACACACACACACACACACACACACACACACACACACACACACACACACACACACACACACACAAGTCCTCAATTATAACCCAGAAAACAAACACCTTTTGAAAACGAAATCATCATAACCTGATTAGGATTGCTTACAGTATATACAGACATGGACACAATCCTTGGCAAATATTTGAACACTATCCTGACATAGTTATATTATATGGACTAGTAGAATTGATTTTTAAGTCTGTCATTGAAGTAGCATCAGTCATGCAGTACTTAAAGGTCCTATGACATGGTGCTCTTTAGATGCTTTTATATAGACCTTAGTGGTCCCCTAATACTGTATCTGACGGTGGAAAAAAGGGTCCGTGTGCTGGGCGCATGGTTTAAAAGGGTTGTACTTAGTGTCTTCATTAAAATTCATAGGTGTGTTTTGGGCGTAACGTGCAATAAACCAATCAGAGTGTCCTCTCCCATTCCCTTTAAAAGCCAGGTGTGTTTGCACCGTTGTATTTTTATTTGTAATCTTTTGCATGTTTGTGTGCTGCTGCGCTTCCCTGTGTGTGTGTGTGTGTGTGTGTGTGTGTGTGTGTGTGTGTGTGTGTGTGTGTGTAACAAGCATAGTGTGAACGCGCTGTGCATAAGCCTAGGCACATTTTACTAATTTGCTGTTAAAATAACTATGAAATGCTGCGCTATTGACTTTAGACCAGGTTTTTGTTGGTCAATGGCGCGATCACTTCCCGCTGCCTCAAGATAGCAGTATGCCAAGAATGCACCTGAACACACCTCCCTGTAAGACCAGCACGCCCATGGGCGCACAGATGGGCGCAGGTGCATTTGCTATTTAAACGACGTGGGCGCCGGACGGGAAACTGACAACTACGTCGGTCTTAAACTAGCAAAGACACTTGCGTCTGGCTTTGCGCTGCTCCGGGTGCAAGATAGATAGAGATGGATTTTCCAGAACTCTTATCCATATGTATCCATATGTATTGCAATGTCTTATCTACGTACAAACCAGCAGTCCTTCTCCATCCACTGTCTAATAATCTCCACACTTACCAACACCATCCATTCTCTGTAATTAATCTCCTCTTCTTCCCATTTGTGTCCTAACCTTTACCAACACGACTCTGACTCAACTAAATACATCTGTGTGACACTGAGCCCCTATAAAACTGCTAGCTGGGCTGACAATAATTGGATCACACACACACACCAAATCCAAACCGCACATTACAACTCAGAACACCAAGCTATCATTGGCCTGCACTGTCAAGCTAAATAAATACTACAAGTCAGTGTGTTGAACAATTTTCCTCAATTAAATATTAAATTGCTTTGCAGACAGTTCGGGGAAGGCACCCCTCAAAAAAACGTAAGGCATGCAACTACTGCATTTCAATCATTGTTGCTAGGCAGTTACAGTATTGTTGTGTTAGTGTACTACAATTTCCAGTTTTAGATGCTTTACTCTTTGTCATACAAACATGCTTGCACTGCTCATATTAACTCACAGTATGTCATTAGTTCTTGTGTTTATTCCAAACAAACTGCTATTGCTGCTGCTGGAAACACATCCCTCCCTTTGTCCCAAACAGATTCTGGATGTTTAATTCAGCAAACATTAAACCATGCAGGAATTATTTGTATAGCTGACAAAGGGCAGCAAATGGACCTTTATGTAAACGATTTACATATTATTACCTCAAATTAGTTTTTACAATGGACTCAACCCACTCTCTTGGTCTCTTTATGTCTTCTATAATTAACAGAGTCATTCAGCTACAGCAGGTACCCTTCATTTAGTAAGCCAGACATTACACAGCACAATGGTGTCCTCTGCCCTGCAGGGAGAAAAAAGAGAAGAACTGAAGCATTTCAAAATGAACGGAGTGAGATGAATACAAAAAGAGGTCCAGTAAAGAGAAAGAAGGGTGGGAAGCTGGGAGACAGAAGGGGGGGAAAACAGTGTGAAGGGGAGAAAAAAAAAGATTTCTTGTCACATGGGGATGTAGTGCAAGGTTAAACGCAACAGGAAGCTGACATAAGAACCAGTCTAACAGTGGGCAAACAATTCAATTTCAATTCAATTCAATTGTATTTATAGTATCAAATCATAACAAGAGTTATCTCAAGACACTTTACAGATAGAGTAGGTCTAGAACACACTCTATAATTTACAAATTTTACAAAGACCCAACAATTCCAGTAATTCCCCCAAGAGCAAGCATTTAGTACGACAGTAGGGAGGAAAAACTCCCTTTTAGGAAGAAACCTCGGACAGACCCAGGCTCTTGGTAGGCGGTGTCTAACAGTGCCGGTTGGGGGTGTGATGAACAGTGGCAATAATAGTCACTATAAAGATAATGGGACAGTGACTAGAAGTAGTAGTCGCTGTGGAGCTACAGTGGGGCTTCCACAATAACTGAGAACTGCTGCGAACGGGCTGACTGGTTGAGAGCCTGTTGAATTATTCAGCTCCTTGTTCAACTTTTTAACAGCACTGTTTTAGCCTGTCTGTGTCCTATTTTGGCTGGGACATGTACCTGGATGTGTGTGTTGAGACTTTTTTTTCCCCTTCAGTTTCTAACCTCGAATAAACAGTCCTGTTGTTGTGTTTCTGTCCAACCCCAGTGCCAGAGGCATGATGGAGGCAAAATGCATTTGGAGAGAAAAACAGAAATAATAGATTGAAGTTCAAGTACTGTATTAACTTTACTGATTAAAAATTTTCTCAGGTTAGCGAGGCTGCATACCGCTCGAAACCAAAATGAAAATACACAGTAATGTTTGCCATTTTTCCATTTTTGCTTTGTTGCTAAACTGTGTGTGAAATGAGCGGTGACGTTAAAATCCCCCGTTTGAGGTAACAGTATCCTAGGGTGCCGTCTCCTTGCTGGATTTTTCAGAGGTGACGGTAGCTAATTTTATTTTGGCACAATGACATTAGTAGTGGCCATAGCGAGTGAAAATGTGAAGTGAGATGCACATTGCAAAATGTGTTTGCATCTGGAATTGTTCATTAGGCATGTGTGATATCTGTAAAGCTGAACGGACTCAGTAGTAACAAAAACTCTTTCTGCGAGAAAGGACAGAGAAGGGACACTTAAATAATATCCTGGAATGTAATTGAAAGACATATGACGCTTTTTGGGAAACGACTGTTGACGTTCAGTCACAACAAGCAGAAGAATTTCTTTGAGAGTTTGGAGTTCAATTGGCGCATGTGATAGTTCATATGAATAGGCTTTTAGAATTTGAATGCAG
This sequence comes from Perca fluviatilis, assembly GCF_010015445.1. Classification (NCBI taxonomy): domain Eukaryota; kingdom Metazoa; phylum Chordata; class Actinopteri; order Perciformes; family Percidae; genus Perca; species Perca fluviatilis. Next base: position 12,043,424 of record NC_053112.1, read on the forward strand.
TAGATTAAAAGTCTATATATTTTCTCATCCGATAATTGCACTTGCACTAATTGCAATCTTTTCCCCAAATTTTAAATCTGTATACCTCCTGAGATTTGAATTATTTACAATTTTCAATGATCCACGGACAACTTTCTACTGCATGGAATACAAAACAGTTGCATGAGGGTGGCAAAGTGTGGCCTGATGACAGCTCAAGAGGGACGTTCACAGGGGTCGTCAAAAATGAATAGGTTTGTTTCTGTCAGGAGTACGATGTGGGCTGCAAATATTCGGAGTTCACAACTCAGGGCTCAAGACATGAGGCCATTTTAAAAATTCAGAGGTTTGGTTTATGGCGGTGCCAGAGCAAAGGTCATGAGAGTCAACACAATCAATGGGCTTCTTCGACTTGGGAGCTTGAACGTCCGCAGCATGTCGGATTTTACACCAATGACGCCATTAGTTTAAAGGGATAGTTCAGAGTAATTTCACCCTAGGGTCCTTTGCACCATGACCTTTACGAGATACAACTGTGGATCCATTAGCGCCTGCACTAATTCATTCGGCTGATAGCGCTAACTCGACCAATGTTAGACCAAGGGAAAAAAAGCTTCTGGGGAGGGGGTGTTTGGCTCGAGGTTATGGTACAAAGGACCCTAGGGTGAAATTACTCCGAACCATCCCTTTAATATATGTTGGTCAAAGACAAACCGAAACAAATATGTGGGTGAAAGTGGTTACAAAGTAAAATATGAAGGTTTCATCCACACCTGATCTGTTGGTTGACGTTTAAATAAACTGCCCCCTTGTTTGAATTCATGACTCATCTGTATTTGTGTACATATGTGCACATGTGTGTGCAATTAGTGCTTCTTACTGTGTGTGTGTGTGGAGTATCATCAGTGTGGTTCTCAGTGTGTCCTCCATTAGTCTAGATGTGAGAGTATGACAGTACCAGACCGCTAGGATCTATGGCTGGTAAAAATAGACCAGCAGAAGCAGCTGTAGCCCTCTGTCGGCTGGCAGTAACACAATCTGTCTGTAGTCACACTATCGGTCTGCACTGCTGTGGGACACAGGAAGCCGCGTCCATAAATCACCCTTATACTTCCTGGGTTAAAGGATCACAGATACAGAAGAGCTGTTAGGTGGAGTGTTGATATATATAGCCTAGCTAGTGTGAGCGATATGTCACTGCCACCGACTGGGAGGTTAGCAGTATGTAATGGGTTGATTTAAGGCAAACTGCTCTCTGTTTTCTGAAAAGGCCATATATATCAGCCATTGAGCAAAAAGTTTATCTTGTATATTTAATATATTTTAAGTGCACGCAAATTTGGCCTAATCCTCACGTGAAAAATAAGATTTCACGTGAGGATTTGAGGACAAACAAAATATCATAGTAACATAACATTGTATAGTGTTATCTTGGCACGCAGCCTGATTAGCCTCATGGGAGGAAAAGAAAATAAGAGATGTGTTGCTTCAAATTAATCATTTGTACCCCTTAAATTACTTAGTTTGCTCCTGTGAAAGTAACAAATCGTGCCCTCTACTTACTCAATTGTAACCTCATATTACTTGATCCTTTGTCAAAAAATAATATCTCTAAGTTATTGTAGAGGATGGAACTCAAAGTAAAGGCTGGCATAGTAAGTTAGGGATGAACAGCCAGAGTGTTAGAAGCAAGCTACAGCAGCTGTGTTTTAGTGTTAAAGCGTACACAAATTGTTGGTTGCCATTGTTTCACCTCTCATTGTTTGCACTTTGCTCGCACTTTGTCTGTGACCGACGTCATGTAGTGTATATTCATTATTAGCCTGCCTGCCATGAAGTTTCCTCTACATATGAGGCCTAACTTTTTAGTATTCCTAATCCCCCAGTCATGCTAACGCTGCAATTGCTGTGCACATTTATACTTCCAACTAAACTAAGCCAATGACATTTGGTAATGCTATTTCCTTTTTCCTATTTTGCCACCAACAGAACAAACTACCCTGCACACAGCAGAAAACTGACTGCCACCTAATACATGTGTAGACAACCTCTACAGTATAGCGTGGCAAAAAAAAGGCCAAGATAGGGATACACGACGATGATTTCATTTTTACACGTTCTAAAAAGGTGCTTTGTCTTGAGCTCCATTAATTCAAATGAATGTACTGGATGGGAGTGAAGTGGTGATTCATGTGACAGTGAAAAAGAATGGACTAAGGATTAGCAAAATAAATGAATGAATAAATAAAACACAACATGATAATGATTTATATGCCAGTGTTTGTAGTCAAATTGGTGATCTATTGAATGTCTAGGATCGAATTTAAAATCCTCCTCCTGACTTACAAAGCTCTAAATGGTCAAGCACCATCATACCTAGAAGAGCTCTTAGTACCTTATTGTCCCACTAGGGCACTGCGCTCCCGGAATGCGGGGCTACTTGTGGTTCCTAGAGTCTCTGGAAGTAGACTGGGGGCCAGGGCCTTCAGCTATCAGGCTCCGCTTCTATGGAACCAGCTTCCAGTCTGGGTTCGAGGGGCAGACACCGTCGCCACATTCAAGAGTAAACTGAAAACCCTCCTCTTTGACAAAGCTTATAGTTAGGGAGTGAGGAGTTGCAGCGTCCACCTAACCCGGCCCACCTGCTTCTCCTCGTAGTTAGTTATGCTATTACAATTCTAGACTGCAGGGGTTGCTGTTTCCTTCCTATGACACACTGAGCTGCTCTCTCATCTCTACTTGTTACTTCTGTATGCATCCTGTCCCAGAATTGCTTGTTACTAATCTAGCTCTGGGGAGTTTACTCCCCGGAGTCCTTATGTTTCTTCTTCGCAGAGCTATGCTCTGTGATTCTCTGCAAATCCCGGCCGCATCCTGCTGCATCCTGCTGCATCCGCCGCATCCACCCATGCTCTGCAGCGCCACGTTTCATCCCGCAACGCCCTGCTGTGATGTTCCTATGCACAGAGTAGTCTGGATCCGGTATAGGGGACTGCACTACTCAGTATGACACGATGTGCCCTGCTATGACATGAACTTCCACGATGACCTTCGACGTCACTGTGACCTTTAATGTGACTATTATTGGCACTGTTCATCACACCCCCAACCGGCCCGTCAGACACCGCCTACCAAGAGTCTGGGTCTGCCGAGGTTTCTTCCTAAAAGGGAGTTTTTCCTTGCCACTGTCGCGATAGCCACTGCTAATGCTTGCTCTTGATGGAATTACTGTAATTGTTGGGGTTTTGGAAAGTGTCTCGAGATAACTTTTGTTATGATTTGATACTATAAATAAAATTGAATTGAATTGAATTGAAGTTTAGCATTTTTAATGTGATGCAAATGTATTTCAGATAAATTATTATTCATTTTTATAATTTGGCTTGTTTTTGGGGTCATTTTTTTAAAATGTTTTATTTATTTATCCTTTATTTAACCAGGAAATAGTCCCATTGAGATTCAGAATCTCTTTTACAAAGGAGTGTTGGCCAAGGAAGCAGCATCCATGTTTCAACATACAGTAACAAACAGCAAACAACAGACTTAATACAAAACAGAAAAATAAGAAAACTAAACTAAGAAAATCAGAATTCTGTAACAGGACATACAAAATAATCTAGATTAAGGTGAATTTGTAGCTCACACCAAGATGACAGAACATTAAACGCATGTGATACAATTATATCTGTTAATTGCAAAAATGAACAGCATTACTTGGGGGACATAATGCTGTCATGGACAGAAAGCTACAACCCAATTGCCATTTGAAAATTTTACACTGGTTTTGTAACTGCATTTATATGTCAATGCGTTGTTAATATTCCGGCAGCTTCCTGCTGTAATTGGAGGTATTACTCAAATGGAAGACGATTGGATCCTGAAATCACAGTGGAAAAATAAACAATAAAAGCTTTGCAGATTATGGTAATGTTCATTTGCCGAAATAGGGCCAAATAAAAGTAAATTGCTACTTTAGCATTTCAAATTGATTATGCAAATGCAATTTGGTGCGAGATATTGTTTGAGCTGTTAATTGTACCAATCAAATGCAGAATGTCTCATGGCCATTACTGTTTATTTTCTTAACAGCGATGAAAAAAAAAGGAAACTTTTTGAATATTTAGTCCAAAATTGCAGAGGCGATTGAAAAGTTTTGTCTGAAGGTAGTTTGGGTCTGTCATTACCCATAATGAGCACATGAGAGCTCAGATTCTAATGTATGTATAATAAAGAAATCCTGCAATAAGACATCCACTGTATTAAAAGACGAAATAAAAATCATAATATACAAGTGTGAGCTTACAGTATTAACAAATTGTACTTTTATGAGTGGTGACATTTACTATTAAATACGCTGGGTGTAAAGGGTGATACTGTATGTCAAACTACAGGAAGATTGCTGTTGTTGACACAATTATGACTTTAAGATAAACAATCTTAGAAATGATATACACTAAGGATAAACTTTATTGTCCTTTAACACAGCTAATGTCAGTATGCTAATATGCTCACAATGGTGATGCTAACATGTTAAAGGTGCCCTGCCATACAAAACCGTTTTTACTTGCATTTTTTGAAATATGTTAGGTCCATATGTGTTTGTGTTATGTTGTGAATCTGAAAATGAACTGCTACTTCCTCTGTCAGCTCTAGCCACTGAAAAGAAATAAGCAGAGAAATCAGGCCAATCAAAAAAGCTGGTCAGTCTGACATCATATTGCCTGAGCTCATTACTATTCATTAGCTCGCCCAGTTGGGCTGGGTAAAGGATTCTGACAGCCAGGCTCTCATTGGCTAGCTGTTAGCCAATCAGATTCAAACAGCTTAGCTTGTTGAATATTAATGAGAACTGGCAGAAATTGAGCTGGGTCTTCCTGTAGGCTTTCTATACCACGCTAGAATGGCTTGAAACAAGGTAACCAAGGCATTTTTTCCACAAAAAATTTTAAAGAGTCCATGGTAGAACTTCAGACATTACCACAAAGAAATGAAATATGTGTGGCAGCGCACCTTTAATGTTTAGCAGGTTAAACGTTGACCATGTTTACCATCTTACTTTAGGCAATACTTTTGCAATACACCTGTTCAACTGTTCTACTCTGCAAATAGGCTAGCCGATTGTTACAAACATGCTGAAAAAAAAGCTGTCTGTATGTAGTCTAACTGTCAGTCTGAGGTTTGCCATAAATCTTGAAATTTGTCAAATTCTTGTAAACTTAGCTGCTGGCTTTGGGCAGGTTGGTTCAGTGGTAGAGCAGGCACACATGTACTGAGAGCTTTATGCCTAGCTGCAGAGGTCCAGGGTTCAAAGCCACCCTGTGACAATTTCCTGCATGTCTTCCCCCTTTCTTACCTAGCTGTCCTATCAAAAAATAAGGCGGAAAAAGCCCCAAAAACAATCTTTAAAAAAAACTTAAGTGCTTAGGAAAAAACAGCCCCCGTCTCTACCACCTTGCAATGATATATGCGTTTCTTCATTCTTTCTAAACTTCAGTTAGTATTTTGATGTCAGGAATATGATTTATTTTATAGCCAAAATCATCTCTGTCTGAAAATACCAGACTACAGAGGGTTAAATCACCAGCCTTTCAGTGTGTGTGAACTCACAGAGCAAGGCATTCTCTGCTATAAGAAATGACAGTTCATCACATCAGTGAGTCACCATTCCCATCAGGGCTCCTAATGGCTTGGATTCAGTCCATAACACAAACACACACACACGCACTCACACACACACGCAGGCATCGGCTGCTTTTGATTTCAAAACCAGTCGCTGAGAACAAAAGGGGACGCCGCGCACACCTTACAGGTTTCTGTTGATTTATTGCAGATGATGCTGAATATAGACAGAAGGACATACAGAATATAGACAGAAGGACATACAGAATATAGACAGAAGGACATACACATACGTCCAGTACAATGAAACAGTGGTGGTGAGGTAAAGACTGAGGGCAAGAGAAGCTTTAGAGCAAGAGGAATGAAATGAAAGGATGAGATGGTGGATGTGAGATTTTGTGAGATTTGTGTGCATATTAGAGTAGAAGAGAGAGAGAGAGAGACAGAGAGAGACAGAGGAAGAGAAAGAGAGAGAGACGGGGGTGTGAGATGATGGATGGGAAGAGAGGGAAGGGTGCGTGGGGGTGATATGACAGATACCTCGTGAGTAACGGCGGGCCCAGGGCAAATCAATCGCTAGAATTACACAGGAGTGTCCTGACTGTGTGTGAGCGAGTATGAGTTACAGAAGCAGTAGAACATACTGCACGTATGTGCATGTAGATTCCTGTTGGAACTGTAATTTGTGGGCTTCTATGTGCAAGATGTGTGTCAGCGCAAGGAGCCATGCAGATAGAAGCAGCACCAGCCAGCAGAGGGAAAAGAAAGGATGACAACATCGCTCCTGAGAGAGTAGAGATGACAAGTCGGCTGAGAGACAAAAAAAAAAATGAAGTGAGGAAGAAGAGGGCAAGGGGAGGCTTAAACAACAGCAAAGAGATAAAGAGGTGTCCCAAGGTGAATCACAAAGAGAGGAACCGACAAGAACAGAGGTGCATGCGCACACACGCACGCACCCACGCATGCATGCATGCACACACACACACACACACACACACACACACACACACACACACACACACACACACACACAGGTTTGTGGCACCAGCTTTGTGGGGACCCATCATTGACATAATGCATTCCCTAGCCCCTTACCCTAACCTTAACCATCACAACTAAATGCCTAACCCTAACCCTAACCCTCACCCTAACCATAAACTAATTATATCATTAATCCTAAAACCAAGTCTTAATCCTCAAACAGCCCTTTAAACTTGTGGGGTCCAGCATTTTGGCCCCACAAAGCTGTCGGGACCCCACAAGTATACTGGACTCCCGGTTTTTGGACCCCACGAATATAGTTAAACAACACACACACACAAAAAAAAAACACAGCACACACACACACACACACACACACACACACACACACACACACACACACACACACACACACACACACAGATAAGCTTGTGCAGACAGATAATGATGTATTGACACAACTGGCCTGTAGGTGAGATTCTCTGCAGTGACTAATCCTTCAACAACACAGACACAGAGGGTCACCACACTACATCACTGGACTAAAGAGAGAGAGAGGGAATAGAAGGAGGGAGGAAGCAAGGAATTTAGATAGGTGGCCACATGAGCGGCAAGGACTAAAAGGAAGCTTAGGGATGACAGGGATACAGTCATAGGAAACATTTGTTCGGCAGAGTGGAGGAAGCAGAACACCACAGTTGACAGGCATTTGATTGCATGTCCTATTCAACATATGTTGAAACCCACAGACATGGTGTCAACACTAACAAGCATATATGTCACTCCAGAAATGCATGTTCCTTGGGGAGTGTTTTAATCCAAACCACAATCTTTTTCCTAAACTTAACTAGCCGTTTTTGTGCTTAACTTTTTGTCGCTTAAACTTAACCTCATGTCCACCGAAACGACCGGCAGCTCGTGGTGCCCTGTACCCGACTCAAAGCCCCCTATTCTCAGGTAACTCAACTACCAACTGCCGCTGATACGACGTAGCTGTAGCTAGCGTCACGGCTTTTTTTCGAGTTCTTCCGCTCCTCCAGTAGCCATGACAGTCCCTATCAACTGCTTTTAACATGCTCCGAAAACAGAACATGAACAGAACATTATGTTGCCTGTATCTTTTCACGGCAACCCTCCATAGAGATTGTTCAGCCTACTTTAAGTAACAGCGACAGTAAAAATGTATTTCACACTATTAGTATGGATAAACTTTGCAATTAATCCGCGGTTCAATTGGATCAACTATGGTCCATTGCACCACTAGTGAATATACGCTAGAAGAAAATAGGAAAGGAGGGGAGGCAAATAATGCAAGACAGACAGCAGAATCAAGACCGGGAGGTCAAATTGGTGGGAGTAAAAGGAAAATCAGCCAGGGAAGTTAAACCTTCGTTAGGAAGCGAGGAAGGAAGAAAGGAGGCCAGAAAGTCAGACAGGGCTCAGACAGGTGAGCGAATATGGAGGGAAAGGAAGCAACGGGGCAAGAACCAAACAAGAAGGAAGCCAGGTGATTGGGAGGTCAATAAGTGAGGAAGAAGTCAGTCAGACAGGAAACTAGTGCATCATTACCGAACATCTCGGCGCTCTCTCTCTCTCTCGCACCTACACCTGAATGGGCAGGATGAGTGACTGCCGTGCAGCTGTAGCTCACCAATCCAGTTTACATAGTGTGTAAGTCAGCTCAGAGGGGATCAGTGCAGTTCTGTACTAACAGTGTTTATTGAAAAAAAAAAAAGACACCCTGTTTGATAGGAGAATTAGGACGCATGCTCTATAAACAGTTAAATAGGCGACACAGTGCTTAGGAGTAAAGGAAAAAGAGCAGTGCAGATAAGTACACACTGAATTGCCGCAGAGGATTTCACAGCCTTGAATGTATTGTAAACACACACGCACACACGCACAAACGCAGAGCTGCAAACCCACACACTTGCATGCAGCGCTATAATCGGCTGTATCCCTTTATATTAGGCTCTGTCAAGACTTTTAGCCCCACAGCCCACATGCAGGCAAAAAAAAAACACACACACATGTATGAGCACATACATAGATACACAGAGCATTGAAATTGTGTAACATGCTGGTTTTATGTAAGTGTGTCGCACACCCACTCCCTGGGAGTTGACAGTTTGCAGAGCACTGAGGTAAAGAGGAGGAAGAGAGAGGGAGAGAAGAGAGAGAGAGAGAGAGAGAGAGAGAGAGAGAGAGACAGAGAGAGAGAGAGAGAGAGAAAACCATGACGGAGGGAGGTTCAAAAAATGGAAAGATTTTATTTTCAACCACCACTCACAGCTCAGTATGTTTAAATGCATGAAAGCATAGTATACAGCCAAACATTTGCTGGTCATGATGCAATTATTAATATCAGCTTCATTGTACCATGAATATGTTGTGTTTAATTGTGTTTAAGCTGCTGTTAAGGTTGTGTAAGAGATCATGTTAATGTCTCAAACGAAACGGCAAGGAGAGCATCTTTAGCTTCTGTAATAACGTATTTTCAGAGAGAAATATAATATGCAGGCGGGAGACATATTCCAAGACAGATTTGATTTCTTTGCTAAAAAAAGTGGCTGTGAGAACAAGCACGGAGTGTCTGGAGAACCACAGTGACTCGAGGCTTAAAAGCAACCTGCTATAGCGGACTGCTCGTCTCCACCAATCCATCCTTACCCGTTTTGCTAGATCAGGAGGTGGGTTAAGAGAAAAATAAATACATATGGCTAAAAGAGCGTTACAGTTTTATGTGAGGTGACTATAGCTGACGCATCACCCCAAATCACATGTAACTGGATACATTTAAGTATACATCCCTGACATTTCAATGTTTTTTGCAGGAAGAGAAAAGTTAAGGGTATCGATAAACATTCAGACAAAACTGTTTTATATAGCATATGTGATAGCATATTTGATACCAAGGGTGCTTTTACACCAAGACCATTTAAGGTGGAACATTTAAGGTGACTTGGTCCTTCTCCAATCAAACTCCGGTGAGCCAGGATACGTTTCCTCTGTACCGTATGAGTGGATGGGTTAGTAAAAGCATTTTCCCCTTAGTTCGGTTTGTTTTCGCGCAGACAAAACCCAACCGTATCGAGGGAATTTGCCGCTGGGAGCTGATCCACAACCAGATAGATACGGTTAACAAGTTACAAGCACGTAACAGTGGGATATAATATTTGTGCTTCACTAAACGTGCTTATGTATTTGTGTTGTAGCTTTTGTATTTGGGTTGTAGCTTTTGTCTTTGTGTTGTAGTGTTTGTGTTGTAGCTTTTGCGTTTGTGTTGTAGCTTTTGTGTTGTAGCTTTTGTGTTTGTGTTGTAGCTATTGTGTTGTAGCTTTTGCGTTGTAGCTTTTGCGTTGTAGCTTTTGCATTGTAGCTTTTGTGTTTGCGTTGTAGCTTTTGCGTTGTAGCTTTTGTGTTGTAGCTTTTGCGTTGTAGCTTTTGCGTTGTAGCTTTTGTGTTGCAGCTTTTGTGTGTAGCTTTTGCATTGAAGCTTTTGTGTTTGTGTTGTAGCTTTTGTGTTGTAGCTTTTGCATTGTAGCTTTTGCATTGTAGCTTTTGCGTTGTAGCTTTTGCGTTGTAGCTTTTGTGTGTAGCTTTTGCATTGAAGCTTTTGTGTTTGTGTTGTAGCTTTTGCGTTGTAGCTTTTGCGTTGTAGCTTTTGCATTGTAGCTTTTGCGTTGTAGCTTTTGCATTGTAGCTTTTGCGTTGTAGCTTTTGCGTTGCAGCTTTTGTATTGTAGCTTTTGCGTTGTAGCTTTTGCGTTGTAGCTTTTGTGTGTAGCTTTTGCATTGACGCTTTTGTGTTTGTGTTGTAGCTTTTGTGTAGCTTTTGTGTTGTAGCTTTTGCATTGTAGCTTTTGCGTTGTAGATTTGGTGTTGTAGCTTTTGTGTTTGTGTTGTAGCTTTTGCATTGTAGCCTTTGCGTTGTAGTTTTTGTGTTGTAGCTTTTGTGTTTGTGTTGTAGCTTTTGCGTTGTAGCTTTTGTGTTGTAGCTTTTGTGTTGTAGCTTTTGCGTTGTAGCTTTTGCGTTGTAGCTTTTGTGTTGAAGCTTTTGTGTTTGTGTTGTAGCTTTTGCGTTGTAGCTTTTGTATTTGTGTTGTAGCTTTTGTGTTTGTTTTGTAGCTTTTGTATTTGTGTTGAACCAACCTGATCTCACAGAATTCCGTGAAATGAACACGGCCCCTTAACTCAAAATCTGTGGCAATTTCACAGAATCGCAAAACATTCCGCGATGGTGCCCACGGAAGAATTCTGTGGAATGAACACGGATCGCCAAAAATTCCAACACAGCCCCTTAAGTTCAGGAAAAGGTCATGGGTGGGCTTACGGTTCCGTGACACGCAGAAAGCGACTTTAGGAAACTTGACATGCGGGACACAAACCCCGGTCTCCTGGGTGAAAGTCCTGTCTTTGACCCATCCACCACCCCAACCAACCTCCTTACGCGGAAATTCGGCCTTACATAGTTCTCGCTACCGTAGTCGCTCTTAATGCTACGTCATCTTCTCATTGACTTTACATTAATAATAATAATAAATTGAATTTATATAGCGCTTTTCATGGACTCAAAGTCGCTTTACAGGGCAGGGTAGATTATAAAAACATAACAAAACAAAACGAGCAAACAAAACAAGTAGAACAAAACAAGATACAGATGAAAAAGGGAGGGGGGCAGGTGGACTATGGGTAGGCTGAGGTGAAGAGATGGGTCTTGGCGGCGGGACTGGAAGATGGTGAGGGACTCAGAGGTGCGGATCTCTTGGGGAGGGAGGTTCCAGAGCCTGGGAGCTGCTCTGGAGAAGGCTCTGTCCCCAAAACAGTGCAGGTTGGATTTTTGGATGGAGAGGGAACCGGCTGAGGTGGATCTGAGGGACCGTGAGGGTTGGTAGGGAGGGAGGTCAGTGAGGTATGAGGGGGCCAGATGGTGGAGGGCTTTATAGGTGAGGACCAGGTTTTTGTAGGTGATCCGGTGGGAAATGGGAAGCCAGTGGAGTTGTTTTAGGACTGGAGTGATGTGGTGCCAGGATTTGGAGCAGGTAATGAGGGGGGCCGGCTGAGTTCTGGACCAGTTGGAGTCGGTTGATGTTGGTAGAGCTGATGCCGAGGAGAAGTGAGTTGCAGTATGTCCAGTCGGGAGGAGATGAAGGCGTGAATGAGTCTTTCAGCAGCGGGGGTGTGAGAGAGGGTCTGATTTTGGCGATGTTGGCGGGGTGAAAGAAGGAGGTTTTAATGACTTGACGGATGTGAGGCTCAAAGGAAGAGGGTGGAATCAAAGATAACGCCAAGGTTGCGGAGCCCGGGGGAGATGGGGAGACAATGGTGCTGTCGATGGTGAGAGTGGGGTTATTGGTTTTGCTGAGTGTGGATTTGGAGCCAATCAGAAGGAATTCTGTTTTGTCCGCTGTTGAGTTTGAGGAAGTTGTGTTGCATCCAGGTTTTAATAGCTGACAGACAGGAGTTGATGTGGGAGGGGGAGGATTGTGGGGGGATTTGGTGCTGAGGTAGATCTGGGTGTCGTCAGCATAGCAGTGGAAGTTCAGGTTGAAGTGGCGGAGTATCTGACCAAGAGGGAGGATGTAGATGATGAAGAGGAGGGGCCAAGTCACGGAGCCTTGGGGAACACCGTAGGTGACTGTGGCTGTGGCAGAGGTGTGGTTGTGGAGAGAGATGAAATGGGATCTGTTGGAAAGGTAGGAGTGGAGCCAGCTGAGTGCAGTACCTTCGATACCGAGGTCTTTGAGTCTGGTGAGCAGGATGTTATGGCTCACAGTTCGCGAAGGCTGCACTCAGGTCAAGGAGGATGAGGATGTTGAGGGACCGGTGTCAGCAAAAGGTGAGGAGGTGCGTTGAGGACTTTGAGGAGAGCGGTTTCCTGTGCTGTGTAGGGGGCGAAAACCAGATTGGAGAGGTTCGAATAGGTTATTGGCATGAAGATGGGTTTGTAGTTGGAGGCGACTATGCGTTCCAGGGTTTTAGACAGAAAGGGGAGGTTGGATATGGTGGTAGTTGTTGAGAGAGGAGGGATCCAGACCAGGTTTTTAAGGATTGGGGTGACAGCGGCAGTTTTGAAAGGAAAGGGGACAGTTCAAAGGGACAGTGAGGAGTTGAAGAGGTTAGTGAGGTAAGGGCATAGGACCGGGAGGCAGGACTTCAGAAGTGGAGTAGGGAGGGGTCAAGGGAGCAGGTAGTGGGTTTGGAAGAGCTGATGAGTTTGGAGATTTCAGGAGGAGTGACTGGGTCAAACTGGGAGAGGAGGACGTGTGGGAGGGGGTCGGGAGGTCTGGAGGGATGGGGGAGAGGAGGGTCCAAGGTAGGTGCTGGAGTAGATCCTGGGAGGTCAGATACAGGGGATAGAGATTTGTAAATGAGATTGATTTTGTCAGTGAAAAAGTGGAGGAATGAGTTGCAGAGATCCGGAGTAGAGGTAAGGAGGCTGTTGGTCCGAGGCTTGATGAGGTTGTTCAATGTGGAAAAAGAGGGTTCTGGGTTTTGGCAGGGGTCGGTGAGGATGGTGGGTAGAGGTAGGCAGATTTGGCAGCAATGAGGGGCATCTTTGTAGGCGGGAGATGGGATTTATAGGCTTCATGATGGACTGTGAGGGATGATTTCTTTGTCAGACGTTCAAGTTGGCGGCCAGTTTGTTTCATTTTCCGCGAGTGCAGGTGTGTACCAGGGTGAAGAGGTGTTAAAAGTGACGAGTTTTGTTTTGAGGGGGCCAGGGTGTTGAGGGAGGTAGACAAGGTGGAGTTGAGGTGGTCTGTGAGGTCATCGGGTGAGGTGAGGGTTGAGTCCAGGTGGAGAGTGGTGGAGAGCAGGTCAGAGAGATGGTGGGGATTGATAGATTTGAGGTTGCGGGAAGGTGATTTCTCTGAGGGGGAGGGCGTGGGGTTGGAGAAGGGATGGTGAACCGTATCAGTTTGTGATCAGAGAGGGGAAAGAGGCATGGATGGAGGTCGAGCACTGGTTGGTTGGTGGAGCAGACCAGGTCGAGGATGTGACCTTTTCATGGGTGGGGAATGTGACATGTTGGGGTGAGAGAAGTTATCCAGTAAAATGTTGAATTCTGATGAGAGCTTGCAGGTGGGAGAGTCCATGTGGATGTTTAAGTCACCGGTAGCAGCAGACGTGGAGAGAGGTGAGGAGCTAGTGTGAGGAGTTCAGTAAAATCAGAGAGGAAGGAGGGATTTGGTTTAGGTGGCCGGTAAATGAGGATGACTGTCATGGAGGAAAGAGTTTTGAAGGCGAGATATTCAAACGATGATACTGAGGGGAGGGTGAGTTCTGTGATCCGGAAGTTCTGATTGAAAATGGGCGAGGGCCACCTCCCGCGGGTGGGAGGGGGCCGGGGTTTGCAGATGTAGTTGTAGCCAGGGGGATGCTTGGTTGAGGGAGAAGAAGTCGTTGGGTTGTTGCCAGGTTTCGGTGAGCAGAAGGAAGTCAAGAGTGTTGTCGAGGATTAGTTCATGGAGGGCGGGGGCTTTATTGTTGACGCGTCGGGTGTTGAGGAGGGCAAAGTTGGCATGGTGAGAGGGTGGTGGGATGGGGGCAGGCTGGAGAGATCTGAGGTTGTCCCGGTTAGCAGTGCGTGTGGTGCGTTGGGGTGTGGGGGTATTGCAGTTGAGGGGGACAGTGAGCCGATTAGCAAATGATTGGAGAGTATGATTGAGTGTATGTGAAGTGGGGAAAGCACTGTAGTCCGGTCCGGGTTTTCTGTGTAGCCGATGATGATGCCGTTCCGCCCTATGTGAACCAGTGGGTGAAGCATTCTGATGACGTGGGACAGGTGCAACAGAGCGTGCAGGTGACCAGATGGATGGAATGGATTGTCCGTGGTGGAAGAAAACAAACTTTTGGGCGAGGAGCCTCTGTGGATGTAACGGGGTCGACGTAGAAGTCCGAGCTGTTTGATGACTGGGATGCAGGATGGAATGGAGTAGTTGACGAATTGGACCAGTTGCAGAGTTGAATATTTGATCATGATGCCCAGCGGAGGGACGGAGAGCTCCGTGATAGTGGTTAGCCGTGGGCTAGGAGCACAGAGGTGGAGGTGGAGATGGATGAATGAGGTGATGAATGAGGTGATTGCCAAAATGATCCACGGCATGACCGAAGGAGAGGAATGTCTAGTCTTGGTCGCGGCTCGCATCTGGTGGAGGTTGCCTATGAGGAGGAGGTCAGCAATCGGGTTAGCCGCCGTAGCAGCTAGGATTAGCCGCCACGGGTTTGGTGAACGGGGGCAGCTAGCTAGCGGCTAACCGACGAGGCAAGAGTCCGGTCAAGGAGCCCAGGCGGCTTCGGGAACCAGGAGAGAGACTGTCCAGAGGTACAGAGGCTGTCCAGAGGTAGGGGGTACAGCGAACACAAACACAAGAGGATAGCAGACGAATAGCAGACGAATAGCAGATGAATAGCAGACGGAGAAGCGGCGAATAACCAGCGCCAGCGTTCTCTCACGTCGGTTTGACATTGACATTGACAACATTGGCATTGTTTTCCGTGGTGGCCACACGGATTTTTCACACATTCCGTGCCGCCACCACCACGTAATGCAGTGTTAATGATTCACGATCATTTCACAGAATTCTGTGCGACCAGGTTGGTTGAACCGTCTCGGCCAGCTGTAACTGAGCCACTGTTAGATATTCTTTGTGACCGGACCAAGGCCACTTTGTCTAAATGGTCTCGTGCTGTTGTTTTGCACCGGAGTACTATTGCTGTGTAATTGCACAAATGCCATGTGCTAGGCTCTGAGTGATCCGTCTAACACCAACCGGCATATTCAAATGTTTTCCTTCAGTTTGATGGAGCAGAAAATGCGAGGCAATTGAATCATCCATTTGCCACCAAGCAGGGTGTTGTGTTGCCTTCCATCTGCTCACAGTGAAATATGTGATGTTCCAGCATCTATCACCACAAATTATCATTAAGACGGGATGCTTCTGCTCAAGCTGTGTGACAATGCCCCTGGAAAAGCCGGTTAAGGTAACAAGACATGTGAACAATTACAAAATGCTCAGTGTCTGAGTCTGTCTATATTACTGAGTGGAAATTCAAAAGGGGCTTTTCACGTTTTGCTGAAGGTAGGACTCTGTGTCTTAGCTTCCGGGCCACACAGTATTTCACAAGAGGGGTCAGAGGTCAGAAGCAGAGAGGGTTCAATGGTGCGATGGTCTAATTGTTATAGCTATCATCGATCCTGGTCTAATTGTTATAGCTATCACTGTTCCTTTTCTTTTGATTTCCTTTGAATATGTTTCATCGAATTAATTCCATAGTAGCAGTCCAATTGGGTTTTACACTGCTTCAGACTGACAGTTAACCTGACTCCGCCAGATGGATTGCTTCGCATTTGCTCGGCATATCCATCTGGGAACTTTCCGGTGGAGAACTTTTGGGAAGGGGCGAAAATACTGGTTAGCTGATTGGATAAACCATCTGTCTATCACCACCTATGTTGGTGATAGACGGGCCAAATCAACCAATCAGATCAAACTCTTGCCGAAACCAGTCGGGAGAAGAGCAAAAACATCTTTTCCTCCGAGAAAAGCCTCCAGTGCCGTTTTTTGCTCTTCTTTCAATGAAGGAATACTTTCTAATTCGGATAAAACTTGTGCGATAGCTACGCTCATCTCATCTGTGGAAGCTGCCATGTTGTTTAGACTAACAGTTGCTTCTCGTTGCGTCAGCGCTAAACCCGCCTCGTTTGGCAAACGGCTCCAAATTTTCTCTATCTCAAGATGCCAGACTGATCTGAGAGTGGAAAATGGGAGCTCGCGAGATCAGGACGGTCTCACGAGGCTAACTGACAGTAGCCCGTGTGTGAAAAAGACAGCCATCTTATTCATTTGAATGGGTTAGGGTAAAATGTAACCTGGCACTTCCAGTAAGGTGCTGTGTTGGCCAATCAAATAAAAGCATCAATATACCTGGTAGATAAGAAATTTGCTGCAGTGATAACTTTCCAAAGTTGTAAAATCCTGTCTGTTGGTATTGTAAACAGCTGTGCAGTGTTTTGCCATTTAATAACCTTTAAACACATTAATCTTTTACTTCTGAACAGTACGAACTCTGTGGATCATATTTCATCGTCTCTTAAACAACACCTCCCCACCAATGCAGCCCCCTGCGCCGTTTTCAGTCTGAATCCCCGCATAGCGTTCGGTGGGTTTCACTACAACTAGTCTATGTTTGTCTGATTCACAAGACTTAACACTGCAGCAGAAGGCTGTGTTCGAATAATAGCATTATTGTGTGCAGTCACAGTGCTGGCTGGTAAGCTTTCGGAACGTGTGACGTATTATGCCACACAAGCACCAAATTGCAATGTTGCAACATTAATTGCCAGTGAATTTCTTCACACTGAAACAGCACTTGTGGGACTCTTTTACGGAGCGTTTTAATCAGAAGGCTGGCTTCCAGGCTCGGGATAAATGGATCGTGAATACAGGAAGTTGAGGTACAAACAAAAGCGGGAGCAGACAGGTGTGGTCTTTAAAAACAGGTGAGTGCAGACCTGTGCTCTAAATGCAGTTTAGTTTGTCTGTCTGATTTACTCAACTTTTGACTTCAATGTCGACCACAACACGGTCTTAAATCGGTAATGGTGTAATACATGTATGACTCAGCAAACTAAAAAGGACAGAAGATGTCAAGAGTAATCAAGCAAAGACGTACAGCGCTACTGCTGTACACACCAAATAAAACAAGCTCACCATGATGTCAAGTAACTAGCAATCTTGGAACCCATTGGATAACGGCCATTATTAAGTGGGTTCCGGTGTGGCCAGCAGATATCCGAGCCAACACTTCCTCTGCCGTGCGCCAGTCATCGCTTACAGTCTGATTAGCAACTTGAGACACGAGAATGAACGTGGAGTTGAGTGAAGATGTCTACAGACGGATGGTTTCTGTGCATATGAATGCAGATAAACAAATAAATAAGTTAATCAAAAGCTAAAGCTTAGTCAGCAAATAGCCGATGGGTTTCAAGATTGCATTTTGTCAAGTGTATTCTGCCTCTTTTGCTCTCCACACGGATTATAGAGCTTAGATCGGACCCAAAAAATCAAGCCCGACCCCTACCCGTGCACCTTGTGTCCGAGCCTGGCAATTTTTTAATACGTGGGCCGTTATAACTGACGTTCTCAACTACAATTCTAAGTTGTTTGAACTACTGAAATCTGTTTGGAATTATCTTAATGAATAATACAACAAAAGCGTAAAAAAAAAAAAAAAAGGAAGCCGCGCCCGAGAGGGAAATATGGGAGGGCGGAAACCTACGGTACACACAACCCGCAAGATACAAAGCAACCAGACGCTAAAATTCCTATATTCGACGCACAATGGCTTTTACATTGTGTTTTTTTCAAAGCATAAAAACTTACACTGCAGGACACGAACTCGCCGCAGTTTCCCTTTCAATCCAGCGCAATTGTGTTGATGTGAATTCAAGAAACATGAACAATTCTGGCAACAATGTAGCACGACTATACCCTAACTCAGCTTGAGAACAGACTGAGAAAGGAACAAGTCAAGAGTTACAGAGGAATGACATAAAAGAACAAATCTGTGAACTGTTGTACAAATTTAAATTACTGAATTAAAATGGTGCACCATTATTAAAGAGTGTGACATTTCCACCTGCTGTCTTTAAAAGCCCTACTAATCACTCCCCCTATTCTAGCATTTCCCTTTTTCTCTCTCTGCTTTCCACCTTCTCTGTTCCTGTTCACCTTTACTGCTCTCTGAAGCTCCAGTACAATGCCTCCTCGGATCTGCTTTTGTTGTTTTCCTGCCTTTCATTTCACTCGCTCGTCTTTCCTGTTTTTTATTTTGATGCATTTATCTTCTATCAGTGTTTTGCCTCTTTTTTCTTCCGTTTCAATGACCGCCTCCCTGTGATTTGCACATTATAGTCCCTCTTTCTCTCTCTTTTTAGTGCACCAAAGCAATCTAAACAAGGTGTCTAATTTAGTTTCTAGAGCTTTACCATGGCGGACCCACAAGGGGTTGCTAGACAAATTTGAGGAGTCACAAGATGATTAATGAGACGAAGAAAGAAGAAAATACAAATTGGTGCTCCACAAAATGCTTTGGATTTTCTCTCCTTTTTTTATATTTAAAGCCAATATGTACGGTGGATTATGCAATCTTGCAGGTTTATTGCATGTGCAAAAGGGGTCAAATACAATCTTGGTCGCAGTCTGTCAGACTGTACAATATCATGCATATCATGCATATATTGTCCGATGAAAGCCTGGTGAATGGTAACACCATGATATAAATAGAAAAGAAAATATGCAAGTAGACACTCATCATCAATTTGTATCATCAATCTGTGTCGCAGTTTTCAAACCCATAAAAACAAAAAGCATTCAATGCCAATGTCTACAATACTGTATGTGCACATGGCAATACAGTATGGTTAGGGTTTGGCAAAGACTCTGGTTAAAATTAATAAAAATTCAATTCAATTTTCATTTTAATTTTATTTATAGTATCAAATATCAAAGATTTATCTTGAGACACTTTACAGATAGAGTAGGTCTGACCACACTCTATAATTTACAAAGCCCCAACAATGGGCAAACATTCATTTGTGTGACGAGACTGAACTCCAGACCAACAACAACAACGCTGAGAGAGCGGTGAGAGTGAGCCAAAACGGTAAAGTTACAGGCCAAGCAGCTAAACAATGAGCTGAAACTCGCTATAAAGCACCGTAAAGCTTTGCGGAGCTGCCTATTCGGGCGATAATTCACCGTAGGTTCATGACTACGAGTGACTCCATTGCTTATACAGTGTATTCTAAAAATGAATTATAGCTGCTATAAAGATTGATATTAAGTCGGAGTAGTGAGCCATTATTGTCAATTTGATTTCTGTTTTCAGTAGCCAGAACACAGGTGTGCACACTCGTCACTCACATCTGTGGCCCTGTCTTTCCTCTTTGTCTCAAGGGGAACTTGATGGGAACTTGAAGGGAACTTGATTTTCTCTGGCACTTCAGACGCCCTTCTTCCATAACAACCATTCACTTGAAGAGTAATAGCTCCAATATCTCTCTCTCTCTCTCTCTCTCTCTTTCCCCGCCTGCAGTTGCACATATGTTCCAGTTTCCTTAAGCATGTCTATCCATTTTTCCTAACTTCAATAAAAAACTGATTTAGATTTACAGTAGATTTGTGCTAGTTCATCTCTCAAGGATGATTCCTAATGATTTTTGTGACTCTTTTACCTTTTGTGTGGTGCCACTTTCAGGCCAAAATATAATCGAACGCCACTCCGCTGCATGCTCTACTGTAGTTTTACTGCAGATTCTCCAGCATAGCAAAAAGTAAAAAAAAAAAGCATTTTCTGTGGATGCAAGATTTCCAATTAATAATTTCATTGTGTAATATTAAAAGAAGATTACCATGAAATCTGCTAAGTGCATTCGGAAAAGAGCCAACTTTGTTATTGTAACTCAACAAGTGGACAGAAAACTGGAAAAATAGCAAACAATTTTGGGGCTGATCTAGATGACAAATATTAGGAACATGACTACAGATACACAGGACAAAGTAATTGTTGTACTTGTTTATACCGTCAATAAAAAAATACATTTATTCAGCCAATCAGCTCTTGTTTGTTCCTCCAAAATGATAAGCTGAATTATATATCTGCTGATTTTAGCTGATAAGCAATGTAATACATGAAAAAAAAAAAAAAAACTGCCAACGTTTATAGTTATTTAAGACACGACTGCCAATAAAGTGCTGGTGAATTTGCCAGGGGATGACAGGGAGAAGAGAGGAGGTAGATGTGAAGGGTATGAACAGATGGAGATTACACAGAGCAAGAAACGAAGAAAAGAAACCAACAATCAAGGTTAAAAAAAAAGTTTGATTTGATCAAAACGAGACAACAAAAAGAAATATTTGCACGCACTGAAGACGCATTCTGCTCAAAAGCATTTGCCCAAGCTGTCCCTTTTCATTTTGTCGGGAAACAATCAAATGTTTCAACGCCAATCAATGCTCATTGACTGCGCTGAGATGCCCCCGTTGTTCTGATAAGTGAGTGTTAGCCACACAGCAGGTTCATCAACTGACAATTGGAACGAGATGAAGGCTTTCGCTAGAAAATACTTCACATCTTGACTTTCTGGAGACATTTGAGAAGTGAAGAGATGAGTCACTCACGTCTTAACACAGACAATTATTTACACATGATGCGATCAGATCTTCTGTACTTGTTATGAATGATATTAGTTATATTCAAATAAACCCACACATCATTAAGTTCAGGCTTGTATGAGGGGGTCATGTCAGCGAGCGTTTGGCTGCAAAGAATATTTCAAAAAGCAAGATCTGAATTTGTGCAAATACTTTTTTTTTTTTTGAAATGTTCAATATCAGACGGTTATATAAAGCCTCGTGCAATCCTGATCCTTTATTTATTGTAACCCTTTTGTGTACTAGGCATCACAGCTGTTCTGCCTCTTTACAACACGCTGATTGAATAACAGAGTTGTTGTTAATTGCTGCTGTTGGTTGAACACTGCATTTGAACATCTGTAATTGGTTGATGAAAATAGACGAGTGCTGTCAGTTAAACGCGTTAATAACGGCGTTAACGCAAACCCATTTTAAAGGCGTCAATTTTTTTATCGCGAGATTAAGGTTATTTTTGGCCTAGCAAACTTTGTAGTTTTTTTCACATGCTGTTGCAACAACTTAGCCTCGTGAGACCGTCCTGATCTCGCGAGCTCCAGTTTTCCACTCTCAGACCAGTCTGGCATCTTGAGATAGAGAAAATTTGGAGCCGTTCGCCAAACGACCGACCAATCAGCGTTGGTTTTGAGGCGAGTTTAGGTGTGACGCAACGAGAAGCAACTGTTAGTCTAAACAACATGGCAGCTTCCACGGATGAGATGAGCATAGCTATCGCGCAAGTTTTATCCAAATTAGAAAGTATTCCTTCATTGAAAGAAGAGCAAAAAACGGCACTGGAGGCTTTTCTCGAAGGAAAAGATGTTTTTGCTCTTCTCCCGACTGGTTTCGGCAAGAGTTTGATCTGATTGGTTGATTTGGTTAGCTGATTGGATAAACCATCTGTCTAACACCACCTATATAGACAGATGGGTTATCCAATCAGCTAACCAGTATTTTCGCCCCTTCCCAAAAGTTCTCCAACGGAAAGTTCCCAGATGGATATGCCGAGCAAATGCGAAGCAATCCATCTGGCGGAGTCAGGTTAGCAACAACTAGTAACGTTAGAACCACTACAACACCACACCGGATCCAGCTACACCGGAAACAAAACAACAGGCACGCCGCACACACTTGTTTGGGCTTGCGAGCCGGCCAAAGAGTAGTAGGTTAACGTTACGTTTTGAGTGGATGGCGAGCGCGAGACGCCGAAATGGATGCCAATAAGATTCTAAATGGAAAGTTCACTTTTAAAAAGTTGCCAAATGGTTCCATTGACAAGACCAAAGTGATCTGTGTGTTTTGTTGTTGTGAACTGAGCTATCATCGCAGCACGTCCAGTCTGAAATACCACTTCATGGCCAAGCACACAGCTGATGGCGAATTCTCCACCCCCACCTCGTCAAAGCCAGGCGACAAAAGCACAAAGCAAGCCGATCCACTTTCCCATGTTGATAGGAGCATTAAAATGAGAAAAAATAATGGGACAAAAAGAAATCAAGGGACATTTAGAATAGATAAAAATGTCTTTATAAAAATGTTCGTCTAAAAAAAATAGACGAAAATAGACACATCCTGACAAACCTTCCTGCCAAAACAGTTCTCGACTAAAAGTCTCTTCTCCCCTGATGTTTAACAAAAAACATAGCGTGTAAAGAGGAACTGTCACGTATCGGAAAAAAGGATTAAAAGGAGAATTTTGGTTGATTTCAACACTAAGAAGAACTAAACAGAGCTGAATTAGCACAACTTTTATGCATTTCTTTCTACTGTAGTCAGATTCACTGTGTTCACTCGGAATGAATCACTTCACATGGGTAGGCACTTGTAATGACATTTCGGACATGTTAAGAGGCTAAAAGCACGTTTAAAACTTGCCCTGTTTCAGCCTCCTGGGTGCAAACTGTAGCAGGAGGATAACACGGTGTAGGCAACACTGACTGTTGTTTTTTTTTTCGCTACTGACAGCACTCCAAATTTACAAAAAACAGAGCTACATGTTGAAATCGACCAGAATTCTCCTTTAAAGAGTCAGAGATCCGGTTACATTAATTCACAACCACACATCTGACCCATATTCCTTTTAATGTATCCTTAATAAAAGGATTATGAACCACATACACAGTACATATACATGTTCCTGAACTCTAGAAAGAGTTCACTGCTTCTGAAAAAGCACTCGCAACTGCAAATGTATAACTTTTGTTTTACTTCAATGGAAGGTTTGCATGATTATTTCTTTTGAGTTTTTTTTTGAGAATTATAACTCTGTTGTTAGTTGTCTAGACCCAAGCTTGTAAAGTTTACTTCCACTGCTATGTTTTAACCACTGTGTAACTGTCCTAAACAAAATAATATACAAGCAGCAGTTTTCAGATTACATTATGTGCTTATATAATTGCAAAAGGGTTCTCCGATGTTTTCTCAGTCGATATCAGACTAGTAAACAGAATGTGCCTTTGGAACATTGGATGAATGGTTGCTGATAATGGGCAATGTAGATACCACATTAAAGATCAGCCACTTCTACAACAGTTGAGAACCCTTTTGCAATTATGTAAGCACATAATGTAATCTGAAAACTACTGCCCTGATTAAAAAAAAAAATGCAACTGATCTCAGCTGGTATTCTGTCTATAATGGAGTGGAATGGAAATTTCGAATTGACCCCAAATTTTTGACCGGTAGTGTATATATATATTTTTTTCAATGATGGCGAGAAGCGTTTCACCCTCTGACCAATTTGATGTCACTGATGAGCTATCAGCAGGCAATTCCCTGCACTGGAAGATATTGGATCATATCTGACATTCAAACGCCTCTGCTAGAGCTTGATGCAACCGTCTGTGTGGGAGTGGAACTGCGCAGGAGCCATTGATTACCCTGTGGGTGTGCTAACAACCATATTTTGCTTCACAAAAAAATAAAATAATATATAATAAGTCTTTTCTGCTACACTGACACACTTGAGCAGTTTGTTATTGATGTAAATCTTCAGACACAAAGTGCAACAAATACATAAAAAATAAAAGTTTGCTCACGTGAAATGGAGACATTTATCTTTAAGATTTACACTTGTTTTATTTATGAGAACAATGCACATTAATCATCCTTTCTGTAAATGTGCCAGTGCTAGCCAGCCGACTAATTTTCAACTATAGTCCTTTGCTGGGAAATCCTGATTATTTTATATAATTTGTAGTACACCTGGTCACTTATATCCCCAATGAATGCTAACAATTATATTGTTATATTTCTTTTATTCAGAAGAACTCAGTTGACCTATTACTGCATGTCTATAGAAAACTACAGGAACATTACTGTACACAATACCCATAATGCCTCGAGCTCCCTCGATAGATCTGGGCGAAATTGTTTTAATGAACATGAATAACAATCACAGCAACAATGAGAGAAACAAAAATGACCAACAAAAAATGGTAACGAGTTGCAAACGGCAGCAATTAAAGCAGGAAAGAGCAGCGGGCTAGCAACGCAAATTACGATCCCACGCACTGTCCAGCTTTGAATAGGCTACAGAAAAGGAAAAAAGAAAGAGAGAGAAAATCACCCCTCGTCCTTCTTTAGGCCAAAACCATAATGACAGCTTGATCCAATGAGCCATAGCCAGCCAAACGCTTTAACCAATGGAGACCTTTCCTTGTAAAGTTCTTCCTTCAACCATTGCTTATTAGGCCAGCTGCCAGCCATTACTGCACTCTGGGGGGGCAAAATAACAACAGTGCCTAACAAAGCTAGTGCACTGGCCAGATTACAGAGAGGAACAAGAGAAGAAGCTGATGTGAGTTTGGCGAAGATACATTTTCTACAGTAGAAGAAGGGTGTGATTTGATTGTCAGCAGTTGAAGTCACGTTAAGCAGGATGCATGCTTCTGCGGGGGCTCTACACAGAGCTTTCGCCGCAGCCGACGTAAGTGGCCTAAGGTCTTTGACGTTTTCTAGCGTATCTCTTTGAGAGAATAGCAGAACCGGCATGTGTGTGTTCGTGAGGAGTGTGTGGTAGAGCGAGTGAGAGAGTGACAGGGATTCGTGTCGGAGCGAGTAAAGACTAGTGGAAGAAACAAAGTGTCGTCTCGCCTGTACTTTCCATTGACATATATAAACTGAAAAGACCCCGTGTCTCTGGACGGAGACCAGTGAAGGATATTAGAAGCACTTTTCCGGTGAGCGCTGAGTGTTACTGCGCAGACTCCAACTGAGAGAGATGACGTAGATGTGATGTGACCAACCAGTCTGAAAGTTGGAAGTCTTCTGGTAGCTGTGCCAAGAGAAATCTCAATCATTCCCAATCTTGCAGAGACGGAGAGCGTAGGTATATGTAAGGAGATAACATAGGCACAGGCTAATTATTGCTAACTAAAATGCTAGTTAACATTAGTAATTAAACTTAAACAGCTCATGTAAGTCGAAACTGCCTGCGAGCTTCTCCTGTACTATACGGTAATTCCTCTACTATGCGACAGTAAGTCACTTGGTTATGACACAATCGTTAGCCTATTTTTACAAAAACGTCTGCTACGGAGCCATAACATGAGGTACAAGGTAATGGAGCCTTTTATACATTGTCGTGTTTCTTTAGGAATAAACAATGGACAAATAGAGTCTTTAAACGCTTCCGATGTAAAGTTATTCACTGTCAAAGTGACGTCAAAATGAATGGCAGTCAATGGAATGCTAACGACAGTGATCGCTTTGTAGCATCAAAATGGCGCCATAGGAGGTTCGAGTTCTGAAGCGAAGCTTACCCCCTTGGTACTGTCTGACCACGGTGGGAAATCTGTTGCAGGAAAAGTTAACCCTCTCCTTGATGTCATGTTGTTTATGGAGAAGGAGAAGGAGAAATGAGTCGGGGGAAATGCAACGCTACCAAGCCACGGCCAAACGGACCAATCACAGTTGTTGTGGTCTGTAGATACATTTTTGAAAGGTGCACGTCAGGCTATAGCGTAGCAACTGGCATAGGGTCCGTATCTCCATGTACCTACGGCGTCGATTTTGTGACTATAATTGCCACTGTTCATCACACCCCCAACTGACACCGTCAGACACTGCCTACCAAGAGCCTGGGTCTGTCCCAGGTTTCTCCCTAAAAGGGAGTTTTCCTCACCACCCGAGCTTTCTCTTTTTCTCGCCACTGTTGCACTAAATGCTTTTGCTCTTGGGGGAACTACTGGAATTGTTGGGTCTTTCTAAATTATAGAGTGTGGTCTAGACCTACTCTATCCGTAAAGTGTCTTGAGATAACTCTTGTTGTGATTTGATCCTATACATAAAATTGAATTGAGTGGATTTAGCACAGGGCCACAAATTGGACTTTACTGTAGAGAGCAGAGGCATGAAAAAAGCAAGCAGTTGAATCTGCCCTTACTGCTGTGTGTGTACACGCATGTGTGTGTGTGTGTGTGTGTGTGTGCGTGATGGATCGTAGTCAAAGAGGTAAAGAGGGTCAACCTCCTCCATCTGGAGTGTGGCATCCCCGCTCGTTCCCGTCCCCCTCCTCCTCTTCTTCTTCTTTTTGCTCTGTGCTACCATTCATCCAAATCAGTTTCCCTCGCTCACTCTGAACACTGAGCCAACTCCCTCTTATGTCTTTGCTCTCCAACTGCCTCGCAGCCAGTGCACCTTGGGACCACAGTGACTGTTGGCAGATTTTTGAAGCGACTCTTCTCTTAGGAAGTCTGATATTTGCTTAACTATACCACAGCGCTGTCGCTGTGCTCCAACAGGACGACAGTTTAGCTGATGAGGGAGCTAAAGTGAGGCAAATCGCACAAGTGTCGTTTCCACAGTTTTCTGTTCCTCCCCCTGTTGTACTACTCGTCAAACCTGGATATCTTTTCTTTCTTTTGTTTTACTTTTTGACAGGCCAAATCTTCACCTCCCAAATGTTGGGAGTGATGCTTTTTAAATGCTTGCTCTTGGGGGAATTGTTGGGTCTTTGTAAATTACAGCGTGTGGTCTAGACCTACTCTATCTAAATACATTTCTGATCTGCTACTACATTATGACCCACCCAGACCTCTCAGGTGGTCTGGGACAGATCTACTTGTTGTCCCCAGAGTCAGAACTAAACAGGAGGAAGCAGCGTTCAGTTTTTATGCTCCACATCTTTGGAACAAACTCCCAGAAACCTGTAGGTCCGCCAAACTCTCAGTTCTTTTAAATCTAAGCTAAAGACCTATCTTTTTGATGTTGCTTTTCTTTAAATAATCTATTTTATTAACTTTAATTTCTTATACTGCACTGTAACTTTTATTCTTATACTGCACTATCAATTTTATTCTTGTCTTTTAATGTTTTTAATTTGTTTATTAATGTTTTTAGATTGTTTTTAATTGTCTTCTAACTGCTCTTTAATGTTTTATGTAAAGCACTTTGAATTGCCCTGTTGCTGAAATGTGCTATACAAATAAAGCTGCCTTGCCTTGCCTATGTGTAAAGTGTCTTGAGATAACTCTTTCTATGATTTGATACTGTAAATAAAATTGAAATTGAATTGATTTGAGAAAGAAAAGTCAACTTTGACAGTAGTCCCCTTTTCTGCTGCTACTCGCGATTATTTTCACTGAGGCTTTACTCAAATAATCATAAAGATATTCATTTTAATAATATGAAAAAGAAACAAAAAAAAAAAATTACAAAAGTAATTCAAGTAATTGATTATAGTCCACTAATCTTTGCAGCTCTACACCTCAAAGAATTAAAGTGGCAAGCAATGTCTTAAAGATGAAAGCCAGTGACAAACTTGGAAACACTAGTGACACCATAAAAAAAAGAAAATGTCTCCAGTGTTTCCTCTATGTTGATTTGACCGTGGTGGCCCCCCACGGCAACATTTCTGCCCCCCACGGTATCAGAAATAGGGTTGCATTGTTAGAGTGCATGTCGGAGAACTTTTGTATTTTAGGTGCATTATTTACATGCTGAAGTAGTTGCACTGCATTAAGATAATGTAATTAATAGTGGTTTTATTGTTATTTGCTACAGAATGCTTAGCCTATATGTCAAGATCAAAGTTGGCCTATATAGTCACTCAAAAAATACAGTTTAATCACAACTGAAAATATGCCTCACTGTGTGTGTGAGTAGAGGTGAATAAATATATTTGTTTGTGTTGCAGCAAAGTGTCAGTTCCGTTTCATGGTGGGGGGGGGTGCTGTTCGGACCAGCACCCACTGCTAAAAAAAATCCTAAAGGAAACACTGGTCTTGATTTGTTAAACCCTTTCAGATGTACTGTATGACATCTGCTACCACATAGATTTAACAAGAGCTTCTCACACCACCAATTATCGGTCAAAACCTGAATCAGTCTCTGGTGTCTGGTGTCTGGTGCCTTTCTGGGAAGGCCACCGAGCTTTAATGAGTACCAACAGTCACAGCATCAATAAACATACAGCGTTCCCTGCTCTTCTCTTCTGTTTCTGGGCCACATCCACTGGGGAAATGTCAGAAAAAAACTAGTTTGACTTGTGGTGTCAAGAAAGACGTAATAAAGAGCACAAAAAAACAGAATCAATATATTACATCATGTATTAATCAGGTTTAGAATCCATGGATTAATTTTGCCAGGGATCTTATTTATGAAATAATTTTCTTGTATATAAAAGCATAAACTTAAGAATACAGGTCATGGTACAATTACATTTAAAGGAACACGCCGACTTATTGGGACTTTGTCTTATTCACCGTATCCCCCAGAGTTAGACAAGTCCATACATACCCTTCTCATCTCCGTGCGTGTCCTAACTCTGTCTGACGCACCCACCACTAGCCTAGCTTAGCACAGATCCTGGAGGTAACCGGCTCCAACTAGCCCACTGATCCCAATAAGTGACAAAATAACGCCAACATGTTCCTGTTTACATGTTGTGATTTGTATAGTCAGCGTGTACAAATAACAAGGTCACATGAGACACAGCCATCTTCTAACTGTATACAAACTGGGAACTATATTCTCAGAAAGGCGAAGCACTGCTACTTCTGCTA
This sequence comes from Perca fluviatilis, assembly GCF_010015445.1. Classification (NCBI taxonomy): domain Eukaryota; kingdom Metazoa; phylum Chordata; class Actinopteri; order Perciformes; family Percidae; genus Perca; species Perca fluviatilis. The sequence continues at coordinate 12,072,209 of NC_053112.1, forward strand.
ATTGGGTGGAGTGATTTGCTTGCAGCACCTGAAGCCCTGTGGTGAGGAGCAGAGATTGCGCCACACAAAACTCAGATGTGAATAGGGCTTAAGATATATAGTTAAACACAGTGGTCCGTCTGACCTATCTGACATCTCTGCTGTGCTTATTTTCTGTACTGTGTTGCTTAGCCTAGCGACTGAGATTAACCAGATCTAGCGTTAGGAACAGCAACATCTCACCACCGGTCTCACTGACTGCCAGTTTGGGTGGTGTCATTTTCTTTAGTCTGCGACCCAACCGGTAAATTAGCTCTCCAACATAACGTTAGTGAAACTGTTGACATACAGTATGAAAGCATCAACCATGCATTTTAGATGAGATGAGATGAGAGTATATCCAGTTGGTCTAGGGCTGTCCCCATTGTTCAATTATTATTACTCCTTATGAGGTCACAAGGAGCAAGGTTACCTCCCCTTTCTCTGCTTTGCCCGCCCAGAGAATCTGGCCCGCCCATGAGAGAGAGACATCATGGCTTTCAAACGAGAAGAGTGGCAGTTGGTCAAGGCCACACCCCCACCCTCCAAACACAAACACTTGATGAAGGGCCCGGCCCGAGGACAGCGGCGGGACATATGGGCCACGGATGAGATGAGCGTAGCTATCGCACAAGTTTTATCCGAATTACAAAGTATTCCTTCATTGAAAGAAGAGCAAAAAACGGCACTGGAGGCTTTTCTCGGAGGAAAAGATGTTTTTGCTCTTCTCCCGACTGGTTTCGGCAAGAGTTTGATCTGATTGGTTGATTTGGCCCGTCTATCACCAACATAGGTGGTGATAGACAGATGGTTTATCCAATCAGCTAACCAGTATTTTCGCCCCTTCCCAAAAGTTCTCCACCGGAAAGTTCCCAGATGGATATGCCGAGCAAATGCGAAGCAATCCATCTGGCGGAGTCAGGTTAACTGTCAGTCTGAAGCAGTGTAAAACCCAATTGGACTGCTACTATGGAATTAATTCGATGAAACATATTCAAAGGAAATCAAAAGAAAAGGAACAGTGATAGCTATAACAATTAGACCAGGATCGATGATAGCTATAACAATTAGACCATCGCACCATTGAACCCTCTCTGCTTCTGACCTCTGACCCCTCTTGTGAAATACTGTGTGGCCTGGAAGCTAAGACACAGAGTCCTACCTTCAGCAAAACGTGAAAAGCCCCTTTTGAATTTCCACTCAGTAATATAGACAGACTCAGACACTGAGCATTTTGTAATTGTTCACATGTCGTGTTACCTTAATCGGCTTTTCCAGGGGCATTGTCACACAGCTTGAGCAGAAGCATCCCGTCTTAATGATAATTTGTGGTGATAGATGCTGGAACATCACATATTTCACTGTGAGCAGATGGAAGGCAACACAACACCCTACTTGGTGGCAAATGGATGATGCAATTGCCTCGCATTTTCTGCTCCATCAAACTGAAGGAAAACATTTGAATATGCCGGTTGGTGTTAGACGGATCACTCAGAGCCTAGCACATGGCATTTGTGCAATTACACAGCAATAGTACTCCGGTGCAAAACAACAGCACGAGACCATTTAGACAAAGTGGCCTTGGTCCGGTCACAAAGAATATCTAACAGTGGCTCAGTTACAGCTGGCCGAGACGGTTCAACCAGCCTGGTCGCACAGAATTCTGTGAAATGATCGCGAATCATTAACACTGCATTACGTGGTGGTGGCACGGAATGTGTGAAAAATCCGTGTGGCCACCACGGAAAACAATGCCAATGTAAAGTCAATGAGAAGATGACGTAGCATTAAGAGCGACTACGGTAGCGAGTACTATGTAAGGCCCAATTTCCGCGTAAGGAGGTTGGTTGGGGTGGTGGATGGGTCAAAGACAGGACTTTCACCCAGGAGACTGGGGTTCGTGTCCCGCATGTCAAGTTTCCTAAAGTCGCTTTCTTCTTTTCCGTCCCGCTCTTCCTGCGTGTCACGGAACCGTAAGCCCACCCATGACCTTTTCCTGAACTTAAGGGGCTGTGTTGGAATTTTTGGCGATCCGTGTTCATTCCACAGAATTCTTCCGTGGGCACCATCGCGGAATGTTTTGCGATTCCGTGAAATTGCCACAGATTTTGAGTTAAGGGGCCGTGTTCATTTCATGGATACAGCTGATTATAGCGCTGCATGCAAGTGTGTGGGTTTGCAGCTCTGCGTTTGTGCGTGTGTGCGTGTGTGATTACAATACATTCGAGGCTGTGAAATCCTCTGCGGCAATTCAGTGTGTACTTATCTGCACTGCTCTTTTTCCTTTACTCCTAAGCACTGTGTCGCCTATTTAACTGTTTATAGAGCATGCGTCCTAATTCTCCTATCAAACAGGGTGTCCACAGAGATGGATGAGAGAGTTGTTCATGTTTATTCTTATTTTCGGACTGTCTTAGACCATAGAAATAACATGGAACGTGGTTCCCCTTTAAGGTTTTGCACACAGTTTCTCATGGTCACCACAAAAAGTGCAATGTAAGTCACATATCTCAAACAGTGGATGCCACATTTCTCAGTTTGAAAAAACTCTTTCCCCAGTTCTGTCATTCTGTTTTCGGCTGTGAATCGTGAGCCACAGTATCACTCTGCCTGCCTGTGTGCTCAATCTATTTAACCACTAAGAAGTGAGAAGGGACAGATCTAGAACCGCTGACTGACGTGTGTTATCACAGAGGCAGGGAAGCAGAGGGCGAAAAGTCAATGCAGAGAGGAGAGAGAAGACGGGAGGACGAGTGGAACTGTGCAGTAGGTGATGAGTGGGAGGGCGAGATGGTAGAAGCAGGAAAAGAATGAAAGGAATGGATGAGGAGAATACACTGCAAGGGAAACGCAAGTAATAATCCACTTCAGTTTCTCATGAAAAAAAAACATTTCTGTCCTGCCACTTGTTGGCTCAGACCAATGTAAGAAAGTTGTGATTCAACCAATGTGTAAATGCTTTTAATTCTTGTTCTGAGCACAGCACACACACACACACACACACAAAAAAGAAAACAAGCTCTGTCACCCACTAAGTAATGCTAAGAACTGAGCAGCAAAAATCACCATAGACCAAAAAAATGAAGTGCCACCTGAAGAAGCTCAAACCTAAACGACATCACAGTGATGGACACACATTTTGTTGGACAAGCTGCCCAAAGAATCTCAAAGTTTTGTCATCACAATACCATTGACCATATTAACATGGACTCCAAAAAAATCACATTAGGGCAAGAAACCGTAGAAGATGTACAACCTCTGCTGTAACCCGTCTACTGTAAAACCCGCGTTTACATGCAGCTCTCGGTAATCACATTACTCCCTTTACATCCACCAATATTTTGGCAACAAGGCTGGCTTATGTTGACTGAACTGTTTCCTTCATCCCGCGCTAACACTGTTAATGTGTGCCGTATGTCTGAAGTCTTTGTCATGCACATGCACTTATGTGCTGTCCAAACCAGTACCAAGGAAATTGGGATTCCTCTTGGCAGGACGTTAAAGAAATGTGGTAGTTGGGAAAACCCAGCGGTAATTCCGTTTCTTTAAAGACAATTCCAGTTTATCATAACTTATTTTCATAGTCAGTGGCCTGTTGGTTATGATAACATTGTACTTCCAAGGTGTTTGCGGAGATCTGAGAGCACGCCAAAATCGCTCTAATGAAGTCCGACAGAGCAAAACAAATGAGCAGTCGGTCTATCAGACGGGCTGTAAACAAACCAACAGCTTTCCCTCTTCACTTCTAAATCCTTTTTGGCTGTCATGGAGGCTTCATTAAAACCTGCATAATCGTTTGAACTACTTGTGTTCCTTGCTCAGCGTCACCACACACTCTGCAGATCTCAGCCATTAATGCAGCAAGAATAATCCTATTATTACTGGAAAGGAACGATGGCCGAAACGACCCAAAACAGACCAAAGTGCATGTCAACCCTCAAACCGATCCCACACTGCAACGAGAGCCTGAACGAGAAGAATCTATTTCCCCTCATAAATGGAATTCCTACGACTTGAATTAGAGATGGGGAGGTTGTCGGTGGTGTGCAGGTCAAGTGATGCAACAGCTTTCCAGATGGTTCAGAAGCAGAAGCAAAAAATAACAGGATACAGTGTGTCAGCAGAGGTGGGTGGATTTGGTTTGGTTGCAAAGGCAAAGGCAGAAAGAGAGAGATATGAGTGTACGTACTGTTGCATGCACGCACGCAGGCGCACACCCACACACACACACCCAAACATCCCTATAAAAATGCTGTTTGTTTAGCTAACAGTTATACGTTTGTAATAGCGCTTTAAATATCTATCCACATTTGTAATATCTAATGATAAATTCTCCTACAATTCTTTTTTTGGACTTTTGTTTTCATATTTACTCAATAACGTTTGTTTTCATAACGTTCCAATGCACACCTCTTTTGTCGGGTAGGTGCGTAGGATATGATCAAAAGTAGCAGATCAAAATGTTTAGAGAAAATCCCGCACACTGACCATTACGCAAGCAATAATTTATTTAGAAAAATACAACGTTTCGGTCTCAGACCTTCATCAGGTAAATACAGTTCCAATAAAAACTATTAAATACATTTTAAACCACAGGCATTTAGACCCAAACATGCGCACGCCCTCAGTCTCTTTCTCTCTGTCTCAGAAGGCCGCGTGTCTCTTTTGCTTCATGGCTCCCTTGTTTCCTCTCGTTGCTCATCCCTCTCTTCTGTCTAGCGTTCTGTGCTCGGCTTTGCTTTAATTATCAGCTGGCTGCCACCGACACTGAGTAACCACTCCTGACAACCAGGTGTGAAATGACAGGGGTGCACACGCATTCTTGGATGCAGACACATGCAGAGACACACACGTACGCACACACACGCCCACACACAAACACTTTAATAGCATGCATGCAATCATGTGCCTCTATAAACATAAACAATGGGAGACACCAGTAGATATGAATAATAAGACTCTCGCTGTCACACACATACACACACACACACACACACGTGCATGTGCACGCGCACACGCACGCACACACACACGCACACACATATTGTATATCCCTTTAAAAAAAAGTGGTGGTGGGAGCAGCAAACAATGATGGCGATATTGCAGCCTGGTTGGAAATGAGAGCGGGGGCGAGCTAGGATTAATTACAGATATGAAGGAAATAAAGAGAAGAGGAAGAAGGAGAGGACCGGGAGAAAATATGAGGATGAGGGGGGCGGGGGATGGGAGAATAGAATGGGATGTGAAATAGTAGAGCTGTTTAAAAGACATGCAAGGAGAGACACTGAAGTGCAGGTTGAGGAAGAAGAGTAATGCCAGGAGAGGTTAGAAAGAAGTGGTGCTTTTTGGCTGAACAGGTAGAACATTAGCATTAGCAATGTTTTATTCTTACGCAGGACTCTCATGCTAACAGTGAAAAAGTAAACGACTTTCCCCAAGGAGGTTATGTTTTCGGCTAAATTGGTCTGTTTGTCGGCAGGACTACGGAAATGCTACTGGCCCGATTTCCACGAAACTTGGTAAAAGGGTGTAGAATGGGCCAAGGAAGAGCCTATTACATTTTGGAGAGGATCCAAATCACGGGGGCGGGTACAAAATTAAAAAACATTTCACTACCGTTAACATTTTGAGATATGGCATTTGTGCTGCATTCATCCTGAGTAAGAAAAATCTGAAAAATGAGTTCCTGACTTGGAAAATTCCCACCGCATTAACATTGTGAAATATGTCATGCTTTGACTGAGGTCTGCGCTCTCTCCCTTCTAGTTCAAACATAAAACTACCTTCTGTTTAAGTTTTCCAGACAAGTGAAGTTATGATAAAAATAAATATACTTTAAACTTGATTTGGATTAAACCCAATCCAACCTGTGGCAACCTCTGGCTCACCCAGTAGAGTATGCGTCCCTTGTAGGCAGAGTAGGCCAAATGTGTGTATTGTTACACCCCAATTTCAGACAGATTTATTAATATCCATATATTATTAGTATATATTAGAGATGCACCGATAGACCGGCCGGTGACCGGAATTGGTCGGTTTTCACGTGCTCGGCCATGACCGGCGACCGGCAGGTCAGTCTGACATACGCCGATTTCATGCCGGTCAATGCTACAATTAACTGACAACAAAAGTTATACGAGTTTCAGTTCTCAAGGACGCACGCACACACGGCCTAACTCAAAGAAAATCAGAATCGGCCTAGAAAGGTGTAATCGGTGCATCTCTAGTATATACACTGTACATATATGGAAAGTTCCACTGAGACTAATGTTGCCTTATGTCTGTGCTTCACATCGGCCCTGTTGCATTGTGTTGCATCAGATGGAAGAGCCAAACTTCAAAGATAATCTGTGGCAAGATCTGTGCCATACACAACATTGAATTAATGAGCAGTTAAGTTCATATTGGTTCTTCTCTGGAGTAATGACTCATACAAAAATTATAAAATGATTGGCAATCCATATACACTGTACAATGATGATGTTACAAAAACATTTATTATACAGTATCTTTCATTGGGACAAATAGAATTCAAAAGAGATATAACTGTAAACTGTGATGCTTGGCTGCTACTTGGGTGGGTGTATTGTAGGTTGTCTCAGCTCAGGTTCTGTTTACAGTTTGGCACCAATAGCTAAGCTCTATGCATACTGATGAACAGATGCTTTCCCCCTCTGCCCCGCTTTTACGAGCGCTCTGCAGAGAGGACACACAAAGCCACCGGAGCAACAATGTAGTCCAAGTAACTTCTTGCCAAACTCACTGTCAAGATGACAGATGGTGAAATGTGAACGAAAAGTGATGTAGAAAGTGTAGATAAAGAAATGGAAATTTAATTTAGAACTGATATATCTGTGTTCTGTGCTCAACAGTCTCATGTATTGCATTTTCTTTCCTCACTCTGGTATTCTTTAATAAATAGCCTAAAGAAATCCTCCCGACGCACGCACGCACGCACGCACGCACGCACGCACGCACGCACGCACGCACGCAGTTCTAATTGATCCACTTGATTAAGGTGTTGGTCGGAGACAACTAGTCAATGTTGTGTGTGTGTGTGTGTGTGTGTGTGTGTGTGTGTGTGTGTGTGTGTGTGTGTGTGTGTGTGTGTGTGTGTGTGTGTGTGTGTGTGGAGGGGTGTTTACCTCCTGCATTCTAGGACCATAAATGTCAGGCTTTCTCTTACTTTAATCACTCTTGCATAGCGGTCTTCTTTTTTTTTTTTATCTCATTCCACACACAAAATATAATATTCACCTCCATCACACAAACACACACACACACACACACACACACAGCTGCATACATCAGTGTGTGATCCACCCCACAGAGGAACACAGTTCAGCTCCTGCTGCTGCTGCATTATTATCCAAAGTCTCCAACGACGATTGCCAACCAGCATTGGGGATACTGTTCAAAGGGAAACTAGAGAAAGGACAAATCACCTTCCTCTTCTAAGGTTTATGTTAAAAATGTAAAAAAAAACAGCATTTCCCCCGCATCGTGCACTTTTTATGGCACAGTAGGGCAGATGTAGATTTTTCCGGCAGCACTTCAAAGACTGTCTTGTTTTATTTGCGTCTACTCCGTGTGATCATTTGATCCACAGACTCAAACTTATTTTACCACTCCAGGGTGATGTTTCTTATGATTTTGAACATGGGTTCTTCTGGGATTCATTTCAACCCACATTCAGATGTGACTGCAATTTCCACAGATCCTGCCTTTAGTCCTAAACCTTCATACAGTAAAAGAGAGGAAAATGGAGTGAAACGCTAATGAGCTGTCAATTAAGCAGCAGTTAGCAGTTAAACTACAAGGACCACTTACTAGCTTTTTTCCTCAGCAGATGAAGTTGTCACACGATGGAAACTGATCTATCACTGTGACAAGTGAGCAAGCTCCACCAGATGTGGAAGACAGTGAAATGTGCTTCAAAGCCCTGGAAGAAACTAGTAAGTGGACCTTGAGTTAAGTTTTTCTATAATTTTTTGGAAAAAAACTATTGTTTCCAAGGTCAAGAATGTTTTTGTGCTGTGACCTGTATTTTTATAATCCGATTGTTTCATCCTGACATTTTAGTGGGGTTCCTATTTGTATAGCAGTACTAATTACACAAATACAAATAATTCAAAATACCCTCAAGAAAAGTTGATTGTAAGTTCTTTTTTTTTTCTACAATTGATGATTACGAATAATTTAAGATGAAGTATCTTGAAATAAATGTAATGAATCATCTTATGTTCAGAGTTTTTTTCATACTTGGATCATTGCTACATTTGTGCCTACAGTATATGAAAATGGTCAGGGACAACTGCCATTGGTGGAGGAGTTGCGTCACATTTTGTCTTCAATCCATCGCCTATGCATTAACACACACACACACACACACGGAACAAATCAGTCATCTTATTTTCTCGGTAATTTTATCCACCACTTTCAGCCAATTAATGTACTACTGAAAATGTCCTAATGTGTGGTAGCATTCATCAATCATTGAAATGGCCAAGTCCCTACTTTGTGATTTCAGTGATGAAGGAAGTGCTGTCTCAGCTGTTGACTGAGTCGAGAAATGGAGCTGTTAAACTCACATTAAAAGACCAGAGTGGGACAGAAGCCAGAGAATAATTTAAACTTTTTTTTAATTTATTTTTTTATGTGGACTGTGGCTGGAATGTTTCCTCAAAACGTATTACAAAAGACAAAGTGCTGCTGCTGAATAAGGATCAACTTCTAAAACTAAAACTATAGCTTCACACAATCTCTAAGTAGATTAAAACATTACATGCCAATATAAAAACCAATGGAGAAAGAACTACTTAATTAATACAAACGTGTCCATCCACTTTGGCATTATCGAGCAACTGAGAAGTTGAACGATTCCCCCGTCACAGTGGAAAGTCATTTTGGGAGTCGAGGAAGTGCTCTGCACGTGTCAACTCGTCATAACGTCTTGTTTGTCCATGGAGCACAGCCTTCATAAATGAGGGAGACAGAAGTCTAAGTATAGGTATGATAGAGGGAGAAGCACAAACACTCAAAGCCAAACACTATTAAGGCTGGGTCAGAGTCAGGACGACAGGAATAGAATAGAACAAAACACACACATGCACACGCACACGCACACACACACGCACAGTACAAATGACCAACCCTTTCCATCCCTAGAGCCACGCAGATAGTGTGGCTAAGAGCATTTACTGTACAAACATTATTTTCAAATGTATACCTAACCAAACCAATTTAGGTTTGTTTCTCTTTTCGGTAGCCAGATACAGTCTAATCGACAATGAAATTAATCGTTAGTTGCGGCACTGATTTTAACGGACGTTTGGCTGGATAAGTGTAGACTTGATATCTTTGCGTACAAAAGACAATATACTGTGTCATGAACTCCTTTGTATGTATGGAATATTTATTTTGCTGTGATTTGATAGGCACACAATTTAAACAGTGGGTAGAATGGGGACAAAGTTAGGGGAAGCCATGTGTGTGAATTCAAGTAAAACCTTATTGTCTCAAAGTTGTTGGCATGACTCTTCTCGATTTATTTGTCAAATTAATTTCTGGACCCTGCATGTTTCAACATTTACTCAAAAAATGTCTCATTATGACGGTAATACAAACAGAAGCTGTTCACAGTGAGGGAGTCCCTTGTCTAGTTGTCATTTGCTCTGTTCATCAGCTGTATTCCCCGACTGCATCTCCTCTACCTGCAGCCCCCCCGGCACTCAATTGTCTTTGCACCACTGGGCTGCACTGTGTGTGTGTGTGTGTGTGTGTGTGTGTGTGTGTGTGTGTGTGTGTGTGTGTGTGTGTGTGTGTGTGTGTGTGTGTGTGTGTGTGTGTGTGTGTGTGTGTGTGGACCCAATCTTCCCTTCAAGGATATTTAAAGCCTTTTGGGATGGTTGGTAAGATTGCAGAGACAACATCTATGTGTGTGCGCGCATGCGTGTGTGTGTGTGTGTGTGTGTGTGTGTGTGTGTGTGTGTGTGTGTGCGTGTGTGTGTGTGTGTGTGCGTGTGCGTCATCCTGGTCTCCAGTGGGCAATAATACTGATCTGCGGTCAGGGTCCGGGTCCCTGAGGATCTATCGATCCCAGCAAGCCTTGCGGTGATTGAGGGTTGTTAGTGCGGACAGTAGCTCCCATTACTGAGCACTGAGTGCTGCATGGTGGACGAGAGGGACAACCACATAATCTGTCTTCCATAGTAACAAATGTGGAACACACCATCATCCCAAAGTGCATCCACTGTAGCAGCAGAAGACAGCACAACACTTCACCAGTACACTGTGTGTTTCATTAAGGTTTCCCCCCCAGGATATTGCATAGCAGAGGTTGGAAGCAATGTGCCGCTCTAAAAAATTACAGCAAAGCAAGTAGACGGAGGGATTGATCCGCCAATCACCTGCGGAGCTGAATGAGACACATATCATCTTGTTTTCAATATACTGTAGTAAGTAGATGAATTAAACAATCACCTCATCCCCTTAAATAAATACTCTTTGCTGTGTAATGTAGCACCACTGCTCATTTACTCTATATCGACGACGATTAATTTACGGGATTGCTCCGGTAGATCCACCGGATGTCCCTCATCTTCGCCCTGATGTCGCTCACCTTCCACTTCCCTCGTGTTGGCATTCTAAATTCCGGCCGATTTCTGAGGACTATGGTTAACTGCTCCTCAGATCTCTGCAGGGTAAATCCAGATAGCTAGCTAGACTATCTGTCCAATCTGAGTTTTCTGTTGCACGACTAAAACAACTTTTGATTGAGCACATGTCGCCCCAAAAAAAGGTCTGACAACCACCACCTTTCTGACAGTTTTCCCAAACACCTTGAAGCAACCGAGGTCCAAAAAAAGGCAAACAGTTGGTACTCAACCTCAAGGTGCATCTGTCACAAAAACCGCTGAATTATTTAACGAGACACAAAAGTAAACAGTCTTTTGGTAAATAGGAAAAGGGGAGTTGCAAGTCAAAGCTCGCTGACAGGGACAGATGGAGGCTTCACAGAGAAGTTGCTAAAAGCATGAATTTACAGACTCAAGAACTGAGTTGTAGAACTAAATCAACACCTCTGTGACACAGTCAACATCCACAAAAACTCTACCTCAAGAGATTCCCAAACCCAGTGCTCATAACAGGGCTGTCAATCAAAACCCAAGGCCAGTGCAAAATGACACATCACATTGGAGCCTTCAGCATTGGAAAAGCAATATAATGACCTCCCATCCTTTTCTCTACAGTACATCTGGACAGGTTTACATTTAGAAAACACCCAGAGGGTATTCTCAACCCACAGTGAACTGTTACTGTATGTGTAACAATGTGGTTTATCTGTAATGATGCAGCCGGCTATCTCTTGGGAGTCATTCAGTCAAACCCCCTCTGCTGGGTCATATATAATAAAAGACAAAGGGTCAACACTGTTCCTTGCTGCCATATTCGAAGATAAGGACCTCTGCATGCATTGCTAAACAAATTCAATACTGCTTTCGTGACCACCAGTGTTTCCCGTACATCGATGTATCTGTGGCGGCCCGCCACACAATCAATGTTGACTGCCACATACTGCCGTATTCTCTCTCTCGCTCTCTCTCTCTCTTTCTCTCTCTCAGCTCCTCCGTGCAGATTAATTAACGCCATTGATTATTCTACACACTCAAATACAGTAAAGTAGGTGGCGGTATGAGCCTTAAACTTGACCCGCTGATTAACACACAGAAGATGAAGTTGCTTTTACCCACATCGATCTTTTTCCCCGCAGAGAAGACGGAGTTTAATGGTTAGTATTATGAATTTATTACCGGTATTTATTCAGGGTTTTACTTAAAAGAGAACATTTGGCGCCCGTTAAAGAGGTTTTAGCCAGCTCCAAAGGATTTTTCCCGGGCGCCAAAACGTCTGATTTTAACACATGACGCGAGCCATATGGGAGTAGCCTACGCATGAAACTCAAAGTTTTCAGTGCTTTAGCGGCATTGACCTGACTCCCTAAATAATTTCATAACGTTTTGTATTCCTAACACTACTGTATTATTGTAAAAATTAGCTACAACAGTAATAGCAGTTACCTTATGTAAGTCACTTCTAAATTTTTCAACTGAGGAGCAAAACGGTCTCGTGGGGAAAAAGATATATATTTATGCACTGTTCATACTAATCAAATGAACTGGACTTTGTTGTCAGACGTGAAAGCTCCCTTCCCTTACTGCATTAGGCCCTATATACCATTACTTTTAAAATGTTGAATTGTTACCTGCAGAATCTTGCATTTTCCTTGACATAAATTAAAATGTTTTCACCATAAATTTGCCTGAAAATGTATCAGAATGCAGAAAATTAAGTTTTTCACGCTCAAAATGTCCTATGAGGAGGACCCACAGCCAAAAATGTATGTTTTTTTGTTTGTTAAAAAGCTTACATTGTGTGCTGTAACTGCCCCTGCACCCTTATAGCTTTGAGGATGGGACTGTGGGCAGGTTGTCTATTTAAGCTTTTATACAAAGTTGCCAAAAATATTTGCAATACAATTAATATAAGAATTCTGCACCTCTTTCCGCGCATGGACCCCCATTCCACCCCCTGGTCAGCTACCACCGCAACTACAATCTAATTCTGTGGGAAACACTGACCACCATGATGACGCTAAACACCTTTACTTTGTGTGTTTCCACTTGTCAGCATTTAGTTACTGTGTGTAAGCATTTAGCTTGCCAAAATCTACTACACTATTGACCCCAAGTCAAATGCCTGCACATATTTCTTTCTTTTTTTTTTTTAAGTTACTTACAGAAAATAAGCATCTTATTCTTAAAGGTATGCTGAGGAGTTTTCTTGTAAAAAGTTATGTTTTCATTCAGCGTTTCTCACAAAAATGCACTGTGTGTATCCTTGAGGCATATTGAATGCATTTATTTCCTTATAAAACATTCATAATGATGATTTTCTAAATACTGTGAAAACTGCCTTGTTTATATCCATGTTATCATCCACAGTCTTCTCTTCTCCTGCCACATTGCTATGTTTAACACTGTGCAATGTTTAACTTTTACTACCTGCATTTGATGGGAAATTAATTGTGTCACCTCCGTGCTTGTGTGTACATTCACACAGCACATTCGCTCTACAAGCATGTGTACTGTGTAGGGCTTGGTGATATTGGGAAAATCAAAAATCAAGATTTTTTTTTTAAAGTCTTTATTTTGACAGGACAGCTGAAGACATGCAATGGGAATGACATGCAGCAAAGGGCCTCAGGTCGGATCCGAACCCGGGCCCGCTGCGTCTAGGAGCAAACCTCTATACATGGGCGCCCGCTCCACCAACCGAGCCATCCGGGCGCCCAAAAATTTTTTTTACCAAATACCTCGATAGCGATAACGATATTGCGACGATATTGTAGGGTTGACAACTGGTGCTTTTACAAAATATTTACACAATGAGATTTGTGATAAATAATCATGAGTAACGTGGATATAATGACTAAGTGGGTAAAGGCAGATAAAAGAACTGCTAGAACAGTCTGTCAGGAAAAAGTTCAGAAAATGACATCACTTTACTGTAATGCTGCTGCCTGTAAAACCAGGAAAATACAACACTTATCATCTAACTCATATAACGATATCCAAAATCTAAGCCAGTATTGATTTATATTGATATATTGCCCAGTCCTAGTACTGTGGCAAAGAAAGGACCAACACTAAAAAAAAAAAAGGTACACAAATCTTTTAAGACACGCACAAACACACATGCACAGGCTCTAATGATCCCAAGGGGTCCTCGTTTAGCCTTCCTCCAAGACAATATCAAGCTGTGCACTGTAGGTCACACACACCTCCTCAGCCACTAACTGTGATTGGCTCATGGTCATTGGCCTGGGACCCCACCCCCCCTCAACCACCTTCCCCTTGGTCAGAGAGATGGTGTCTGACCAGGTTGGTTCAGTGGCTGATTAGATTGGGAGGAGACCTTGAGGGAATGTCAATCTGTTCCGGCTGCTCTCTAACCCCTATTTTCCACCAGGCACGTCTGCGCTGTGTTCCGGAGGCGCCGCGACCCCCGCGAGCAACCGCTGCCATTCAGGTCAATGCTTGATATTCCACCAATGGCGTCGTGGCACGTCCCAGAAGCGTGCGTGAAGCGTTGGTGAAGCATGCGTGAAGAGTGGGTGAAGCATGCGTGAAGAGTGGGTGAAGCGTGGGTGAAGAGTGGGTGAAGCGTGGGTGAAGCGTGGGTGAAGAGTGGGTGAAGCGTGGGTGAAGCGTGTGTGAAACGTCGGTGAAGCGTGGGTGAAGAGTGGTTGAAGCGTGGGTGAAGCGTGTGTGAAACGTGGGTGAAGCGTGGGTGAAGAGTGGGTGAAGCGTGGGTGAAGCGTGGGTGAAGAGTGGGTGAAGCGTGGGTGAAGCGTGGGTGAAGAGTGGGTGAAGCGTAGGTGAAGCGTGGGTGAAGCGTGCGTGAAACATGGGTGAAGCGTGCGTGAAGCAACATGGCATCATGACTTTGCTTAAACATACACGCCACTTTCCCAAAGCCAAATGGCGTGATATCTGTATCGGTTTTGAGTTATCCACGTGTATGTAGCGTCGCCACGTTGTGTGTTATCGCGAGAACGAGACATACTATCGCGAGAACAACGCAAAAAAAAAAGGTTGGGTTTAGGAAAAGAACACAGGGAAAGGCTTTAGTAACACAAAAAAGCGACAAAACAAGCTTAGGCAAACAATAAACGGTTGGGTTTAGGAAAGAAACATTGGGGAAGGCTTAAAAAGAAATAACAAAAAAAAACAGCTGAAAATCAACACACGCAGGACACGATCCCGGCTCTCCAGGGTGAAAGTCCTGTGTTTTACCCTTCTGCTACCCCAACCAACCTACTCATGCGAACCACGTCCCTTTATACTACTCGCTATGGCGGAAATAATCGCAATGTAGGTTAATGGCGGGCGAATTGCGTTGATAAACACGCTAAAAAGCGATTATGCGTCTTGATAACACGCCAAAATGGCATACGAATTGGCGTGTCATACATACGCCACTTCATGAGATCAGTCTGCGTGAAGCGTGGGTGAAGCGGCTCTCCGCCCCGCTAAAGATACGCACCAGGTCTATTTTCACGCAAGCCGCGGAACAATCGGACAGCCGGGCGGGAAGAGAAACAGCGAGACTATCCATCCAGTCGATTTAACCAAAAGACACCCCCCAACATCCATATATACTTCTCCTTTACAACACCACGGACAACGAGAGATTCATCTTGGAGGTGGAAAAACATAATACGACACCGCAGATCTATTTTATAAGGACAACACCAGAAAAGAGAAGGCATGGAGTTTAACTGGAGTGGAAGGTAGATCCTAGCTTAATAAACACGTGATTGTTCTGTAAAGCACTTGTAGAGACAATCAAATCTGCGAGTCGGGCGGTAAGGCGCTCCGCTCCAGGTGCGGTATGGCGCGTGGCGGAGGACGGAACAAAACCGGAACGCAACCAGAACGCAGCACAGGCGTGCCCAGCGGAGAATCTGAGTTAATGCTCATCCTGTACGTGTATAGTGATATCACAGCGCTCTGTCCTCCAGTGGTGGAAGAAGTATTTCGATCCTTTACTTAGGAAAAGTCCCGATACCACACTGTACAAATACTCTGTTTGCAAAAGTGAAGAAAAAAGGTAGCACATCTGAAGTTCCAAAGTTAAGGAGGACAAAATACTGTCTATACTGAACATGAGATTTTAAGTCCTCCACAACGAAATACAGTCACTAATTACACCGTTTTAGCTGTATTTTAACCGGACCTGCCTGGTCGCAGTTTTTCCGTTGTTTGCAAAACTTTCCTCCGCTCCGTTAGCTAACGTCTAGGTATTTGTTGTGCTAACGGCTAGTTAGCCTGCCTGCTAGCGGGAGTTAAAGCGAGCCACTCAGGATTTTGCCTCCTTGGAAATCTATTCTATATTTTGGTAAGCAGTAACGGGCTATCCACAGCTTGCTAATACAAGCAGGAGCACCTGCATTGTAATTCGATTTGTGAAAAGGGATCGGTTTTAGGTGAAGGCCTCCATCAACGTTGCTACTAGCTAAACTAGCAAGCTACACGATGCCCCCCCTCAGCTGTTAACCTGGCTGTGACTCGTGCCTCCTGTTCAGCCAGAAGATAGTGGAACTTGAAGCCAGAATATCGACTCTCCACCAGATCAAGGCAAGTGAACAGTTCCTCGACTCCATTATCATTGGAAGTTCCCCTCACACATACACTGTCGGAAGTCTTGATTCCACTGTGCCCTGCAATACTCTCACCCCACCACGCACTTATACAACCTCTGACCCTGTTATCTCTCCTCGGCTTCTGCCGAGGACCCAGCCAGCTCTGCCGACCAGCTCCACTCCGACCAGCTCCACTCCACACCACCCTGAGCCATGGCATGTAAGCAAGCACCAGAGCAGGCGGTCAGGACAACGCTCAGCCCCAGCCCAACCCCTACAACTAGAAAACCGCTACAGCATTCTGACGAACGACGAGGAGTTCCCTTCTCTGCCACGTCCCCATGCAGCTCATCCTGGTCCAACCACACAGTCGACGTGCCCATTGAGGGCGGACTCTCCCCCCTCGGACTCATCAACCTCCACGCTGGTCATCGGAAGCTCCATGGTAAGGGACCTCCACATTCCCCCTTTACCTAGCGGTCCCTCCAAGGTCTACTGCTTCCCCGGTGCCAAGGTCCGTGACATCCAGCACAAACTTCCCGGCATCCTCGCCCGCCACGCCAAGGTCGACGACATCATCGTGCATGTGGGCACAAACGACATCAGAGAGGGACGGTCAACAGCACTCCGGAGAGACTTCACCACTCTCCTCTCCACCCTGATGGGCACAGGTAAGCGGATTGTCATCTCTGGGCCTCTACCTACCTACAGGAAGGGTGCGGAGAGATGGTCCAGACTGTTCTGGCTCCACACCTGGCTGGAACCACTCTGCACTTCCCTGAGCATTCCCTATGTCGACAACTTCAACCTGTTCTGGGAGACGCCCAACCTGCTGAAGCGTGATGGTCTCCACCCAAACCGACACGGAGCCAGGATGCTATCTGACAACATAACGACCACACTGAAAGGCAAGTATTGACATTATGTTGAAAATATCACAGACTCATGCCCCCCAGGCATTGATCCTGATAGCACTATACAAGTGGATGAATCTGAAAATGTTTTCTGCAGGATAACATGTAGTACTGGTATTATTCCAGTAACGTGTAGTACTAGTACTATTCCAGTAACATTTAGTACTAGTACTATTCCTATTATAATCAACAACAGACCACACAAAGTGGTGAATAGAGGGGCAATACTTAACAACCTAATTGGAATTAAAACTACCACTGCAATGATAAAAAAGGATAGGAAAATTAGATGTGGATTACTAAATATCAGATCTCTGTCTTCTAAAGCAGTACTAGTAAATGAATTGATATCTGATAATCAAATTGATCTATTCTGTCTTACTGAAACGTGGCTGGGCCATGAAGAATATGTTAGTCTAAATGAAGCGACTCCTCCTAGTCATATTAATACTCAAATTCCTAGAGGCTCCGGCCGAGGAGGGGGAGTTGCAGCCATATTTGATTCAAGCCTGTTAATTAATCCTAAACCCAAACTGAATTATAACTCTTTTGAAAGCCTTGTTCTTAATCTTCAACATCCAACACGGAAATCAGAACAGCCAATTATATTTGTTGTTGTCTACCGAGCTCCAGGTCCGTATTCTGAATTTTTATCTGAATTCTCAGAGTTTTTATCATGTGTAGTCCTTAAATCAGACAAAGTACTTATTGTAGGTGATTTTAATATCCATGTGGACGTTGACAGCAATAGCCTTACTACTGCTTTCAACTCATTACTGGATTCAATCGGTTTCAGTCAGACTGTGCACAAGGCGACGCACTGCTTTAACCACACCCTCGACCTTGTGCTGGCATATGGTATTGAAATTGAGGATTTAATAATATTTCCGCAGAATTTGGTATTATCAGATCATTTTTTAATTACTTTTGAATTCTTGCTACCTGACCATACTAAACTAGATAATAGCTTCCACACTAGATGCCTATCTGACAGTGCTATAGCGAAATTTAAGGAAGATATTACAACAGCATTTGACTCTATGTCATGCCTTAACATAACAGAGGACCTCTATGTTAACCTCAGTCCCTCTCAAATTGATACATTTGTAGACGGTGCTACGACTTGCCTACGGACGACCTTAGACTCTGTCGCTCCTCTCAAAAAGAAGACGATAAAGCAAAGGAAAACAGCTCCTTGGTATAACTCTCAAACTCGCAAATTAAAACAAATCTCGCGAAACCTCGAAAGTAAGTGGCGCTCCACCAAAGTGGAAGAATCACGCTTGGATTGGCAAGAAAGTCTCAAAACCTATAGGAAGGCCCTAAGAAAGGCCAGATCAGACTATTACTCATCACTAATAGAAGAAAATAAGAACAACCCAAGGTTTCTTTTCAGCACTGTAGCCAGGCTGACAGACAGTCACAGCTCTACTGAGCCATCTATTCCTCTAGCACTGAGTAGTGATGACTTCATGAGCTTCTTTAATGATAAAATTATAACAATTAGAGACAAAATTAATCACCTTTTGCCCTTAACTTCTAACAGTTCATCTTTAAATACAGGACCGCTAGAACAAATGACTAGTCCCGACATATACTTAGACTGCTTTTATCCTATAGACCTTCAACAATTAATGTTAAAGATATCCTCAGCTAAGCCATCTACCTGTCTCTTGGACCCCATCCCAACGAGGCTACTCAAAGAAGCGTTACCCATGGTAAACACTTCACTACTAGATATGATCAATATGTCCTTATTAACAGGTTATGTACCGCAGTCATTTAAAATAGCTGTGATAAAACCTCTTCTGAAAAAAACGACCCTGGATCCTGAGGTCTTACAGTGCCTTGCGAAAGTATTCGGCCCCCTTGAACGTTTCGACCTTTTGCCACATTTCAGGCCTCAAACATAAAGATATAAAACTGTAATTTTTTGTGAAGAATCAAAAACAAGTGGGTCCCAATTATGAGGTGGAACGAAATTCATTGGCTATTTCAAACTTTTTTAACAAATAAAAAACTGAAAAAGTGGGCGTGCAAAATTATTCAGCCCCTTTACTTTCAGTGCAGCAAACTCTCTCAAGAAGTTCAGTGAGGATCTCTGAATGATCCAATGTTGACCTAAATGACTAATGATGATAAATAGAATCCAGCTGTGTGTAATCAAGTCTCCGTATAAATGCACCTGCTCTGTGATAGTCTCAGAGGTCCGTTTAAAGCGCAGAGAGCATCATGAAGAACAAGGAACACACCAGGCAGGTCCGAGATACTGTTGTGGAGAAGTTTAAAGCCGGATTTGGATACAAAAAGATTTCCCAAGCTTTAAACATCCCAAGGAGCACTGTGCAAGCGATAATATTGAAATGGAAGGAGTATCAGACCACTACAAATCTACGAAGACCCGGCCGTCCCTCTAAACTTTCAGCTCATACAATGAGAAGACTGATCAGAGATGCAGCCAAGAGGCCCATGATCACTCTGGATGAACTGCAGAGATCTACAGCTGAGGTGGGAGACTCTGTCCATAGGACAACAATCAGTCGTATACTGCACAAATCTGGCCTTTATGGAAGAGAGGCAAGAAGAAAGCCATTTCTTAAAGATATCCATAAAAGTGTCGTTTAAAGTTTGCCAAAAGCCACCTGGGAGACACACCAAACATGTGGAAGAAGGTGCTGTGGTCAGATGAAACCAAAATCAAACTTTTTGGCAAAAATGCAAGACGTTATGTTTGGCGTAAAAGCAACACAGCTCATCACCCTGAACACACCATCCCCACTGTCAAACATGGTGGTGGCAGCATCATGGTTTGGGCCTGCTTTTCTTCAGCAGGGACAGGGAAGATGGTTAAAATTGATGGGAAGATGGATGGAGCCAAATACAGGACCATTCTGGAAGAAAACCTGATGGAGTCTGCAAAAGACCTGAGACTGGGACGGAGATTTGTCTTCCAACAAGACAATGATCCAAAACATAAAGCAAAATCTACAATGGAATGGTTCACAAATAAACATATCCAGGTGTTAGAATGGCCAAGTCAAAGTCCAGACCTGAATCTAATCGAGAATCTGTGGAAAGAACTGAAAACTGCTGTTCACAAACGATCTCCATCCAACCTCACTGAGCTCGAGCTGTTTTGCAAGGAGGAATGGGCAAAAATGTCAGTCTCTCGATGTGCAAAACTGATAGAGACATACCCCAAGCGACTTACAGCTGTAATCGCAGCAAAAGGTGGCGCTACAAAGTATTAACTTAAGGGGGCTGAATAATTTTGCACGCCCAATATTTCAGTTTTTTATTTGTTTAAAAGGTTTGAAATATCCAATAAATTTCGTTCCACTTCATGATTGTGTCCCACTTGTTGTTGATTCTTCACAAAAAATTACAGTTTTATATCTTTATGTTTGAGGCCTGAAATGTGGCAAAAGGTCGAAAAGTTCAAGGGGGCCGAATACTTTCGCAAGGCACTGTAGCAAACTATAGACCTATATCTAACCTTCCTTTTCTATCCAAGATCCTTGAGAAGGTGGTTGCTAATCAGTTATGTGATTTTCTACATAGCAACAGTTTATTTGATGATTTTCAATCAGGATTTAGAAAGAATCATAGCACAGAGACGGCACTGGTGAAAATTACTAACGACCTTCTAACAGCTGCAGACAAAGGACTTGTCTCCATACTTGTTTTATTAGATCTTAGTGCTGCATTTGACACTATTGACCATACAATCCTGTTACACAGATTAGAACACTTAGTCGGAATTAAAGGAATTGCACTTAGCTGGTTTAAGTCTTATTTCTCTGAGCGATCTCAATTTGTTAACATTAACAATAAACCCTCCAAGCACGCCAAAGTTAGCCATGGCGTTCCTCAAGGCTCAGTGCTTGGACCAATTCTATTTTCCTTATATATACTTCCTCTAGGCCATATTATTAGGAAACACTCAATTAACTATCACTGTTACGCAGACGATACCCAATTATATCTGTCAATTAAGCCAGATGAAAGTGGTCAGTTAGCAAGACTTCAAACGTGTATTGAGGATATAAAATGCTGGATGACCCACAACTTCCTGATGTTAAACTCAGACAAAACGGAAGTTATTGTGATAGGACCAACGCACCGCCGAACTTCGTTTTCGAAAGATATAGCTACTCTGGATGGTATCGCCCTGGCCTCCAGCACTGCTGTCAGAAATTTGGGAGTTATTTTTGATCAGGATTTATCCTTCAACGCCCACTTAAAACAAACCTCAAGAATAGCCTTTTTCCAACTTCGTAACATTGCCAAAATTAGGAATATCGATGCTGAAAAACTAGTCCATGCATTCGTTACTTCTAGACTAGATTACTGCAATTCCTTATTATCAGGTTGCCCAAATAAGTCCCTTAAGACGCTCCAGTTGATCCAGAATGCTGCAGCACGTGTTCTGACGAGAACTAAGAGAAGAAATCATATTTCTCCTGTATTAGCTTCTCTGCATTGGCTTCCTGTGAAATCTAGGATCAAATTTAAAATCCTCCTCCTGACTTACAAAGCTCTAAATGGTCAAGCACCATCATACCTAGAAGAGCTCTTAGTACCTTATTGTCCCACTAGAGCACTGCGCTCCCGGAATGCGGGGCTACTTGTGGTTCCTAGAGTCTCTGGAAGTAGACTGGGGGCCAGGGCATTCAGCTATCAGGCTCCGCTTCTGTGGAACCAGCTTCCAGTCTGGGTTCGAGGGGCAGACACCGTCGCCACATTTAAGAGTAAACTGAAAACCCTCCTCTTTGACAAAGCTTATAGTTAGGGAGTGAGGAGTTGCAGCGTCCACCTAACCCGGCCCACCTGCTTCTCCTCGTAGTCAACAGTTTTTTATACTGTATAATTAATAATATAGCGAGAGAAGAGGGAGGCAGGCCAGTACAGCCCGATCCGGTTGGGGAGAGTTCTAGCCCGACCAGGCACCTCTCTTTAACCTGCCTCTCTTAGTTATGCTATTACAATTCTAGACTGCAGGAGAGGCTGTTTTCTTCCTATGACACACTGAGCTGCTCTCTCATCTCTACTTGTTACTTTTGTATGCATCCTGTCCCAGAATTGCTTGTTACTAATCTAGCTCTGGGGAGTTTACTCCCCGGAGTCCTTATGTTTCTTCTTCCGATTCTCTGCAATTCCCGGCCGCGTCCTGCTGCGTCCTGCTGCACCCTGCTGCATCCTGCTGCGTCCTGCTGCATCCGCCGCATCCACCCATGCTCTGCAGCACCACGCTACATCCCGCAACGTCCTGCTGTGATGTTCCTATGCACAGAGTAGTCTGGATCCGGTATAGGGGACTGCACTACTCAGTATGACACGATGTGCCCTGCTATGACATGAACTTCCACGATAACCTTCAAAGTCACTGTGACCTTTAATGTGACTATTATTGGCACTGTTCATCACACCCCCAACCGGCCCGTCAGACACCGCCTACCAAGAGTCTGGGTCTGCCGAGGTTTCTTCCTAAAAGGGAGTTTTTCCTTGCCACTGTCGCGATAGCCACTGCTAATGCTTGCTCTTGATGGAATTACTGTAATTGTTGGGGTTTTGGAAATTATAGAGTGTGGTCTAGACCTACTCTATCTGTAAAGTGTCTCGAGATAACTTTTGTTATGATTTGATACTATAAATAAAATTGAATTGAATTGAATTGAATTGAGATGTGCTACCTTTTTCTTCACTTTTTGAAAATACTTAAGTAAGCCTTTGTGTGACCCAAAAAAGTTCTCCTCCTGTTTACAAGCGTCAACTGCCATGGGTATACTGGGGGGCCGCAAGGGAAAGCAAGCAATGCAACTCCTGCATTATGTGTTCACTGGCTGTGTCTCTCTCCCTCACACACACAAAACTTGACTTACTCTATCTCTCCCTCAGCAGCCGTGTCAACCAGTCATCCAAAGATCATCCACTTAAAAAGGGACTACAGCCAGCGTTAAGCCACACTAAAACCCACACGAGCCCCATGAGCCACTGCATGCAGCTGTAGTCGTGCTGGATGTGTGTTGCTTTAGATCAATGAGGCTAAGCCACTTCTATCTCAAAGCCGGAAATTGGTGATTTCCAAAACGCACAGGAGTCGAATGCATATAGGATGTGAAATGAAGTTGGAATTAAATGAACATTACATTTTCACACAAACTTAGCCAAGAAAGCCTTTAAGCTGGCAGCACACTACAAATTAAATAAAAAAAAGGCGTATTCTCACGGTTTGTAACCAAAGACGCCGCTTTGTATTGGCCTTGACTCAACTCAGCCATTCTTTCACACTCCAATTACCCCAAAGCACCATGCTTTAAAGGACCCAGATCTTGAATTGCAACACATCTGTGCTTTTACATGTCAATTGGTCTTATTTCCAACATCATCTACTTCATCGCAACTCGTAGATCCCACCCCATGTTGAGGGTCAGGATCCGAGTCGCAGGGAGTGAGTTGGCAGTATTCAACGTCCTTCGACATTGATACATTGAATTTTAAATTGAGTACATTGTAGCTGTTGCGTCTAGGACTATTTTTATAAAAAAAAAAATAAATAAAACTTGAACGCTAAGTGGCCAGACGCCCACATGTGAATGAGCTAAACTTATGTTTATATGTTTTTATCAAAAGAAAGTCCTTGTGCTTGGCAGTTTTTACTGCTGCCAGTGGCTCTTCCAACTCTTTGAAATCGTATTTAAATCTATAGTGCGAGTTTTCTGTCTCTCCCATGAGGACTTTTAAGTAATGACAACAACACTTTTGTTGCATCCACATGAAACAAGCCTTCTGTGATCGCGCACCACCCCCGGCCCCCCTCCATGCAGCTGCTTGTAACCAAAAAGACATGGACTCTTCAGAAGAGATAATTGTCTTCACTCAAGTTTCTGCGCGCGAAAGTCGCCGGACACCATTTTGTAAACATAGCCGTGCTGAAGAATCCAGAGAGAGTTGTGTGGAGCTGATAGTCTTAATTTGCTTTGAATCAACTCATTTGGCAGTGGCTTGAATGTAACGGACGTTCGTTAATATAAAAAAAATAAAAATTACGCACTAAAGCTTTAACATATTCACAAATGAAGAAACGACAATGTGATCACTCGCCGAGCATCACCGCTGAGGCAGTTGGGAATGTAGTTCATTGCTTGAGGACACCACAGTGGTAAGATGAAAGCCTTAGTCCTTCTACCGCCAATCACAGATTTTTGGGGGGTTTGAACCGACAGCCTTGTGGTCATAAGCTAACTCCTCTTAACTCGCAGGCTATAAAACCACCTATGTGAATGTGAAGAGTTTGGAATGTTATCTTTAAGGTATCACGTGGTATCAAGGTTTTGATGGAGATGTCGTGTTGCCCTCACAAATTGTGTCCTTGTGTGATAGGCCGAGCATGCACAGGGGAACACTAATGAGCCAATTACACCCCTCCTTCTGATCATTCGCGATGATGAGATGAAATCTCATCCTCTGGGTCTTTAATTGCCTCTCCTCTTGCATCTTTACTCTTTAACCGGTTTTATCCAGCAGCAATGATGCACAAAGTGTCTTGTTTAGCAGTATCTATCTATCTATCTATCTATCCCTCCCTCCAGACCAAGCCTACCGTGTATCATGCACCTCAGTCACTGCATGAATTGAATGCATCACATTATGCTCACTTTAATCCATACAGCAAATTGAATGCATTATGAAGCTAAGACAGTAATGCAAGACTGCCTGTTCATCATAAGTGCAATCTATTGTATCCATCTATTCATTGTGCATTAGCTATAGCTTGACATAAAAATACATAGTGCAAAGTGATCTAATATGTAACCTGCAGCAATAAACCTCGTGGATTTGGAAAAGGCAGTGGATTAGCTCCAAATCAGTTGAAAGAGCGTCCCCTGTTGCCCATTTGGTCGCTTTGCTCCTGAAAATCAGTACAAACAAGAGTGCTAAGATTTGCCTAAACAACCATGGCTGAACTGCACTAATGCTGAAAAACAAGGAGGATCAATACTTTCTTCAGTTTTCATATTTTTGTCCTCAGATTAGTCCGCACGCGCAGAGAGAGAGAGAGAGAGAGAGAGAGAGAGAAGAGAGAGAGAGAGAGAGAGAGAGAGACGCTCTCGGACCTGTTGACCCAGAGCTATATAAGGAAAATAGAAATTCATTATCCCCCTCGCGGTTGGACCGACCTGCAGGTGCGTCACGTAATTGAAAAGCACCTTTTTTTCTTTTCCTTCTATTGAATTTGCCCTTTCCTTCAATGACCAACAGAGCCTTGAAACAACAATCCCACGAAGAGCATTATACGTTATGTTCAATAAATAACGAACGATCTTAATTATAGCCTATTTTATGATGATTTATATGAAAATGCATTTTGTTTTTGTGTCTTTGGGCATATGTTGTCTTGTTTTTCCAATGCGTAATGTTGGCCTATATGTAACAAAAAAATCATTATTATGAAATGGTCTTCTTATGTTGACACCTAAAGACAGATTATGATGTATTCACAGCTGGTAACACAAGGTTTCAAACTGATGTTGCAAAGTGAGAATGTAATGCATCAACAACCATAAATGAACGCCCATGTGAGAAGAAACCTTTTTGGTCCTTTTTTTATATACATTGATGGTTATATTTCTTTATCCCCGACTTCATCCCAACGCTTTTACTAATGCTTGGTCTGACCACATGAGGTAAAAGCAACAGGAAAATGTAGGGAGAAAAACATGTTTCTTTTACCTTTTCAGACATCAAAGAAGAGCGCGTCTACAGTGTCTCCGGAGAAAGAAAAAAGCCTGGTAATCCGTGAATATAAGAGCTACTTTCAAATTCTTCTCCCCTGCTCTCCGTAACTCCAGAGCCGAAGCTGTGCCTCCGCTGGAGAGGTTTGATATCCGAGTGATTCCCCCTTAAACCCAGAGCCAATATCCGACCAGGAGCGTTCCTGTGTTCAAAGCACTTCGGCTGAACGTCTTCCTCTTGAACATGTTTAGTTTTGCGCAGAACTCTTAAAGGTAGCAGCTCACGAAGAGAGAGGAAAAAAAAATTAAGATGATGAATTGGACACCTGCGCGCATCAAAACCGGATCCGACGGTGCGCCTCGGGAACCCCACGTGTCTTCCTGTCCTTCCTTCTTTCCCGTCTTTTGTATTATCTTCTGTTCACCGAAACAGGGGGACTTACATTGATGAGGAGCCCAGAAATTATATCCAAGTTGACCAAAGGAGTAATCGCTCCATCAGCGCAGAGTGACGCGCCCGAGGCTGGAGAGGTTACGGGCGGCTCCAGACGGCAGGTCGGTGTCGTTGCAACGGAGGATATCAGGGAAATCAATGCCCCCCCCCCCCACCACGACCTTCGCGAGGTTCTCCAAAACGATGTCCTCTGATGAATTTCAGACAGAGCCGAGAAACTGAAGGTTACCGTCCACCGCTGCGCGGCGCGTCCCTCCAAACTCGGGGAATTCCTCAACTGAGGCGCAAATGTGAGTTATTGAATCAAAAACTGGGAAGCAGTTAACCCTGAGGGGTTATAGAAGAAGAAAAAATGATACAGTGGAGAGACTACACCTGCCTGTTGCGATTTTTTGGCGGGTCCCCGGTGCATTTCCAAGCGGTGTGGCTGTGGGTGAGGCGGGGTGGGATGGGATAGGGGGGTTGTTATCAACAGTTTGCCCAGTCGCCGCTTGAGCCTACGCACAAAACATGGACGGGCTCCGCGGGGGATTTCATCTCAGATCTGAAAACGGGACCGAAACCCTGAGAGCCACGCGCCCTTCTCCTGGGAATTCTGTAGCGTGATTGATAATAGCTATTTCAAAAAAACACACACACACATACAACGTCAAGCTTAGGCTATGCAAAGTAATCAATTACTAGTTTAACATGAAATAGATAAATATCATATTTCATCTGTCTTTGCGTTTATTTCCACAAGCCACAGGCTCCGTGTCTCTGCCAGAGGGTACAGGTGGGAGGAAACAGGGCCTTTGTGTGCGCGCGCGCGAGCGCGTGCCGAAGAAAGTGAGAGAAAACGAAGGAGAGAGAAAACGAGTGAGAGAAAGAGCAAGCAAGAAAGAGAGAGAGAGATAGAGAGAGAAAAGAGTGTGAGAGAGAGGAGAGAGAGAGAAAGAGAGAGAAAGAAAAAAGAGTTGGATAGAGAAAAAAAGGGAGCGAGAGATAGTGAGAGAGCGAGATAAAGAGCAAGAAAAAAAAAAAAAAAAAAAAAAAAAAAAAAAAAAAGAGATGCCGGAATCAATGGTGAGCGATGCACGTGTATGTGTACGCAAGAGAAAGTGAGTGGAAGAGAGAGGGATAGGAAGGGGTAGCAAGTGAGCGAGAGAACACACTGCAAAGAAGACAGAGAGAAAAAGGGCTGTGTTAGGGAGGAAGAGTGGAGCAAAACAGGGAGAGGGAGATTGACAGTGTGTGCAGGAAACAGACACTTGGTTCAGTTCAGCACCCAGGACAGCGACCGGGCAGACAAATGGCACTCTGGTCGCACTGGTTCGCTTCTTAATGTTTCCATACAAATATTCAAAAAAAGAGTGAGAGTTTCTGGCCCCGGGGCCCCTGGGTAGTCAGTATACCGCAGGTCGTTACCGGTTCCGGGTCGGCCCCATGTCGATATGATGATGCGAGGCATGCAAGCAACCCCCTCCTTTCAGCTTCAGCTGCTTTGTTACTGCCAACATTGTGATTCACGCCCATCTCACCCAAACAGCTCACCTCACATAGCTCCTGATTAAATGCATTAGTCTGATTAGTCTCGTTTTTTCCCCAGAATTACTGTTAACTGTTCATTTAAAAAACGTTAAAGTCACAGACATGTACAGTATATTTGAAAAATCATTTCTTCCACATACAAATATACACAACACATGCTGTATACAAGCGTTTTTCCTGACTGAGAATGGACCTTTGGGGGGTGACTACGCACGACAGTAAGCATGAGCGGTCCGCGTACAGTAAAGGCAAAAAGTCGGTGTTACCTTATTTGACAGAAATCTATATGCATTTGCCTTTTATTTCTGACAATCTGATGAACAAAAATGGCAATTATGCTTGACTAAGTGAAACCCCAATCAACAAAAAAATAATACCAATATTTAAATACCACCGTTAAAATCCCCGGGAGAGTTCAACAAAGCCAGACTCCGAACGGTAAGACTGAGATAAGCACTCCTATTCAAGTTTATGTTCTGCTTGGTCACCGGTTGTTTGGTGAATTGCCATTAAACACAGTCGGAGAGGATTTGAAATGCTATTTTTTCTCAATTCTTAGCATTTTGGCACTGATAAAAACCTCTTTGGGGGGGGGGCGCCAAAGATTTCTTTATGAAGGAAAAAAACCTTGTGTGTATACATCACACATGTCAGTACAAATATTGCAAATCAATACGGCTGACATTCTGGCACGTTAAGTCAGTACAATAGGAGTCCATACAGAGGTCTGCTCACAGTGGGCAACTGCACAATGTTTCTCTCATTCTGACATGACTGGCAGTCTTTAGCAGCACACAGGGTTATATCAGGCGGAGCCAGAGGAGAGGTGGAAGCAGATGGAGGTGTTCAGTGATGAAGTGGTGAGGCGAGAAACATGCGGCGGGCTATTTGTATTGATGGAACAATTCAAGCAGAACTCGAAAGGACGAGTTTACAAGCAGGTGCTGGGACTGATCCCGGTTCAGCCTTCCAGGAAGTTCCTGTAGATACTCTCCAGTTATCGCCATTTCAGTCTGAAGAGGTCCTCTTTTGGCTCATTCAAAACACGATTAGGCAGCACCCACAACGGCGTCACAAACCGCCAAATCCATCCAAAATGCTTCACCTACAGTTTAAAACATCATACGTTACTATCATACCGATATGAAATATCACAGAATGAAATTGTCAAGTTTTAAGGACAAAAGTTCAGCTTTCAAGGTAAAAACTAACCTGCAGTCTTAACCCTTGTGATGTCCTCGGGTCAAATCTGACCCGTTTCCAAAGTTGTTTCCATCCGAAATACAGGTTTCTTTCAACCAAACTGCCCAAAAATAACATGGATGCATGGATGTACTTCGCAGGTTAAATTAATGATTACCTTCTTTGCATTTTGGGTGTTTTATTCAATTTTATAGCATTTTAAAAAAAATGTTTATGGTTTCAAAACTAAACTCAACTTTGACATATACCCGTCTGCGATCCACTCAACATCCTCTGATATTCACTATTAGTCAAAATAATTCACAATTTCTGCTTTTATTTTAACTAAAAAAAAATAGGTACAATGTCATATCAATTAGGTTTATTTACCATGGATAAAAAAAGCATTGGAATAAGTGACAAAAATGTTTAAAAAGAAAGCAACAAAGGCATTGGATAAAGCACCCAAAAAAGAAATTTGACCCGGAAGGACAACAATGTTCATGGTTGACGGGAAGACAACACGAGGGTTGAATCTTTTCGCTTTGGTCAGACCAGCTGTCCACACAGGTCAAATCATATCAGTCCTAATGGGGCTCGCCTGATGTGCCCACGACTGTGCCCCACAGACGGTTCACCTAAACGCAGCACAACAAACAAAATCAGCATCCACAATTAGGGTTGGGCATCGAGAACCGATTCCTACTTGGAATCGTTTCAAAAATTACGATTCCATCCTAATCCCATTGTTTCTTTATTGGAATCGTTTGGAATCGTTTGGAAGATTTGGTTTCAAATCTGATCATGGGTTCCATATTTAACATGCGCAAGTTTTAGTTTCCTTAGCGGGCAGACGCTTGTTGTGTTGCAGCCTTGGAGCACAGTAAGCGGAGCTCTAGTGTGGCTTTATTTTACATAAAAAAGCCCCGTCAAACTGCAACCCATCTTGAATCAAAATAAAACTTTCCTCTTATTTGTGAAATAAGCATGTGACCCGTTTCAACTCCTGCCCTCAAAGAATCGGAATCGAGAATCGGTAAGAACCGGAATCGAAAGGAAGAATCGGAATTGGAATCAGAATCGTTAATATCCAAACGATGCCCAACCCTATCCACAATGTTTGGTACTTTGGTAACCAAAACTTCATATAAAGAGTTATAGAATAACATAATTAGGAGCTTCTTTCTTTGATTTAAAAAACAACAACTAAATGTGCTTCGGTCAGTGGGTATAGAAAGGCATGGCCGCTGCTGCGTTTTCATTTATGTTGAGAAAACCACATATTAAAATGTGATACTACAGCACACTTGAGGGTAAACTACTGGCATTTATTGTACGTAATATACACCTTTTAAAAAATGTATTGCGGATAAGCTACAACATGAGAATAGAGTCTTTCAAACAAAGCAAGAAGTAAGTAAACTGATTGTGGCACTACAATGAACTAAAGCAAACAGTAAAATGGCAATATACTGTAGGTTGTAATTATGAGTCATAATAATAACTATAGTATAGACTTTGGTTTTGTTAGAGGTGAGATCTGAAGAGTGAGGAGTGTGTCTGCAACGACTGCAAGCGGAGTTCTGTCCTGCAATCAGGGTACATTTTGATGTTATATATATATATATATATATATATATATATATATATATATATATATATATATACACGGGCAGACTGAGATTTGGAGATTTATTTTTTATTCCACATTTTCTTCTTTAAACTGAGCATATAGCAGTTGATTCTCAATTTACAGGTGCCCAGTTGCCCGCTGACCATTTTCTAATTCACAATGAAAATAAATTGATTCCCACTGGGACCCTTCTTTTTTAAAGTGCCAGAGTGCATTAAAAAAAAAACACCAAAATAGAGCTTGTTCATAAAATAAGCTGCCAGGGGGCCCCTATGAAATGCAGTAAAACATCTGACTTACCTGTCACATTGGCTGAGTGTCAATCTTTGTGCCAAGTTAATTTAGTTAATAAGTACAGCTAAAACGTCTGTTAATTCAAACTTTCAAATTTCAAAGAAAACTAATTATGGGCCTTTTATTTTAGCTGATAAATGTTATGATTATTAATTTAGTAACGGGTCCCCTGTACTCCTGTCATTTTGCAAAAGCCCCCCCTGGGCAAAGCTAGTTGAGTATCCTTGATCTATAGCATGGGAGAGATCACTGAAGAGAACTGATCTCTTCTAACTGATCAGACATGATGCGCCTGTAGTGTTTGGATGCCGAACATCATCTTCTTAATCTCCATCATCATGAAGACTATTTGTAAAATGTACCCCCCCTTGGCTTTGCGCATCACTTGGCCCAGCAGCCCCATCATCACTGCTGATGTTGCCCATGAAGCAAATGTTTGCTTCACTAGAGCTTGTTGAGCTCCGAGGCAGTGGGAATAGACACTAGCAGCAGTTAATTATTTCATTAAAATATGTATTTTATTCCTCTCTCCTCTTATACTTCTCTGTGTGACCTGGGTGACTTTGGTTCATTCATTCCCGTCTCATGCAGCGCCAGCGGCAAAAAAAAAATAGCCTGTAATCAAGCTAATAAGATGAGGAAAGTCTCTTTTTATTCAACAATTACTATTCTTCTCTCTTATGGCCATCTTTCTGCTGGCAGACATGGACCTCTACCTGAGGGCAAAACCACTCCAGAAAAATCACTGTAGTTATGCTCTTTCATTTATCAGAGACCTAACACCCACTTTGAGGTCTCCAGTCCATTATTCTTATGGTGCTCTAAGCGATGTCATGCGTTTTTTAGGCTACAACTTTTTTTTGTCACATACCGCAAACATCTCCACACTGTCCGTGAGCTGTCTGTCCCCTGAACACACTGTAAAAAAACGCGGTCCCTGTAGACAGCCCAGGCTCCACAAATGCCAACAATAACAAAAACAAAGTACCACCACCACAAACTGTGTTCCAGCATTCCAGCCAATAACCGACAAGAAGGATTTGGGGGTGGGGGGTTGGGGGTTTAGTGTGCGGAAGCACAAAAGGGAGGGAGAGGGGACGGGATGAGGAGGAGGAGGAGGAGGGTGGGGCAAGCTATCCTCGTTTTGTTTGAAAATACTTCGAACATCAACAAGAAGTGCCGTCACCCAACATCGCTTAGAGCACCTTTAAAGGTCCCATGGCATGGAAATTTCACTTTATGAGGTTTTTTAACATTAATATGCGTTCCCCCAGCCTGCCTATGGTCCCCCAGTGGCTAGAAATGGTGATAGGTGTAAACCGAGCCCTGGGTATCCTGCTCTGCCTTTGAGAAAATGAAAGCTCAGATGGGCCGATCTGGAATCTGCTCCTTATGAGGTCATAAGGAGCAAGGTTACCTCCCCTTTCTCTGCTTTGCCCGTCCAGAGAATTTGGCCCACCCATGAGAGAGAGACATCATGGCTTTCAAACGAGCAAAGTGGCAGTTGGTCAAGGCCACACCCCCACCCTCCACCTTGCCCCCCCCCCCCTCTCCTCCTCAATAGCTACAGACACAGAAATGGCACATCCTAAGTAAAGCTCATTGTGGGACTGACTAGTGGCTGTAATTCTGCACCATGGCTGAATTTCAGGAAAGAGACTTCAGATACAGTATTAGGGGACCACTAAGGTCTATATAAAAGAGACTTCAGATCCAGTATTAGGGGACCACTAAGGTCTATATAAAAGAGACTTCAGATACAGTATTAGGGGACCACTAAGGTCTATATAAAAGAGACTTCAGATCCAGTATTAGGGGACCACTAAGGTCTATATAAAAGAGACTTCAGATCCAGTATTAGGGGACCACTAAGGTCTATATAAAAGAGACTTCAGATCCAGTATTAGGGGACCACTAAGGTCTATATAAAAGCATCCAAAGAGCACCACGTCATGGGACCTTTAAAAGGCACTGTCTGTCTGTGCTCAACAAGTGCCTGAGGAAGACCCAGCAGGGTGGAAACGTTGCAGCACAATAAACGTATGGGAGAATTAGCAGAGTGCGGGCACCTCATTCTTTCCAGTTGTATCCAGCCCCTTTTTGCCCTGCACTTCACCGGTGGGGATGTGCACACTACCACTCCTGCTCTACGTGCTCAACATGTGGCCATGTGACTTTAAAGCTAGATGCGTCCAATCCAACACGTGAAAAGTCAACTCTAAAAAGGGAAATGAGATTGCATTGTCCCTTAGCACAAATACCCACCCATAGTACATCTCTGCAGAGGGATTTGCAGGTGTGTTGATACGTACCAATAACCCAACAGTTAATTCACCAGGTGCTGAGTTTTTTTTTTTTTTTTTTGTCTTACAAAACCAATTTTCTGTTTGGGGACTAAAACTGCCAACTTCTTGGCATTTCAACACAATCTGCATCTTCTCCCTTGCCGACTTGCATTTTAAGCTGCTCAACAATGAATGACAGTGAGTTATGAGCAAACACAGGCAGTCGAAACATATTATTCTCCACGGCCAGTAAAGCAAATGACACTTCTGGGGATTGTGCCAGACATCTAGCTATTTCTGTATTTTTTATACGGTTTGCCAATAGAGGTTGTTAGAAGGGAGATGGTCTACTCATTGCAAATTTATACGAGGGTTTTATCAGATCTCTGTCGACACAAAAGTGAATACAAACTCTTTTTATTGTGCGATATCAACAAGATCACTCGTCCAATGAACACGTACATGACATGTCACGGGAAGCCCAGCAGTTGTGGTCAGTTAAAAACCACTATGATCATTGTAAAACCAGGATTAGATTTGTAGTAGCAACATTTGCATTCAGCAACTCCCTTCATTTCAGACTGAGACACAAATTGTCCCCTAACCAGCATACAATATGCACGCTTTTATCTGAAAAAAGCATCCATATCCAATTAAGATGGTGGGACTCAGTCAATTTATGAGACCACAAAGCAACTTTTAACTTGCCTTATCAAGCATATTACATTTTGCACAATTCCGGCACTGAGTTTTTTTTTCTTTTCTTTTTTTCGAAATGTTAAATAAAAGTAACACGTTGCCCTTTGGATTTTATGATATAGAAGTTCAAATTTAGACAATATCCAGAAACACAGGATCCATCTGGAACTTGATTTTATGGTTGCATTTTTCCTGTAAGACCAAATAAGGGGTTACCAAAACACAAATAAACGTGATTAACATACAGCAAAGCACTAGCACACTCAGGCACACCAAGTCATTCCCCCACCCCCCCTTATCTCACACACAGCCACGCACAGTGGAGGTGACAGCGTGGTTTATCAAAATCTTATTGGATTTCACCTTGTCCCCTGCAAACAGAGCAAGGAAGGTCAGGCAGCCTCCAAGACGCTGCAGAGCAATCCCACCCAGAAGGCAAAGCGGTCGTTGTGCACGACTGTCACGTTCCCACCGTCCACTTAATGCCCACTTGTCTCTTTTTACATCCGGTCCTCATAAATACCTGTGATGGACCACAGGGAATAGAAGAAGAAGGCAGACGATCCTGATGGATCTTTATTTTAAGCATTCTGCACACGTGCTTGTCCAGGGCAAACTTTGTACAAGGAGAGCAATAGTAGAATCAGCTAAACAGCAAGGGCTGTGAAGGTCTCAGTGCCACCAGAATAATGATAGTTGAGTAAAGGCTACTTTTATTTAACAGGAGTTTAGAAGCAAATGAAGGGTTTGATGTTGATTTGTTACATGAGTGAGCAGAAAAGGGGTCTAATAAAATGAACTTGCCATTTTGTTTAATTTCATTATTTGGTCTAGCATTCTGCTCGTGTTAACAGACTTCTGTTTGGGAGGGATTGTTAACTTTGCTCTGACCAGACAGCTCTAGTGACATTTCTCGGTCGGAGGATCAGTTGGAGCAGTTTTGTTTTCACCATTTTTTCATGTTAATCATAGAAATATGCTATTTAATACTTGATATTTCTGAACAACAGCCTGTATGACTGCACTGATCTCATCCATGTTTCAATAAAACAGTACTCAGTTAGCACAAAACTAGAAAAATCGGAGACAAGGGCAGCGATTCAGGCTCAGAAAAACATGAGGAAACGCACACAACCTCTCTGAATGGACTATAAATCATAGTTGCACTGACACTGGTTTAAACAATGCTAAAGTGAACATATGGCATGCACAAATAAACACATGAGCAGATGATAAATATTATGGATGGTGTCTTAACAGGGCATTCATATATCATACTTAGGTATCATCATGAAAGTCAAGTTCCACTTTCTGTTTCTATATCACACTGACATTTACTAGCTCTCGTATTGCTGCTGGTACTTGCTACTGACAAAAGTGAAGTAAATATAAAAACACAAAAAGATGACGGTTTGCTTAAGGGGAATGCTGAGAGACAAGCAGTTAATTTGGAGCAAGATGTATGCAAGCTTAAATTATAAGCTCAGTATTAATCAAGGTTAATATTTAAAAGTCAAGAGAAACACATTGGCATAAAGCACAACGATAGACATGCCATGACTCAAGACTGCATTACTTTCACAATACCGTGATACAATTGTTAATAAATATGGGCCATATGGAGAAAATCACATAACACAGTATTTTTGACCAAACACATCAATGTCGATATTGTAGGGTTGACCATTGGTGCTTTTACAAAATATTTACACAATCAGATTTTTGAGAAATAATCATCAGTAATGTGGCTATAATGGCGAAGTGGGTACAGGCAAATAATATAACAGCTACAACAGTCTGGTAAGTTCAGTAAATGACATCACTTTACTGTAATGCAGCCTTTAAAACCAGGAAAAGACAACATGGTCATATTATGATATCCAAAATAAAAGACGAAATCTACTCTCATATTATGATATAATATTGATATATTGCCCAGCCCCTAATTATTAATACAGTGATTAACTTTTGCTCTGCACGCGCGCGCACACACACACACACACACACACACACACACACACACACACACACACACACACACACACACTCACACACACTCACACACACACACACACACACACACACACACACACACACACACACACACACACACACACACACACACACACACACACACACACACGTGTATGGGGGTGGCGCAGTGGATATGACACATACCTACGGTGTGGGAGATATGGGTTTGATTCCCACAGCAATACATCAGCCAATGTGTCTCTGAGTGAGACACTTAACCCATAGTTGCTCCAGAGGCGTACGACCTCTGACATATATAGCAATTAAATGTCACTTTTGATAAAAGCGTCAGCTAAATGACATGTAATGTAATGTACAGTATTCTTGTCACGAACAGTCAAGTGCTGATCACACATAAAAAAAAGCCCCCTGAGGACAAGTCCTCATCAAAGTAAGGACGTCCTGCTGCTACACGGTGTCAGTCTGAGACCTCAACTAGACGAGGCCTCTTCAACTAAGCGTTCACTGAATGCAAGGTTTTACAAGAGCCGTCTTTTGTTGTGTGTGCCTCGTAAGTATGTTGTTGGTATCGGGCCATCTCTAATTCAGAAGAAAACAAAAGTGGTCTGGGATTGCCAACACACTTCACAATATATCTTTTTTGAATCGTCATCGCAATATCAACTAGAGCTGGGCGATATGGAGAAAATCAAATATCCCGATATTTTTGACCAAATACCTTAATATCAAAGCGCTTTTGTAGGGTTGACAATTTATGCTTTCGCAAAATATGCACACAATGAGATTTTTGATAAATAATCATCAGTAATGTGGATATAATGACTATGTGGGTAAAGGCAAATAATAGAAAAGCTAGAACAGTCTGGTGTGCTCAGAAAATTGCATCACTCTACTGTAAATGCAGCCTTTAAAACCAGGAAAAAGACAACACTTGTGTCACATCAGGATATTACGATATGCAAAATTTAAGACGATATTGTCCATCATGATGGCTGGCCGACATCACGATGGAGAGCCACCATCGTGATGCCACGCCCCCCCCCACCCTGTCAAACACACTAATCCTAGTCGGGGGCGCTGGATGGGAAATTGACAAGTGCGTCGGTCTTAAACTAGCAAAGACACAAAGACAAGACAGACAATTGACTGTATTGATTTTTTTTTTACATTCTCTCTCTCTCTCTTTTTTCTTTTCTTCTCTTTTAAAAAAAAAATTTAATTATTTCATGATAAGTCAATATTCTGTGCCTCATCAATAAGGTAAGTCTGGAGGCCTGTAGGACGATGTTATGCAGGATTTATGAGTACATTAGCAAGAGTAGGCTAATTCACGAGGGTGCTATTTTATGTGTGAGCTAATATTGCGCATCTGTTCATGTGCGCGGCAAGAGTTATGTTTCTGTTCACTGAATGCGTTATTCAGTGCAAACATAACCGAGAATGTAGTTTAATCTCAGTAATGATGGTATGTTAGGTTATTACTGTCGCTCTGTTGAAGGCAAACGTCCCACTGTACTGTCGTTACGCAGATCACGGACATCTGATTGACTTTACTGCACCGTACTTAAGTGAAAGTAGGTCACGTTGTAAAACCTACTAGCAGGGCACAATTTACAGAGGGCATTTAAATGTATGTCGAATCGTTTCTATGTTAACTGTTGGCCCATAGTAGGCCCCGACGACGATATCATCGTCCATCACGATGTTTTACTGTAAACATTGTCAACTGCCAATTTAGGGGACATCGCCCAACCCTAGACGATATCAAGCCTCATATATCGATATCGATATAATATCGATATATTGCCCATAGATTGTATTTTGGCAGAATATTGAAAGCAGCAGAAATGCATTTATTTATCGCAAGTTAATATCGTTTTAGCGATATTCAACAACGTTATCGCGTATCGCATATTTTCCTCATATCGTGCAGCCCTACTCCACACGGCTCTCACAGACCGTACCCCAACTCGTCAAATACCGACGCTTTGTCACACGCTTCGGCGTCAGATACTGACGCACGAGGAACTCAAATGCACTGACATGCACCAACTTGCACGCCCGGTCAGACCGGCTATCAAAACAAAGAACAGAGAAGCTCAGATTACAACGCAGCGAACACACACAGAGAGTGTGACATCATTTCCTGCTCAGGATGCCACTACTCCACTATATTTTTACATAGCAAATAGTAATTTACTGCTATATTGATGTTCTAAATATGAAGTACAGCCAATTTAAGACAACAGATTCTCTATAAAAAAAACAAAAAACTGAAATAGATAACACCAGCCTGTGAAACAGAGACACTTTTTTCTTTCTTTTTTTACCTGGGAGGGTGCAACACACGCCATGTTAACAGATGTTGGTTGGGGCTAGCCTGATGATGGGCCATTGAACAGCCTCTGCAGGGGGAGCTTTGCAGATGAGCCTGTCCCTCCTCCATTTAAACTCACTTGTGGTTCTGCATCAGTTGGAGTGACCTTGATGTGGAAGTGCAGTGTCCTCAACAAATGGGCCTATTCATGTCACAACAAAAGAAAAAGAAACTTGAATGAGGTCACACACAGACACGGGTCAAAGACTGCTCATGGGTAGGGTTGGGCATCGTTTGATTTGAACAATTCTGATTCCAATTCCAGTTCTTCCTTTCCATTCCAGTTCTTATCGATTCCGATTCTTTGAGGGGTGGAGTTAAAACGGCTCACATTTTTTCACATATAAGAGCCTGAGGAAATTTTTATTTTGACTCAATGGTGATTTACAGGTTTTCTGGGCTTTTTCAATGTAAAATTAAGCCACACTTTAGAGCACTGCTTACTGTGCTTCACGGCTGCAAAACAACAAGCGCCTGGAAGTACGGTGGCCGCTACTTGTGCGTGTTAAATTTGAAACCGAAAAAATTCTTAACGATTCCAATACCAATATGATTCCATTGGAATCGTAATTTTTTAAACGATACCAAGTTGGAACTGGTTCTCGATGCCCAATCCTGGTGGAGTTCATGGCAATAACTCAGACAGGCTCAGGTACGCTGAAAAGTTACTTCCTAATACTGTGACCTTTTAGGCAT
The DNA here is from genome assembly GCF_010015445.1 of Perca fluviatilis. NCBI lineage: Eukaryota > Metazoa > Chordata > Actinopteri > Perciformes > Percidae > Perca > Perca fluviatilis. The sequence goes on from NC_053112.1 coordinate 12,111,228, forward strand.
TGAACATATGACCCCAAGGCTTTAGTATTCCAAACCACACTGACAACTTTTTTGCTTGACGCAGAACAAATGAGATCCGTTTCATATGAAGTGATCAGTCAAAAAATATACTTTAACCAATGCAGTTTAACCCCCCCCCCAGTTTTACAAACCCCCAAAAAAAACCCCCCCCCCCCCCAAAATTTCTTCCCCCCACAAAAACGGGCAGAGAAGCAAGACAGATTTTTAGTCTAAAATGTCTCTTGTAATCGTTACATAGTTGGAGTACCAAAGCTACATAAAATTATGGTGGAGAGTAGTTTCAGTAGTCATCCTAACTTCTTTTTTCTCTGTCTTTTTTACTTTAGTTGGAAGACAGAACACAGCAAGAGATAAGCAGGAAAGGAAAAAGGAACCAGAGAGAAATGGGATAAAAAAATAGCTTTGAGTTATTTTAAGTTGGTACGTTAGTAAAATGTTCTCTGATCTTAAACTTCTTCATATAATTAGAAATGATTCACAACTTACAGTATTTAACTAGCCTAAGTAATACCCTCAATTACATAAACCCAAATGGATCAGGCTTTTTTTTTAGTGCCATCCATAGGTGTGATTTCACTTGATATGCTTATTGATTATCTTAGACTTTGAAATGTTTAGGCCACATCCTGACTTCATCAGTTAAGGCAACTGATATGTCTTCTTTTCATCATTCCCTCCTCCTTTTTCCATTATCACAGCCCTACATCTCCCTAATATCTAATCCTCACAAAATATGCATAGTGAGGAAGAAGACATAGTTATTTTAAAAAGATACACTGAGATACGCAGATCTAGAGAGACAGCAAAAGAGGATTTTGGTTTAGGCACCACAGTAATGACAGACATGGCATAAAAGCATGCAAACCAAAAATAATTTGTGCAAGCACAGTAAAACCAACACAAGTCAAACAATATTTGACTTGTGAAAAAGAAGTGTTAATACTGTCTCATTTTGATGTTAGAACAACCATGGTAAGTGTTAGTGCATGATAGAAATTAAACAGCCACACAAACTGAGACAGTTGCCAAAGATGTTAGCCACAGGGGACAAGTTTACCCTCTGGAGCCTTCTGCTGTCTCTGTATGCTTACAACGTTAACTGCATCAAAATGTTAGCTAGATACACTGTAGTATATGATATCCACATGAATAATTAACAAAAATATTGATATACAAATATTGGTCTAACAATGCCTATACTTCCATATATAGCTATGCATTCATGCTGTATTGGCCCTATAACTTAGCTAACATTAATGCAAGCTGTTTAGCATACTTAAGCATAAACAAAACCTTATTTTACAACTAGCTAGTAGTACTAACGTTACACTCATGAACTGAGTTTTAGACTAACGTTAAAGCAACACTACCCCGTGAAGACAACGTTAGTGGAGAGCCAGAAAATCCATTGTGCCAGTAACGTTACTTAAAAACAGTTAAGTAAAATTGGCATTGACATTAACATATCACTATAGTGAGTTAATGTCATATGTTAATGCCAATTAAACTAGGCTATCTAACGTTTGCTAGCTTAACAAATGCATGCAGGATAAAACTAGCTACATCTTAGGTTAGCTAGCTAGTAGCACTTTCTGGTCTTCAGCTGTTTATGTAAAGTATAGCTAGTTGGCTACCCTGATAACCTTTCAAGATAATTAACACCACATAAATTTGTATTTTCTACTGTCTTACCATAGTCCCCTCTTTTACTGTTGAAGGTTGCCAGGCTGAGGCAGCTGCTGAGCTGACCTCTTCAATTTGAAAAATGTTTCTGCTCCATGGACCCCATCTGTAGGTGCAAATACCTGGATGCTCGGCCGTTTGCACTGCTCAAGTTAAGAAAATGGAACCGGGCCTGTTGGGACCACTGTCCGTTTTGTTTTAGGGTAAGACAGCTAGCTGTTCTGTGTATCACAGTTTCTTTGCCTGATCTTTGCATGGAAAATGTATCAATTTCACTGATTCACTGATGATTTTTCAGTGAAAACGATCACAAACATCAGTAGTGCGTGATGCACACGTAGGCAACGCATGAACAGACACAGGGCATTTTTGTTTTGGACAGGACAAGTGTCTCATACAATTTCCCACTGGCTCTATTCAGCATTCACTTTGTCATTCCACAAAGGCCTACTTCCATACACAGAAGAAACGAAAACATATGTCTGTTATTAGTTTGTAACTGTAATTAATACAAACAAAATAAATAGCCTACTTATAAGTTAATAGTCATTTCTGGTATTATAAAAGGTCTTTTTTTTTATTGTAGCCTATAAACCACTGTATATCTTTTATCAGTTTTTTTATTGCATGAAGCTTCCCCAAAGGGGGTCATGCCTATGTTCCCCGGGTCCTATGTTCCCCAGTCTCATACAAAGACGGGAACATAGACACGCTCCCTTACAAAGATGGTGTTTAGTATTATGAACTAGTTTTCTTTACTTTGATTTCTTATGTAACATGGTTTATGGTGTGCTTTACATTTGATCCCATACCTAGGCCTTTTTATCATCCATAGACTGTATTATGTACAGGTTTGTAAAACACACAAAATATTCATGGCTGAAGCTGAGTGCCTAAAATATATCTACACAAAAAACCTCAACTCTAATTACCGGAGAGTCCACCAGAAAACTGAAAGGAGTTTCTCTTTACTGCTTTACATACAGTCTCTATTATAAAGAGGCAAAAGCTTGAAACTCCTTCCCTCTCCAAGGACTACTCTCTCTCCCTATCTCCTTTCTCTCTCTCTCTCTCTCTCTCTCTCTCTCTCTCTTTCTCTCTCTCCCTTCTACCTTCTCCTATGTCACTACAATGAGACCATTAGGTGGATAATTAAATGTAAGACTCATGCAGCTCTGTGGTGCTCTACAGGCCCTGATGAGTGTGTGTGTGTGTGTGTGTGTGTGTGTGTGTGTGTGTGTGTGTGTGTGTGTGTGTATCAGACTGTTCTTTGCCCATCTGTCGGTATGTTCCTCCGGATCCCTTCAGTTGCTCTTTCCTGCAACAGGGGAGGACTCTTCGCTGCAGAAGAGACAACACACTGGTGGCTGAGAGCTGTCGTCCCATAAGACTTGAAGGCAGATGACGCCTCTGTTCTTGTCCTCTGTGTAATCACCACATGGGGTCCTGGGTTTGGATCATCTGAAAATTACTACTCGGTTATAAATTAAAGGATTTTTGTCATTTAATGCAGGCAAAATACGTAGGAATGTCAGCTCAAGAATAGAACTTTGCAGGGAGTAGGTTACTGGTCCTGTTTCTGTAGAGATCAATCATGTTAAAAACACAGAAGGGACAAGTTTCCATCCCAATCTCGCCCAAATTTTAACTAAATTTTCAGAAAACTGGTAATTGGAAATGCTAATTAATGTGTGTTTGGGTGCGTCAAGATAATAATAATAATAATCATAATCATAACTTTAATTGTATGGCACCTTTAAAAAACACAGCTTAAGTGCTTTAACTGAAGAAACATAAATATACACAGCACATCAATAAGTAGATCAAAGATAAGTGGAAATAGCAGGTATGGCTGTAACTTTGCTAGTGCTATTGAACTATTGCAAAAGATGAAGGTGGCACAAAATGTAGTGATTAAAAGAGTGCCTGTCAAACCTTAAACAGTAGAAAGCCATGTAGAAAACATGATAGAAATGTGCATTTCGTTCACGTATTGATTCTCGAGGGCGTCATTGGAAAAGAGAGCTTGCTCTCAATGGCTCATCCCTGAATAAATAGAGGTTATAATAATAACAATAATAATAATATTTTAACTTATTTTTTTTCCCAACATTTCAGCTCAGGTGGATGGAAACACACTTACTGAAGATTAAATTAAATTTCTTTAAATTGACCATTTGCATACCATCATTTCAGATTGTTTATGTTTTTACCAGAAATGTTAGTTTGGGTAGAACAGTCCCTCAAAAACCATAGAGACCTCACAATAAAACTTTATAGACCAAGGCAGGAATCAAATCAGATTTTACAAAATGAACTCTCTGTAGCTGAGTTTGTATTTTCATCTCCATTATATTGGTATGGGATAACAATGACAAGCCAGTATGTGAGGTTTATTAGTATTGGTCCTTTCATATGGACAATATACAGGTCTACTTCTTCAAGAGTATTTTCACCCAAATTGCAAAAATATTTTTACCTCTTACATCCAGCAGTATAGGGCTCGGACGATATGCTTTTGTCCTGATTAAATTCTTTCACAATACATAGGCGCCAATTTAATTTGTATTGTGATTTTCATTTATTGTGTTTCTACTAGTATTCGATAGTATTGGGATTTTCTTACCTTTTTTAATAATAAAAAAGTTGAATAATGCACTTCTAGAGACAACATATCATGAGACATTACATTTCTTTTTTTAATTTTTAAAGATTTACATACTGTAACATGTACTTTCTGAATTTCTGCTTTCGCTCTGTTTTGCTGGAAACAGATATGATATGGGTGTCGTTGTCGGTACAGTATAATCAGAAAACATTGAGGATGAATCCCTGCTAAAAAATAAATAAAAAATAATGATTCTGGGGAAAATAATCCATTTTAAAGAACCGTCCAAAAAAAAAATCACGATACATAAGTGGCTCGATCATAATTTGGGTGAACTGACCCTTTAAAAAGACTTTAGTGTAACTTGGCAAAACAAAAATGAGCCTCCGGTTTGTGAAATGTGGAAAAGAAAGTCCTAATAAAGTCTGACTCGTTGACATTTCGCCTTGCTCTCTGAATAGTGACGGGGTGCTCTTGAGCAGTGGAGAAACTTGATAGATGATTGCAGTCGTGCTGGCCCATAGATGTGGGTGTGTGTGAGGCAGAAAGGTTCGCATAGAGTACATGTGGGTTGGGAAATAAAGTTTTCAAAAATTGACTGAGAATACATCACACATTTATGAGTTTTGAGCCTTAAGATAGACTGCAAGATATCCATGTCTGTATGTGTGTGTGTGTGTGTGTGTGTGTGTGTGTGTGTGTGTGTGTGTGTGTGTGTGTGTGTGTGCTCAAAGATTTATGTCAGTGATTTGCTGCAGATTCCTTGGGGGAAACTGCACAGCCATTCAAAGTTGGCAAGAGATCTGATAAGAGAGTGCTTTGCTGCTTCAGAGCTCAGTTGTTGCTGTTTAGCTGTTATGATAATGTGATAATGTATCAGCGAGGCAGATAATAATTTCTCTGATGCGGTGATCCTTTTATGTATTTATATCCTATATGTCTATTGTTGTAGTTTTTATCAACGAGCGCTTCTCTCCATGTGGCATCTTATCATTTTTGTTATGGTTGTTATATAGATAGATAGATAGATAGATAGATAGATAGATAGATAGATAGATAGATAGATAGATAGATAGATAGATAGATAGATAGATAGATAAACAAGACACACTCAACAAATTGTGATGCTTAAATGAACACCAAATTTTGCCCACACAGATACTCCACAAAGTCCTTCCAACTGCAGACTCATCAACACCTACAGACTTGGCCTACCTGGACACATGCACACGCAACGTGTACGTGCACGCTCTCACACACACAGACACTCTCCCACACACTTAAACACACACACGGTTAAATGGTGCTTTGCTGTAATGCCGGCGGGCCAAGTGGTTGCTCTGCACTCAGCAGCACTGCATTTATATTGACAGCCAGCCAATAGCTCAGCACTTCTGTGTGTGTGTGTGTGTGTGTGTGTGTGTGTGTGTGTGTGTGTGTGTGCGTGCGTGCGTGCGTGCGTGCGTGCGTGCGTGCGTGCGTGCGCATACTTGCTTGTGTCATTGAACATCTGTCAACACACACATTATACAATACACATGTGAGTTGACAGCCAAACATCTACGTGTTGGCACATGCATTATTCATCATTACACATGTGCAATTTGTTGGGGAACAAAAAAGCCTACATATGTGACTAGCTGCATTAGTATGCACACATAATGCCCTTCTTTGTCCGATTTGGAGGAGTTGGAGCTACTCCCAAGGCCTGCTCCTTGGCTGTTAAGCCCAGATTAGTGGCCCCTGACTGGGCTGCGATGGCAGAGAGAGCTGCCTCGTCATCCTGGAGCTCCAGGAAAGCTACGGGCCTCAGAGCTCTCCCAAAAAAAAAACTCCCATTGTACAGCGTGTCTATCTCTCTATCGGCAAGCGAGGAGACTTATGCTCCTTTCTGCCTGTGATGATACTTTAATGGCCAATTATAATGAGTGCACCGGGCTTTGGCCAGATTTGCTGAGACATCTTGACAGCTGACAGTGTGCACAAAACAAGGCCGCAGAGCCTCGTGTGCACCGGCTTATCTTCCTGCCTTTCTGCTCCGCTGTAAAGTCAGACTTTGCCCTGACGGCCCTGTGCTGAGGCTACAGTAGCATACGTAAATGGCAGATTATTGGCACCAACTTCACTTTTGGTTGGAAATGTGATTTTTCTATAAATAAGCCTTCTACAAAGACAGGGGTCACAATTTTAGGGCAGATAACAAAATCAGTTTTTACTAACCAATAAGATTGGTGGCCAAAACCTCAAACATGGACATTACATTACATTACAGTTAATAATCGTTAGATACCCATTGATACTGCTTTTGGTTGCCCTTTTTTTTTTAGCAATAGCCATTTCAATCAGGAGAGACTTCGTTTTTATTGTATGTATGCATGATATCTCATGTACAGTCTTTGGAGATTGGACTCCATCGTTATGAAATTATATTTTTTAGAGGGTTAGAAAGCCAGAAGCTGATCCCCCGATGGAGTCTAGACACTGATGGTGGTGTGAGGAGCCCGAAGACCGAACCGAGGAGCCGACGGCAGCGCTTGCCGGAGGAGGAACCAGGAGCCGAGCATGATGAAGACCGGAGGAGCAAGGGGGGGAGGAGGAGGAGGAGGAGGAGGAGGAGGAGGAGGAGGAGGGTTGGGCTCTTAGCCTGAAATGACAACTGAGCAGCAGAGAGAGACAGGTTTAAAACAGGGATGTCATGCTGCGATTGGCTCGTGAAATTCAAGGCCACTTCTGATTGGTTACAATAAAAGTGAACGCCACTAACAGCTGTTCAGTTTAGAAGAGAGAGAAATGTGATTAAGTTTAGAAGTCTTCCTGCAAGAATTTACACTGAGATCCATTAAAAGTATTTACCTTCAGTAATTACTATACCGCTCTCATTTTTCATTGTTAGAGGTATTCAGATTGCCTGCCTACACATGAATGATTCACACATTAAAACATTCAACTGGTAATAAATATGGGGTGTCTTTTATTGGTAAGCAGTCACATGGATCTCAATGTTTTCGACAGAGGGAAGTGCTCACTGCAATCATTCATTAAAAATGTGTCTATCAAACAACTGATTTGATCGATTTGGTCTTTTTTTTTTTTATGTTGCCATTATTTGACCGCAGATCAAATATAAACCTTTCCAAAGCCAATGTGAGATCATTGCCTCTCCCAACACTTTGGTAGTATTTAGCCTAATGGATCACAGAACAGCTGGACCAAGCATGAGCATGCCGTGGCCATTTTACTGATTGCACATTAGAGGATTCTGGGCGTTGAAGTCCACAGAACTCGAGCAGTTACTTCTCGTTGCCATTTTGGACCAACAACACGTGGAGTTTGTTTGCCCGTGCAGCTTGCTCATTTTCATACTGAAAAGGCCAGTGCTTCCTTTTTGTCTCAGTGAGAGACTTCAGTTTCAAGGCGATCTGTCATCTTTATCCAAAACCTGTCTTTCATGTTTATGTTTTTCGCTTGAGGAAGATACATTTCGTAATCTTGTCTTTTTTTTTTACAAGATGAACCCCTTTTCTACGCTTTCATCATCTTCTTTCTCACTTCTGTTTTTAAGAAGTAAATGAAATAAACTAAACTTTCTGGCTGTCTCCATCGTTCCACAGAAATGCCCTCCTCCTACTCTAACCTTTTACTCTCTTCCTCTCAGCTTCATCGCCCTCTCTTTCTCTGGTCTCTCAGTGCTGGAAATGAGCTGACAGAGAGCCTGGAGCGGAGGGACTGAGCTCCAAACACCAATCTGGTCCTAGCTCAAAATGTCAGCCACTCCAACACACACACACACACACACACACACACAGACAGAAACTTTATCCTCTCACCCTTCGTTCTTCTACCTTTCTCTTTCTCCTCTCTTATTCCCTTCCTCTCACCCCCCCCCCCCCCTCTCTCTCTCTCTCTTTTGACATTTAACAGTCTGCACTCATCTGCTCTGTAATTTATTGTGATATCTCGAGCTGTCTATCTAAAGTAGGGGTCTTCAATGTTTTTAATCTAAGGTTAAGGGTGGCCTAAAGCCTTTATACCTTTTTTTTTGACTAGAATACTAAGCTATAAAAATAATAATTGTTGGCATGATTTTATATATCATCTTTTAATGTGACACAGTGAATCCTTAGGATTAACTGTATCTGTGGGTGGCTATCTTAGTGACAACCTTAGCTATGCCAGTAAGCCTATCATCAATAGGGATTTATATTTGCTAATAATATATTGGAAAAAACTTTAAAAAATTGACAATAATTTGGAGGCCCCTCTGCAGTGACTCTGAGCACCCCCTTGGGGTCCGTTGAAGATCTCTGATTTAAAGGGAGGTTAAGGATGGAAGTTGAAATAGACACCACAGGGACGAAAACAAGTGACGGTGAAGTTTGCTGGCGTGTTCACAGCTGCTGCTGCAGCGGTCATAAATGGAGGCGATCATTTGGCGGAGCTGAGCGGTCATTATGGGACTCTATTTCAAAGCCACAGCAGTAGGCTCATGGCCTCTGCGTGGTGCTTTCACAGTTTGGGACGGTCACATTATATTGCAGCGTTATATTCTGCTTGTTGTTGAGCCGTAGCTCGTTCTTGCTAACCAATGCTTTGATTGATGAAGACTAGAATCCCTTTTTTAACCCTTGTGTTGTCTTCCCTTCGACCATGAATTTATCTTCCCAGGTTAATATTGAAATTCTTTCTTTGGCTCTTTTCTGTGCTTTCGTTGCTTTTTTAAAAAAGCGACTTTTGTTCGTTGCTTTCTTTTCAGTACCACCAGTAGGCTATATACTAACACCAACTTGTTACCACTAGTTTCACACTTATTTTTGCAGTTCATGATCAACAAACCCCATTTGTATGGAACTATACCTCATTTTTTACTTTAAAAAAAGAAGCAGAAATTATGATTGTGACTATAATAGTTAAGCTCAGAGGATGTTGAGTGGATCTCAGACTGCATGTCAAAGTTTAGTCAGGATGCTGTTTTCAAACCATTTTAAAAAAAATTTCAAATGCTATGAAATTGAATAAAACACCTAAAGAATGTTGTGTGGAACCATCCATGTTATTTTTGGGCAATTTGGTTGAAAGAAACCCATATTTCTGATATAAAAACAACTTAAAGAATGGGTCATATTTGACCCGAGGACAACAGGAGGGTTGTCCTCGACGCTATATGTCATTTTTCAAAACTGGTGGCGATATGATACATGATTTTGATACCTTACTTATGCCTTTTTTAACAAAAGAAGCCAAACAAGTTTGTTAAGAGCAGCTGTTGAGAACTTTGGCTAAATACAATTGTCTAAAATTCAATCAGAAACTATATCACGATACAGGAATAGGCTAAGTAGGCTAAACAAGATTAGGAATGTGACGGGACATTTGATGCCAGCTTTCATTGCAAAACAGTTCTTGACACGCTGTCCTCAGACACATTTTAAACTTTAAACAAATAGATTGTTAAAGGTTTGTTGCTAAGCTATCAGGAATGAATGGAACCTTGTGTTTTGGTAATAAAGGTTTTGAAAAACTGCATCAGAAAAACATCAATGTGACTTTCTACAAAGTTCTCATTAAATAAAACCTATAATCAAATAAAGTATATCCGTGACTGAATACCACCAAGGATGAAGGAGAGGATTGTGTGTGATTTTTGGGAAGTTCACTGGAAAATGGTACATTTTTTATCATTCAGGGTAAAAGGGTTGAACGTTCTGGATTTAGATCTTATTTGTAAGATATCAGTGGTACCAGACACGACAGACATGGAGATTGGTAATTGAAATATACTGAAATAGGATTTTTTTTAATATATCAATTTTAATTCATGATTATGTCTTTATATTTTTGTACTTCTTTCTGAGAAATATCATAATCATACGGAAGTCTCGATGGGGGGAGTTAAAGATGCTGTAGGTAGGATTGTGAAGATCCAAGACTTAGCCAAAGAATTTGAACATCAACAACTTCTCAGTCCCTCCCTCCCTTTCTGCTAAAGCCCAAAATGGTCTCCTAAGCCCCTCCCCCCACGAGGGAGAATGAATGCGTGTGCATGAGCAGTGATTGACATGCAGTTAGATAGTTTTATAAGTCTTACCTACTGCACCTTTAATGTAAAAGGCCATAGTATAAATAGTAAGGCCAATGCTTTAGTATGAATGTTCTTTAATCACCCATTCTCTGAATGAAAGTCTTTATCCGAACTGTTGCATGAGCCATTTGCTGAGCCAAAATTCTTTAGCTTTTTCCAACATGGGTCCGAGCATATTGAGAATAAAAAAAAATGTCCCATTAGCTAACAGTGCATGGTGACCTGGACACATCAGTCCTTATGTAGCATACTTTAAAGTCATTGTATAATTTCCCAGAACAGTTTTTCTGTCCTTAATTGGTATAATTTCCAATAAAAATTTTTTCCAAAGATCTGTGAGTAACAAAGGGAGGTACATGTCTCTTAGTGAGCGCTATCGTCTGGAGGGAAGGGGGTAAGAAGGTGTTTTAGTAGTAATCTTCACAGTTTATACTATCCTGTAACAAGGCAGCTTTATGTGTAGGCTATAGCACATTTCAGCATCAAGTCAATTCAAAGTGCTTTACATTAAACATTAAAGAGCAGTTACAAACCATTTGTTAAAGGTGATGTAAGAAATAGAAAAAGGCAGGTATGAAATACAAGAATAAAAGTTACAGTGCAGTGTAAGAAATGAAAAATTAATTTAGTAAAGGCGGCATCAAAAAGAAAAGTCTTTAGTCTTGATTTAGGGGCCGTCCACACGGAAACGTTTTTTTGTGCAAACGCACATGTTTTGCATCGTTTGGGCCGACCGTCCAGACGAATCCTGCAAACGCACTGCCTGAAAACGCACTTTTTTGAAACCTGGTCTCAGGGTGAAAAAATCCGAAAACGGCTCTCGTTTGGCTTCGTATGGATGGTGAATACGGATCCGTATCGATGATGTCATCGCCACACCCCTCTTTTACACCCTCTCCCACGGCCGCTGACGCACACAACTGCGTTGAAGCTAAGCGAGCATGTCCCATCTCCATGGTCAAACCAGCTCACTTCATCTAAATACTGTGTCTCTGCTCCCTGACCCTTCCCTCTGGATTCTACACAAGTTATATTGCTAACGTTATGTAGCCAACGTCATTAATGGATCATTGATGTTTGTTTGACTGCCGATGTTAGAGCTAGCTAACGTTAGCGCGCTAACGTTAGCTCGCTACTAGCGCGCTGCAATCATGCAAAATAAAAGGCAATCCAACAGCACATTATACAATGTAAACAAAGACACGTTTTCTTGCGGCAGCCTTTATAAGATGAGCAGTGGTGAAAGGTATTATAGTCCACGGATGTATTAAGAGAACGTTATAATCTAGTCATGTTATGATAGGAAGTAGAAGTGACTATGCTCTTCTTCTCCGTTTTTGGTGAATTTCTGTAGCAGAAACAGCGCCGCCTATAGGCCTGGAATATGAAGTAGCGTGTTGAGTCATTTACAAGTGGATTCGTTTGGATGCAACTTTTCTTGAAACGAATCCAGGGAAGACGGGTAAAAAAAAGATCGTTTTGGTACGTGTGGACGGGGCCTTAGAAGAACTGAGAGTTGCAGCGGACCTGCAGTTTTTTTGGGGAGTTTATTCCAGATATGCGGTGCATAAAAACTGAACGCTGCTCCTCCATGTTTAGTTCTGACTCTGGGGACAGAAAGCAGACCTGTCCCAGATCACCTGAGAGGACTGGCAGCTGAAGACAGCCCATAGAGTCTGCCTGTTGTAACCAAGCAACAAATTACGTTCGGGGGGGGCTTCCTAATTTTTTCAACAGTTTTGTTTTAATCAGAAGACAAGTACGGTGGCCTACAGGGGGCATACGCACTGCAACTTATGAAAACACACGGCCTGGAGAACTTCCGTTCTGTGAACTGGATGCAACGTTTTTCTGTTACATTTTTTTTTTCGGGGATTGTGTGCTTTTTTTTTTTTTTAACGGTAGCACTTTCACTTTGCGATCGTTTCGGTATTTGCCGCGCGTTTGTGTATTTGGTTGTGTTGTGTGTATTTGCAGTGCGTTTGTGTATTTGGTTGTGTTGTGTGTGTTTGCAGCGCGTTTGCTGAATGCTGCGCATGTGTTGTCAAATTAATGAAGATGTTTTCTTAATTTGCTTGTGTTTTGTCTATTTGCATGTTTGTTTTTTTGAGTTGCAGTGCGTTTGCCCCTGTCGGCCACCATAGAGAATTCAATTCAATTCAATTAATTTATAGTATCAATTCATAATGAGTTATCTCAAGACACTTTACAGATAGAGTAGGTCTAGACCACACTCTATAATTTAGAAAGACCCAACAATTCCAGTAATTCCCCCAAGAGCAAGCATTCAGTGCGACAGTGGCGAGGAAAAACTCCCTCTCAGGAAGAAACCTGGGACAGACCCAGGCTCTTGGTAGGTGGTGTCTGACGGTATCGGTTGTGGGTGTGATGAACAGTGCCAATAATAGTCACAATAAAGATAATGGATCAGTGACTAGAAATAGTAGTTGTAGTAGTTCATGGCATAATAGGACACTGCAGGGTGTCACAGGACGTAGCAGGGTATAGCAGAGCATTACAGGACGTAGCAGAGCCCTGCAGGGCGTAGCAGGGCATAGTAGGATGCAGCAGAACGTAGCAGGGCACTGCAGAGCGTAGCAGGTGTAACAGGGCATAGCAGGGCGTGCAGCAGGACCACGGCGACAGGCTGCAACCATGATTTAGGGGCCATTCTAATCCAAGGAAACATGCTGGGCGACCAAGACACATTAGAGAATACACATTAAACACACACAACTAGTTCTGCTACTGTTTCTTTTCTTACATACGTTTGCATATTTTTCATCACAAAACATAGTTTGATCAAACTTGGCTGGACGGGCCAGTGAGTAAAGTGGGCGGGCCAGTGCCGCCCTGGCCCATTACTGACTACGCGTCTGGGTCTGGGTGGTTCATAATGTATAGCAGCAGATCAGAAATGTATTTGGGCCGTAACCATTTAGTGCCTTGTAAACCAACAATAGTGGTGCTCTAAAGTTCAGTTTTTTGCAGACAAACTCTGGTATTTGTCATGAAAAAAAGATCTTATGTTGCACCATCCCTGCCTCCTGATGTATTCACTGAATCATCGTCTGCATCTAAATATCAGACTATATTAAAGTCAGTCAGAAAATCTCCAAAATGCTCTTAATATTCCAAAGTAAATATTAACCCCCACCACAAAATGGTAGTTTTAATATTTTACTTTGCTAAGTATAATGTGTGTGTGTTGGCCGCAACTTTTTTAATGTTAATTTTCCATAAAGAGATATTAAGGTTTATAAGAGAAGTGTGTTTTGGGCATCTTTGCCTTTTATCTTTTAGGATAAAACAATCAAATTAGAGATGTAAAACATTATGCGTGAAATTCTTGGATGATACAAATACACCCAAAGCCAAGGTCCCACATCATAGTTATGGCATCATACTAAAAATGCTGTACATTTTAATGTGCTTTTTAAGTGCTCAATGCATTGACACAGTGCCATTATCGCCACATATTCCATACGTTACACTGGACATTTCTAACATTTTTGAAAGTAAAATGGGTGAAAGTGTAAAAAAACAGAGATAAAAACATGACAAGGCCCTATTGTGATGTTTTCAATGGAATGACTCATGGCAATTTATTCTGCTGTTTTGATGTTATTGTAATTTACTTGTAATATGAGCAATAGCTAGATGGCTAAAATGTTAAATGCATGTGTGGATTTAATTATGTCCCAGGACCAGCCCTGTATAAAGTACAGTGGCGTGGTGAAGCAGGGTGGGTCTTGGGGTGGGCATCGGTGTTGTACAATGGGGGGATGGAGGCCCCGTGGGCAGGCCAACTCCTGTGGATGTGCCATCTGGTGCCCATGGCAAACAAGGGCAACGGTATGACCTGGACTGTACAGACCAACATACAAAACATAGCTGGCTGTAGAGAGAATAGAGTATGGGTTTCAGGAGCGAGAGGATCTAAAGAGTGGTGAGAGTAATGATAGCAACGATGCTTATTTGATCATTATACGGAAATCACACAGTGATTGAAAAGAAAGTAATGAAAAGAATTAAAGATGAGGGAACAAAGAGGATATTAAAACTTATATGGAAGGAAAATACTTATTAGAGAAGAGAATGTGACAGGGCTGGGTATCACCAATGATTTCCCAAATCGAAACATGGAACATTTTAGATTCAATTATAAATTAGGGGTTAGGGAAATTTCATTTCCAATACCAATTTTGCTTGGATATAAAAGAGATTCTTAGAGAACATATGCAACCCTCAAATATTTTTTTTTATATAATGCACCAGGTTAATGTTTACATTAAGAATTGACCGCCAAAAGATTGATTTAATCGATATCAGATCACTCAAACAAAGATCGATTTTAAGTGTAGAATTTAACCCAGCCCTACAGTGAGTAATTTGATGAAGATGAGGTAGTCTACTGATGAGTGAGGTTTATCTGGCATGATTAAGTAGAGAAAAAAGGACATATTTAGTTAGATCCAACAAATATGTAATAATTCTCCATACAGCACCAGTGTTAAGACTCCGCATAGGCTAAGCAATGATACTGACCCCAAAAATGGAAACTAAAGGGGTGTGTGTGTGTGTGTGTGTGTGTGTGTGTGTGTGTGTGTGTGTGTGTGTGTGTGTGTGTGTGTGTGTGTGTGTGTGTGTGTGTGCGTGCATGTGTGTGTGTGCGTGCGTGCGTTTGACACGAAAGCACACCGTTACATCAGGTGGCTGTTAAATGCAGACAGAGCAGCAAACCCGCGGTGTGACATCATTACTCTGTCGAGGATGTGTCTGATGGACAGGCTGGCCTGTGTGTGTGTGCGTGTGTGTGTGTGCGTTGATTAAACGTCTGTTTGCTTTCACATCTCTTCCTTTCAGCTTCATCAGCTGCATATGTAATCAGACTACAGCGCTCTACTGGCCCCTGCTGGTCAGCATCAGTAAGGTCACAAAGTTCTCAAAACCCCCCCTCAATATTCAAAGCATGTTCAGAAGATGTGACATGAATCCTTCTCATATTGAAACTTATTTGTAGAATCCACATCCCACTTATATCAGATGTGTAAATTATCTCTATATCAGATGTGTAAATTATCTCTATATCATCTGCTTCTTTTTTATCTAGATGCCCTCTTTCATTATTGGCAGAGACTTAATGAGGGGAATCAATGGAGCTTTAACTGGATTCACCTCTTTGTTGTATTTCATGAACAGAGTGAGTCCCTGTTAGATTGTATATTGAGAGTGCAAATTACATCATGGGCAAGCAGATACAGTTCCATTTTAAGGGGACCCAGTGGAAACCCTTACCCTTCGCAGCGTCTTGCTTTACGCCTATGTATTTTTTATTTTTATTTTTTATTTTTTTGTATCTGTCTCCATCAGCCTACTACACCCAAGCAAGCAAACAAGCTGTACTAATCAACTTTAACAGAGCTGGGAGAAAATATTTTTTTTACATTTGAAGGAATTGCCTCAAAATTGCATAATATAATTTCAGTGGAGATTTCTGTGGGCACTTCTTTGATTTTAATTTCTTCCTCTCAGTCTGATAGGGGTGGAGGTGGTGAAATGGTACGGCCATCAGGCTGTAGGATGTGCTCTCCTGCTGCTATTTATTGTTGGGGAAAGTCTTTTAGTTTCATTTGAGCAGATGGGAGAAAATGGGAGCTTTTCTTCTCCGCAGCCACATTTTATGATTTATACTGAAAACGTGTGTTTTTGCATCCAATGTTTGCACAGTACAACTTATACACTTACAGTGGCACTCATAAGTTTATGAACCCATGTTAAAGTTGACCAAAAAGAGGAATACTTGATAATAATTGATCTTAATGCCTTAATTAAAAAGATTAGGAAAAATCCAAACTTTAAGGACACCAATTTTCTTTGTGAATGAATAATGTATCACAAATAAATAAATGTTCTTCCTTCGAATACAGGGGGCATAAGTAAGTACACCCCTATATTAAATTCCCATCGAGGCAGGCAGATTTTTATTTCTAAAGGCCAGTTATTTCATGGATCCAGGATACTATGCATCCTGATAAAGTTCCCTTGGCCTTTGGAATTAAAATAGCCCCACATCATCACATAGCCTCCACCATATAGAGATTGGCATGGTTTTATTTCAGTTAACCTAATAGCTGGTATGATTTGCATTGAGAGATGATTTTATGGAAAGTACCCCATTCCAATCTCTAGTAAACTGTCTGTACACTTACAAAGTTCTCAATGCTTCAGTTTACATGTAGGGACCCTCATTATGCTACTGTGGAAGTGTGGTGCTATTTTGAGCCTTGTTAGTGGTATAGAAATAGTGATTTCTTTATACTATACCCTCTGCCCCGACGACTAGTGTTATAAGCTAATTTGTTTGCGCTAAAACTCGTCACATTTGATTAGCGTGAAAACATATCCCAGAGAACAGTCGACTCGGTACACGTGTTATTAACCCCTAATGACAAGCACTGCACTTTCACTATCCCATTCAGATTTATCCTGTCAGTTTAGGTATTGAACCAACGACCTCCTGGTTACAAGCTCACGTCTCTAACCTTTAAGCCACCACACAAGTGTTCCTGTAAAAAGTAATTTAGTAATCCTTAATCAGCTGATACCCAGATGATGTAGATTAAATAAAATAACTTCTACCATTCACCCTCCTGTCGTTTCAGGCACATCCCAGGGAGAGGAGTGACTTGGCTCTTGATACTTCGACAGTCGACTGCTGGTGACTGTTTGAAGAAACTGCAGAGAATAGTGAGCATGGCCTCAAAAATTATAGGGAAGCCACAAAAGCACTTAAGCGGTATTTATGAGGAACGCATTACAAACAAAGCTGAGAAGATTATTAGTGACCCCTCCCATCCATTACACAGCGAATTTGAACTCCTACCCTCAGGGAGGCGTTTCAGAGTACCAACAGCAAATAGAAACATCTTTAGGAAATCCTTCATCCCCAATGCTGTGAAGGTGCTAAATAACACTGGGAACTGTACTTAAGAATGGAATGTAGGGCGAGGCAGACTTCCGGGTTGCAGGTTTAATGCACAGCAAGCATTTTTTATTTTTACTAGGCTATATTTATCTATTTATTTACTTATTTACTTTTGTAAATGTAACCTTTGTAAAGTCACTTTTTATGAAATGTATTGTCCGTTGGGCCCGTCTTGCCGTCTGGGCTATGTACTGTTGTAATGTCCTGTCTCTCTTGTATTCTTGTATTCTTGGTGAAACCGAAGAAAAGTTTCACACCTTGTGGACAATAAAGTTTTTCATATTCGTATAATGTAGGCCTTCGTGTTAATATTTTTAGCAGTCTTTGGAGCAAAGTGCTTATTTTTGACCCAAAATAGACATTTGCTTGTGCTCGTTTCCCATTCCCTTTGATCACAGTCTCCAAGTGAGCACTGTGTTCCTGCCTGTATGGAAATCCATGTGTAACTGTGTTTGACAGTGAACGTCAGTGTAGTTGTGCTTGGCCTGGCTGATGCTCTGGCAGTAAACGCTGAGTGATATGAGCGGTTCAAACAGACTCTTAATAAGGTTTATCTGTGTTTTAAGCCCCCAACGTCACCTTCCATGCAGCGCTGCCTTCAAGGCACTAGGATAAGGCAATGGTTATGGTTAGGGTTAGGGTTAAAGGTCCCATGGCATGAAAATTTCACTTTATGAGGTTTTTTAACATTAATATGCGTTCCCCCAACCTGCCTATGGTCCCCCAGTGGCTAGAAATGGTGATAGGTGTAAACCGAGCCCTGGGTATCCTGCTCTGCCTTTGAGAAAATGAAAGCTCAGATGGGCCGATCTGGAATCTTCTCCTTATGAGGTCATAAGGAGCAAGGTTACCTCCCCTTTCTCTGCTTTGCCCGCCCAGAGAATTTGGCCCACCTATGAGAGAGAGACATCATGGCTTTTAAACGAGCAAAGTGGCAGTTGGTCAAGGCCACACCCCCACCCTCCACCTTGCCCCCGCCCCCCCCTCTCCTCCTCAATAGCCACAGACACAGAAATGGCACATCCTAAAGAAAGCTTGTTGTGGGACTGGCTCAAGTGGCTGTAATTCTGCACCAAGGCTGAATTTCGGGAAAGAGACTTCAGATACAGTATTAGGGGACCACTAAGGCCTATATAAAAGAGACTTCAGATCCAGTATTAGGGGACCACTAAGGTCTATATAAAAGAGACTTCAGATACAGTATTAGGGGACCACTAAGGTCTATATAAAAGCATCCAAACAGCACCATGTCATGGGACCTTTAAGGTTAGGGTTAGGGTTAGGTGCCTTGAAGTCAACGGTCGCAGCACTGCCTGGAAGGAGACGTTAGGGGCTTAAAACACCATTGAGCCTAAATAAGTCCTCATCTGTCAGACATGTGTTGCTTGATTGGTAGATAGCTCAGTGACCTGTTTAAAAAAAGTGGGATAATCTATTACACAAATCGTCTGCACTCAAGAGTCAGAAAGTCCTAATTATTCCTCTCTCATGCTCTTTAGTTTTCCCCATCCTCCCCCTGTCACTCCCTCCAAATTTCCACTTCCATTTCTTTAAATTATTTTCTCTGCTCCTTATCATTCTCTCTCTCTCTCTCTCTCTCTCTCTCTCTCTCTCTCTCTCTCTCTCTCTCTGTCTCTCAATTTAATAATCAACAGCTACTCCAACAAGAGTTCAAATCACCCAAACAAATCATTGGCATTCAGTCCAGTCAAACAGGCAGTTCTGCAAGGCAAAATGCTTCCAAAAGTTGCGATTGTCCGTCTTTGTTGGTGCAAAAGTGAAAACTAAAACTGTCACGTTGTGAGTGTTCTGCCTATGTTCTGTTTCCTGTTTTGTTTTGAAGTCTTTCTTTTCTCCCTAGTCTTGTCTGGTTATACTTCCTGTCTTGTGTTTGATTGTTCTGCCCCCTGCCCTGATGTGTTCCAACTGGTGTATCACCCGTCCCTTGTTAGTGTCCGTTACCTTGTGTATTTACTCTCTGTGTTTCCCTTGTCTTTTGTCCGATTATTACGTTACGTTCTGTGTGCATCTGTTGCTGTGTTCCTTGTGGTTTTGATGGCCTTAGTGTTGTGCGTGCTTGTTGGGATTACTTTTGTGTTTGCTTGCCTGCCAACCTCTGGATACGTATTTGTTTTTGTAAGTGTTTGTCATTAAATTCTATTATCCGAGTTTAACTGCATTTGGGTCCAAGCTTCATCGATCTGTGACAAAAACAAAAACTTTTAAAAACGCAAACTATTAAGTCTAGTGGATTTTCATTCACATGCAATTGAAAGAAACAGGTTTTTTTTTTTTAAAGGATTTAAAGACTGACAATGTTCTAGATTGTTCTTATTGTTGACAGATCCAATTACAAGACCAAATCCAACAATGACTTGATTCTTAAAACAAGTATTGTCAGTAGTGTCAAAGTCTGAAATAGCCTAGCTTATTCCTCTGTGCCATAGAGCTTCATTGTTCCAAAACTATTTTGTGCGTGTGTGTGTGTGTGTGTGTGTGTGTGTGTGTGTGTGTGTGTGTGTGTCGTCCAGATGGGATGAATATGCATGGTTTTCGATTAGCAGGACACACATTGGAGCTGTTGACATGGTGAGGAGCATTTTATGCTGATTGACCCATCAAATGAACTGATATACATCATTTTTCTTTTCAAAAAATGGCAAACTTTAATGAAAGTTCGGCTAAGAATTTGAAATCTAAAGAACAAAATGTCACCTTGAGTTTGTTTATTATATTTTAGAGAAATTTGAGTTAACTTCGTAAACACAGGGTCTATTCCTTCTCTGGTGGTTACTGAAAGGAAGTCAGAGAAATATAAAAAGAAGTGAGTAAAGCAGGTGTATGCATGTCTGGATAAGGGAAAGGGAATACATTAACAACTGACTTTACCACACTTCTTCAAATGATACCAAAGTTTATGGAGGTGGCAAAAGTAAAAATTTTAAATAGTAAAAATATAGATCAAATAATACCTTTTTATTAATTTCCTTTGAAATAGTCACACATACAGTATATAAGGTATACAGTATGAGGCATACAAAAGCGAGGTATTCATTCTAGTTATACTTCCTGTTATAAGTCATGGGTTCAACTTTTAGTGATATAACTCTTTAAAAAAAAAAAAAAAAACTCTCCCTCTGATCAAACAACCGATAGAGGCGGTTTCTGAGCAGCTAGAGGATGGGCTGAGCAAATAAAAAGAGGAATGATGAGAGACTCCACAGCAGTTAGTAAACGGAGAAGAGAACAGGTGCGTCAAAGGTAGGACACTCTGCTGCTCAGCTCATGTATCTGTGGCCAAAAGACCTCCAATTATCTAAAACGGACTCTTGTTTTGCACAATAGGGGTCTCTGTTGTTCTTTCCAGTATCGTTTTCAAATTTGGGGTACGTTTGAGATTATTTCAATTATTGTAAAAAGTGCATATATTTAAAATGTGTGCGTAATTGGTTCTTTGGCTTCATTAGTGTCGTGCCAATTTGAAATCCACTAAAATGATTTTATTCTCCTATTCAGACATTTGCATCTTGTCGAGGGTTCAATGTGGCTGCTCATTTGTATTGATGATAAAATAAATGGTGAGTCAGTTTGTTTGTCTGTTGTTAAGATGAACTGGATTGTAGCTGCGGTCGCTGTGTGTGTCTTTGTGCCCAGCACCCACTGTCAGTCAAGTCCAATCGGTAGGTATTGTAACTTTTTGGTTTCATCTATAATCTACATTGACTCTTTGGGTTAACGTTGCGTCTCTTTGTAGATTGTTTGTCATGAATGAGAATAAATGCGTTTCTTTTTCTTCCCCTCCAGCCTGGTGTTATCATGAGCCAAACTGCAGTGAGTATAATCTCCATTTATCTCTAATTGGCCACATTATCATGTTAACATCTTCACCGCTGCTGCTCTGCAGCTAACCTACATAAAGTCTTGTTTCTATTTATAGATGACACGACTTGGCCAACCATTGCTGCTGCACATTGCAACGGCAGCCGGCAGTCGCCCATTAACATCGTCTCAGCATCTGCCCAAATTGACTCCAGTCTGACTGCATTCACCTTTTGGAACTACAGCAGCAAATCCACCATGACAACGATCAAAAACACTGGCAACACAGGTGAGGACTGGGTTGTGAACATAAACCCTATTAAATGGTGTCAGATGCTTTACTTGTATTTGGTTATGGACGAAGAAAGTATTGAGCTTTTGAATAATTTCCTTTTTTTAAGTTATAATTTTCTTGAGACTTCAAAATACCATTCTGGGATGTTAGGGGGTTTTGACTTAATGGTCCATTCTGTTTTTCCAACCTCTTCCAGTCAAAGTCTACCTCGGCTACGGTGTGAGGATTTCAGGAGGAGGTCTGTCCGAGGACTACGACAGCCTGCAGTTCCACTTGCACTGGGGCAATGGCACCTCTGTCCCCGGCTCCGAGCACACCGTGGATGGCAAGCGCTATCCCATGGAGGTAGTCATCGTTTCATGATAAGCTTTACGTTAGTTTTGCCGTTATTAAATTCATATTAAACTATTTGGTAATTACTTTATAAAACAGCCTGCTACTTACAGGGTAATTACCTGACACCTACAGTGTAATATCGTCGTGAGAATACAGATATAAATACTTAATGGATCCTACTGGTACTTAACCCTCCTGTTGTCCTCGGGTCAAATTTAAACCATTTTAAAAAAAGTTTCTATATCAGAAGTTTGGGTTTCTTTCAACCAAATTGATCAACCAAACAATGACGTGGATGGTTCCACACAAGAAAAATAAATGATCAGTTTTCTACTTTGGAATTTGAATTTGGGTGTTTTATTCAATTTGATAGCATTTGAAAAATAACCGATAAAATGTTGAAAAAAGTGACAAAAATGTCAAAAGCTTCAAAATTTGGGGAAAAAAACACACAAAATCAAAAAAAACAAAAAATCACCAAAAACATCAGAAAAAGTGACAAAAAAAACAATTGCCCAAAATGTTGAAAAAAAAGTTTGAATTTCAAATTTCGACCCAGAAAAACAAAAAGAAAAGTTGCTTTGTTGCACCTGTTAGGGCGGGACATAAACATCATTCTTATTGGTAAATGAAGATTTGTGACCTAATAAATTCCCATCAAAGCTCTGGCCCACCTTCAACATGAGCAGAGGTCTAATCATCCAGAACAACTCAAAACAACTTCAGAGGCTGTACTGTACTTACATGTAGGACTTACTGTAAGTATTATAAAGTCTTACCAAATATTTGTTCTTTACTTGACTCCCCCAGTTACACATTGTAAACAGCAAGGCATCCTATAATCGGAACACAACTCAGGCTCTTGCGGACTCTACAGGATTTGCTGCTCTTGGTTTCTTGATTGAGGTGAGAAAAGATGCATTTCAAGGTTTTGTAACACCAAAATACTTTTAATTTGTCAATCTCAAATCTCATTGCTCTATGTATCATCCACTTCTTTACCTCAGTAAGTAAAATGTCAAATGCTACTTTAATTTCTGTTCCTTGGAGCTGTTGGGCTGCATAATTTAGGATGTTCTCTTTAGTTTAATGTGTGACTCCACCGTTTAATTATTTAAGCCTCACTGTCCCATAGAGCATTTGTTCCAAACGATTGAGCCTAATGACAATGTGTGCAATTTACAGGAAATGTCGGGTAATGCAACTGGCCAACCTGCAAGCTGGCACACCTTGAGCTCCTACCTGACAAACATCTCAAACAGCGGTAAGGAGATACTTGACTCTTTTCTTGTGGAGAAGTTGATCCAATGTGTTTGAATAAAATGTGTATTGGGTGCCCTGGTTGCTCACCTGGTTGAGCGTGCGCCCCATATACTAAGGCCTTTAACGCAGTGGCCCAGGTTCGAGTCCGACCTGCAGCCATTGCCCCCCTCTCTCTCCCCTTTCCTTTCTTCAAGCTATCCCATCGAATAAAGGTCAGGCAATACCCCAAAAGAAATCTTTAAAAAAAATTGTAAAAGTTCCCGTCTCTTCAGAGTTCATGTTTCTGTCCTCAGGCAAAAATGTTACAGTGGCACCTGGAATTTCACTGGATGATCTCCTGACTGGGGTGGATCGCACCAAGTATTACCGCTACCTTGGCTCCTTGACCACCCCCCTTTGCAACGAGGCTGTGGTTTGGACTGTGTTTAAGGACACAATAAAAGTCAGCAAAGACGTGGTGAGTTTTTTTTTTTTTTCTTTTTTTTCCTGGTGTGTCTTTAAGTACAACGGCCAGGACCGGTCAGCACAACTCTAACAGTGCTTCACATCTCGTTTCCAGATTGACCTCTTCAGCCAAACGGTACGCCTCTCAAACAGCACATCACCTTTTATGCTCAATGTCTACAGAGACATCCAGTCAGCGCAACATGTCACAACACAGGCTGCCAGCTCGACCTCCAAAGCGTGCTACTCTCTGGCTCTGGTGGCTCTGAGCCTGGTTCTTGGGAGGAGTTAGGGCCATGAAAGGTGGTGGTGTCTCAGCAACTTATGGTGTTGCTGGTAAATCTCTTTGCAATGAAAATACACCATTTTGCCATCATTTGTCCTCTCCCCCTTCATGTGGTTTGTCTGACTTTAGCAGTGTCCACATTGTTAATACATAAAGTGTGCAATGAACTACTCATTCTTAGTCCCCTAAATTCAGAATGTAGAATTCAGTGTACACATAAGATCACAACCAAGCAACACTGAGCCCGCCACAAGTACTTCCAATATAGCTCTATGCATTAATGTCAACATGTGATGATGGCTGCCTCGCTCTGATGTGGTAGTCCATCATAATGTTTCTGTAAACAATTATTTATTCATTATTAGAGTTTTAATTGGTTGTATGCATGATTGCAGCTCTTGCTTAATAGATTTATGTTAGACTTTGATTCACACAAGAATTTAGAATGTTGTATTGAGAAGTGAAGCACAGCTCATTGTCTGTTTCTGCACTACCAAAGCTGCATTCAGGTGCCTGAAAAAAGATATGCACATGCACTAAGTTCACTCTGTAGTAATGGGAGTTTAGAATTCTGTCAATGTCATTTTGAGCGCGCAAGTATTAAGTTGCATTACAATCTGCCGGCATGCATCTGTCTAGAGAATTACAACTCAAGTCTGTACAAATAAATGGTGCAGAATAGGATTTCATTTTCAATTAGATTTTTGTATTTTTATATTCCCTTATTTTGGACCCTGATTGGCTTTTGTTTTTGTCCTCATCAGTGCAGATACTGTTAGCAGGTGAAATGTAGCCATGTTGTAGAATGTTGGAAAATTGTGGAAAATTTCTAGTGAGTAAACTTTTTTTTCTTTTCTTTTTAAATGGCATTATGTAACCGCATCAAATGTAATCCCTATTGTTGCACCTGGACTGAACTTGAACCTGACACTTGAGGCGGGGTTATGAGAGGATATATAATCCCAAAACAATAGATGGCATAAAAGCCTGTTTTACTTATCGAACAAGGTGTACTTCTTGGTGTTTTTTTTTTTTTTTTTTCTTCATTAGAATTTTAGTGTCAGTTAACGCTAATCATCAAACTAGAACATTCCTTGATAGAGGGATTTTTCCATGAGGATCTGGTCATGCGTTAGAGTTCAGAAGTTCAGATGTAGCATGATCAAATTTTAATTCTAAGTCACTTATATTCTTTATAAGTGACGTCTGTGAGGATGCAAATGTTTCTCATTCCTCAGCAACTTGGAGCTTATCTAGACATTTCCCACTTGAACAAAATAAATACTCCTATGCAACCTGTAACTCACTTGAATGACTTGAATGTGCTTCAAACCATAGATTTGATGGTTAACTTGATGACAATTAATTTATTCTGTGTTAAAAACAAAAAAAAGATGAAGGCCTTTGAAGTAAGCATGCACAATTTTTCACGTCATTGTGACGTTTGACGCAAAGTAACTCATTGTCATATTTAAATGTTAAATCAAGTTTTCAGTACTCATTATGCATCACTTTACTTGTTCCAGGAGTTTCCTGTAACAGCAGAGCTGCTAGTTCTTATAGCAATCCATCTTAACCAGTGAGTCAGAAGACAGATGTGAACCAACACCGAGGAACAATAGATACTCTCGTTCAACAGGCTAAACGACAATTTTAGTATCACTGTACTTCTGACCTGCTGTAACTCTCGGATTCAATGTCACTAAGAATAGTACTTCATGTCTCAGATGTGGTGTTTCTAATGAAGATACCAGTTATTTGTCTAGGTTGGGTACAGGGCTGTAACTGGAGATCAACATGTACTCTATTATCAAGATTTATCATGGCATGTGAGTCTTGAATAACGCTGCTTCTAAAGGTGTTGAGATCAAGAGATCATTTTCAGATACACCGCAAGAGGAAAGTAATATTAAGAACTCTTTTTACTGTTATTTTCTAATAGTCACTTAAAAATTGTCCATACATACCAATGCATTATAGGAACTACATTTGGCCTAACCTGAGAAAAAAAAACATTACATTTGAATCGAAATCCCTAAACTCTACTACCTTTAAGAATGATTTACTGCATTACAGCTGCAGAGCTCCCCCTCAAAAGGATCACAGTGATGGATTCAAATAGAAATTTAAATAATAAAGTACAAGAATAACATAATTGTTTGTAACATGATATTAATTAAATCAGTGTAAAATAACTAAAATATGAAGAAAATGAAACTTGAATGTGTAAAGATGTCACAATGGCTACTTCTGTGCAGTAATTCTACACTTTTTTAGTCCTCAATATATCTCATAACGTAACGGTTGCATTAATACTGTCAAGAAAATAAAATCAGCTTGATCACCAATGAAAAGGTAATCATTCACGTGTCAGTGAGTGAAAACCAGTAACATGTACAACATCAAACTCAAAAATATCAAAATGGGGCAACAAAAAAACCCACAACCCAGTCTGAAAGTATAATTTACCGTATTTCTGTTTGTACTGTACAGTTGCACTTCAGTACGTTTGTGTGGCCAGTGGTTGTGTAGAGTCTCATTATGAGATAGCAGCCTGCATGCCGGATTTCTGTGTTGAATTTCCATGTGTTATCCTGTACAGGCTCTGTAATCCAAATACTTTGGGAAATGGAGGGGGTGGAATTCTATAGCAGGATGGCAGAAGGACGCAAAATGTAGACCGTGTCCGAAATCATTCACCCCTTCACTACTCACTATATCGTGGGCTAATAGTGAGTGGTAAGTGATTTCGGACACGAGCGGACTATTTTCATGGGTCAGCAATATGTTCTGAAATGGGTAAAGTGTTTGCAGTGACACTGACCTTATGCTAAAGTATCAGGTGGATATTTAACATTTCATGACATAATGTGTCATTTGAAACCAGCTTGTGGCTTGTAATGTACTGTGAGTATAATGATGTCAAGAGCCTCTATTACCCTCCAGTGGAACAACAGAAGTAGCACATAAACAGCCACTTGGTTTCAAACTAATTCCATCCATCTATTCTCTAACAAATGCATGAATTACCAATATAACAGAGATCAGGAAGAGCCAGCTGCCTCTTAGAAATGGTGATGGCGCATTCAAGTCACAGAGGCACTCCTTTGGGGATTGAGGACGGGAGGTTGCAGGCAGAGGAGCTGGACATCTGAGCCAGTCTACGGCGATGGATTTAGGAGTGACGACAGCTTGGTTCAGTCCTCCGTTCTGCAGCACCCAGTAAAGGTTGTCCTTGAAGAAGTAGGCATCTCCTAAAGAGCAGCAGCAGCAGCAGCAGGATAATACTGATTTCTAATTTAAGATCAGTTCTTTTTCCATTGCTTGAACACTTCATACCTTCCATACCAAAATGCCATCACCCTTAAAAAAATCATTGTAGTGAATAATTGTCATATGCACATTTAAGGAGGTTTCTTCCCCAACAAAAGATGCAAAAGAGAAGGGAAGAGCAAATTATGCCTAGGCTACATGTGTGCTGACTCAGATATAATTAGAAAAGCCGATTTACAGAAGAATAAATAGTTGAAAGCAATACAGAATGCCTGAGAGCCTTACTGAAATATATTCCATTATGTTTTTATATTTGGATTGTAATCTATGTTTCCATTTACATAAAGATATTTCCAGCATATTGATTCAGAAAAGAAATAGGTGCATAAAAGTTCACCAGAATGCAGGAAATGAAGTGTTTAATGCTCAAAATTTGCTGGGGGTGGACCCCCAGATCACCGCATCATAAGTCTCCAAACAAATCTGGAAACAGAACCTTAGCCTTTGGGTTGCCAGGCCAGTTATGATTAGGCCAAATGTTGGTGCCATCTAACTTACTTCTACAAACTGGAAGCTAAAATGAACATACACCGGCTATTAACGAGCTGAGCAAGCCAATCACAGTTTTGCATTGCATTCAGTTTATTTAAATGTGTCCGGGCTAAGCCCCGAACCTCCTCAAGTCCTAGAAACGCCCCTGGATACCATCATCATAGATTGAATATATACAGTATATACAGTATAAACAGGGATGTCCAAATAAAGTTTTTCAGGCCCTGATCCGAGCCCTAAAATATTTGACTATCCCTTACCTATATTTTATTAAAATATTGATTAAACATGCATCCGACCCACTGAAGTAACAACTGTAGACTACAAAATCTGACCTGGCTTATCTTTCATGGGTTACATAATCCACATACTGAAGGTCCTGGTTCAAAACTATTTATTAAGCTCAAACTATTGATATGATATAAAAAAATGTTTCCCTAAAACTAACGTGACGTGATCTGCTAGAGAGAGAGGAAGTCTTTTCTTTGAATGCGTAATTTTACAAAGCTGCTTGCTGATGTGAGGCTGTGGTTTAACCTGTTCAAAACACACTTGTGTACCCATAGCCATAATGCATCATGGGTTTCTTGTTTGGATGAGTGAGGAGCAATTACTGTGTTTAAAAAGCAGAGTGATGGATTGCATAGTTAAATGATCTACCATGTAGCCAATAATGCAAATAGTTGATCAATCTGATGTCATTAGGGCCCACTGGTCATCCAAATGATCGTCCAGCTCATTAGAAATGGAAGAATTTGAGAGTTTTTAATACATTTGATTTTGACTGGTGAGATTTTTCATTCGGTCATGCCTCTTTCTGGAGCGCAGCTGATTTCCTGGGCACAGTGCTGTCACATTTATGAATGTTAAGAAGGAATTTGTAGTGCCTAGACGTATTGTTGGTCTGGCTTCAAATCCTGGTAGGATATTTTTTGTCTTTTCAGAATTTCAATTTTAGTCAAGGAGTTTTTAAAAGCAATATCTTTCCTTTGGTCCTTCCTCTCACTCCCTACGCCTCTTCAGACTTGGTCAGAGGTTTGGGAGAAGCGAGAGGAACAGAGTTAGGTAAAGTAAACAGAATGAAATGTGATGTTTGCTCACAGAATATTTTCCGCATATCTCTGTCTCTCTCTGTTGTCAAATACATCGAGCTCCCTTCCCTTTTCCATTTGCACTCACTCACTCTCCAGAGTTTGAAATCTCTCAACACCTAAAAGATGCAACTGTCACAGAGTGTTAACGCACACAGAAGGCACACAGTCACGCACACCAAACACAGTTAATGCTGAATGGCAGCTCTGCATTGAGCCATATACAGTGTTGGGAAGGATACTTTCAAAACGTATTCCGTTACAGAATACAGAATACATGCCCAAAAATGTAATTTGTAACGTATTCCGTTACGTCACTCAATCTGAGTAATGTATTCTGAATACTTGGATTACTTCAGGATTACTTCCACATTGAATTGCATGTTATAAGAGTAGGAATGCGGCCATCACATACAGCTTACTCAACAGGCCTACTCTGGTGTGTTCTTCTGTTCCAACTGGCTGAATGTGTACCTGAAAAAACAGATAGATTTTTGTATTTGTAGTCCCGAACTGCACACTACAAAAATGTAACCGCAGTCTAAGCTACCACGAGTTAGCTAGCATGTCAAACAGGGCTAGTCAGTCTTTCAACGGCTCTGGGGCTAGTAAATCAGCACGTAGGAGAATGTAAATCAACTATAAAATAGGGCTGTGCAATTAATCTAAATTTAATCGTGATTATGATTTTGGCTCCTAATGATCACAAAAATAGAATAATCGAGAAAAACAATTATTTAGCTCATTACGTTTTACAAGTAAACTTATTTTCTCTTGTGTTCTGAATGAAAAAATAAAGTTTAAAGGTCCCATGGCATGACAATTTCACTTTATGAGGTTTTTTAAAATTAATATGAGCCTTGTGAGACCGTCCTGATCTCGCGAGCTCCAGTTTTCCACTCGCAGATCAGTCTGGCATCTTGAGATAAAGAAAATTTGGAGCCGCTCGCCAAACGACCAGGTCAATCAGCGTTGGTTTTGAGGTGGGTTAGGTGGTGATAGACAGATGGTTTATCCAATCAGCTAACCAGTATTTTCAGACAGCGGTCCGGGAACCTGAAATGGTGTCTTTTATTCCTAAATTCTCGTTACACAAACGGCAAATATCCTTTACCGACATGTTGCTTGCTTGCTAAGCTAACAAGCTATGCTTTGCCTGCAGCAGCAGGGGTAGCCTGGCTTGTGGTTATATTTTCATACGCATCGTGGATCTGATTGGTTGATTTGGCCCGTCTATCACCAACATAGGTGATAGACAGATGGTTCATCCAATCAGCTAACCAGTATTTTCGCCCCTTCCCAAAAGTTCTCCAACGGAAAGTTCCCAGATGGATATGCTGAGCAAATGTGAAGCAATCCATCTGGCAGAGTCAGGTTAATGAGTTCCCCCAGCTTGCCTGGTCCCCCAGTAGCTAGAAATGGTGATAGGTGTAAACCGAGCCCTGGGTATCCTGCTCTGCCTTTGAGAAAATGAAAGCTCAGATGGGCCGATCTGGAATCTTCCCTTTATGACATCATAAGTGGAAAGGTTACCTCCCCTTTCTCTGCTTTGCCCACCCAGGGAATTTGGCCCGCCCATGAGAAAAAGAGAGACATCATGGCTTTCAAACGAGCGAAGCATGGCAGTTGGTCAAGGCCACACCCCCACCTTGCCCCCATTTAAAGTTACAGACACAGAAATGGCACATCCTGAGGAAAGCTCATTGTGGGACCGGCTCTAGTGGCTGTATTTCTGCAGGCTGAATTTCGGGAAAGAGACTTCAGATACAGTATTAGGGACCACTAAGGCATATATGAAAGCATCCAAAAAGCATGTCTTAGGACCTTTAAATAGGAAAAGTATTGAGACAAATTTCTTTTGATTTATTTAACTTTTTAAAGTTAAAGTTTTTTTAAGTTCAATAATTGCAACATAAAACATGAAATTATCGTGATTTCAATATTGACCGAAATAATTGTGATTATATTTTTTTCCATAATCGTGCGGCCCAACTATACAATAACAACATGACCAGTAAAACTACAGCAGACGACTACCCCTGGCTAATAAAAAAAGAAAAACTTTATATATATTGAGTTAATTTGTACTGTGATATTTGCATAAAATCAGTGAATATTCAACAAGGCCCTGCCTACTTTTGAAGAGCATTCTGCTCTGCCTCCGCCCCTCGAGTGCCAATAGGTTCACATTTTCACGAAAGTGTTTGCAAGTGAGACTAAATAATGGATATCGCTGAAAACATCCCCAGTTTATGTGTAATACATGTCCGTTTAAGCATTATTCACACAAATACGACACATACTGTATGAACGGAAAAACGAAACAACGCACTAGAGAACTAGCTGGGTTCGAACCTTGGATGTCATGGACAAAAAAGTTAAGAAAGCAGCTTCTACATCGTTTAGACCACTACACTACACACCAATATATTCACTAATTCTCTGCAAATATCAGCAAGTAACATGATCACCAGCTAAATTGGCACACCCATCTCCATCTCCATCTACCTCTATCAGTGATCACGCAAATAGCTAATTTTTTTGTTTTCATATTGGGGCTTCTGGGATATGCATGGAGTTGCCTTCATTTATTCAGAGAGTGAATAAACTCGTGAAACAGAGAAGTATCGACAATGTAACCAACTATTTAAAATTGCAACTGTAACGGAATACAGTTACTCATAATTTGTATTCTGAATATGTAACGTCGGTACATGTATTCCGTTACTCCCCAACACTGGCCATATATGACTCCTTTCCACCAGTTCAAACTGAGTTTTATGGGCTCTGTCATGAAGCTAGATGGGATATTAAATGGGCTCAGGCCATCAAACACAGTCAACAGGGTGCACACACACACACACACACACACACACACACACACACACACACACACACACACACACACACACACACACACACACACACACACAGGACAATAATTCAATAGTTACACCTGTACCTGTTATGTTTTTCCACGTGCTGCATAATAGGCTGCATAACAAAAGATGCACGTACAGCTGTAGGTCACCTTGGCAACAGCTATCAAGAGGCAAATTATTCTTTTGGCATTGTAAAAGAAAGTAACACACACATATAAACATCTATGAGGGTACATGGAGACCATTCATAAATCCTCTCGCGGTGGAAGTGATTGCTTCCCTTTTTTGTTGTTTGCTTTTTTTTTTCACATCACCTTTGCTTTTTCAGCCCTGTCTCAGGATCCAACCCCCCACCGAACAGCACACTGAGCTGATCTGAGCATTCATATCTGGCCGACGACTGACTGTAAATATCAGAGGGACGGGCGGAGTGTTGGTGGTGGCAGGTTTTGCTTGCATTGCCACTGGCTGCATCTCTGCATCCTCTCACCTCCGACACTTTCTGTTTCTGTCTGTCACTCTTCCTGTCTAGTCTGTCTTTATAACGTGTTTTTCTTTTTCTCAAGGTGCTGACACCCCAATGTGCAGCTCACACGATCCCCGTCGGCCTTTTTGAATCAGTGTTGGTAAGAACGATCATTCTGATTGGCTGTTCAGCTTGAGCGAATCAGTGCAGGAGAAGAAGAACAAATGAAGGAAAGCAAATACAATGAACATAGATTATACACCTGAAAAATACTCAGGACTTATTTACAACAACAACACCGACAAAGAAAGATACTGACACTGATATTCTAGGAGGCTTGACATACAATACATCTCACCTCAAACTGGTGTTGGAGGCTTTACTTGTCTTCTTAAAAAATGTGTGCTGATGTGGGCTTATAATGTTTGTGATATTTAACTTATATTAATTAACTTGGTGTGACTAAGTGCTAGGACTGGGCATCGTTCAAAATCTTTCGATGCGGTGCCAATTTCGATACCTCAGTTTCGATGCCGGTTCCTTAACTTTTATTTTCCACCTTAATTGTGAATCAAAACTGTTATGTGTTTTAGTGTTTTAGGTTACGTTTTAGGGTTCACCGGGGACTTTAAGTCCTTACACGCAAGTATGCTACATTAATATAGGCTCACAGACGCTTTTGGAACCGAAATTTGGCACCGAAAGATAAATAATTTTTTGTTACTCGATAGGATCGGAGTATTTCGGTCGGTGCCATAAAAGTATTGACGTTTCGGTGCCCAGCCCTACTAAGTGCCTGTCCTGCCAATCAAAAAATACATATCTTGCTCAAAGTAGTAATACCTGAGGTCCAATGAAATCCAAATGACTCTGATGTCTGCAAAAAAAAAAAGACAATAACCATAATTCATGCCGGGTAAAGTCACACTGTATCAGTGAGCCTGGGCAAAGTTTGTGTCTAAGAGGAACTTACTTGGTTGTAAAGAAAACAAAAAAGACAATAACCATAATTCATGCCTGGTAAAGTCACACTGCATCTGTGAGCCTGGGCAAAGTTTGTGTCTAAGAGGAACTTACTTGGTTGTAAAAAAAAAAAAGACAATTACCATAATTCATGCCTGGTAAAGTCACACTGTATCTGTGAGCCTGGGCAAAGTTCGTGTCTAAGAGGAACTTATTTGGTTGTAAAAAAAAAATCTTTAGCTTCAATACTCTTTCTAACAGTCTGCTGCCATCATGTGGCAAACATAATGACTACAGCTAGATTGAACCCTTAAAGGTCCCATGGCATGAACATTTCACTTGATGAGGTTTTTTAACATTAACATGAGTTCCCCCAGCCTGCCTATGGTCCCCCAGTGTCTAGAAATGGTGATAGGTGTAAACCGAGCCCTGGGTATCCTGCTCTGCCTTTGAGAAAATGAAAGCTCAGATGGGCCGATCTGGAATCTTCTCCTTATGAGGTCATAGGCAAGCTACAGACACAGAAATGGCACATGGCACAGGAAAGCTCATTTTGGGACTGGCTCTAGTGGCTGTAATTCTGCACCAAGGATGAATTTCGGGAAAGAAACTTCAGATACAGTATTAGGGGACCACTAAGGCCTATATAAGAGCATCCAAAAAGCAGCATGTCATAGGACCTTTAAGTTTGACATTCAAAGGCCCCACCACAGGTAAAAATGACTCCACCTCCACAATTTACTGTAGGCCTATAGATAGCTCAATTGCGATTGGAAATATGTAACAGTTCCTGCAGCAGATATGTTTCTCAGAGATTCCACATATTCTGCCACGTTCAATGCATTTTTCAACAGGAATGAGCTGCTATAGGCCTTTATTGGCTTTATGGGGGCTTTATTCAGTCACATTTAAATACATGTTAAAGATGCAGTAGGTAAGTCTTATAAAACTAACTTTCTGTCATATTTGCTGAAACTGACCCTGTGTTCCAGTAGAACTACATGAATTATGTAAAAAAAAAAAAAAGACAGCTCCTCTGGCACCTCCTACAGCCTGTAGTGCCATTGGCAAAATTCCACCGCTCCCGGTTGATTTTCTCCAATCAGGGCCACAGGGGTGGTCTATCTGCCTGTCAATCACTGCTCAGGCACACGCATATATAGCGTTCTCCCCTCTCCCCTCCCCACGCACAAGCTGCAGAAAGGTTTTCCAAAACTCCGTGAATAATGGAGTGGTTTTTCAGAGGTGGCGTGGCTGCAGGATTTTAAAGATCTGAAGAACGATGCAGATGTAGCCACATTTCCTCTCAACAGGTAACATAATTACCATGAATAATTTATCTTTCACTTGGTTATTAGTAGTCAAAAGTCCACAAAGCTACGTTGGTGAGGATGATAGTAACGTTAGCACAGTGGTCGGTCTGATGTGATGCTGAAATGGCTAACGGTAGCCTGCTAGTTAGCATCGTTTTACTGTTTTGTGAGTAAAGTTAACATTGTGTTAGTGTTTAGTTATTGAAAATGTTGTCTGTCTGACATGCTGGCAGTTCTGTCAAACTCCGTTGTGTGGGAGGGGCTTAGGAGACGGTTTGGGCTGCAGCAAAAAGGGAGGAGGGACTGAGAAGTTGTCGATGTTCAAATTTGTTAGCAAAGTCCAGGGTCCTCACAATCTTACCTACTGCAGCTTTAATGTGCACACAAATCACTAGACAGCAGCTCCACCCAAGCAAAGACGTTCAGCAAACCACAAATGAAATGTCACCTATACGGAAGGAATGTTTAGTATGAACCACATCATCATTACAAGGCAAACCCAATGACTAAACTTAACTAAACTTCCTGTTTTGGACAGCAATGAGCTTGATTGAAGGAACGGATATAATCCCAGTGCTTGTGTTGCAGTCCTTGGCTATGTTTGATTCAGAAAAATAAAGTTACATCTTTACTTGCTTCTTAGTATAAATGTATAACACTAAAGTACACTCTGGTTAACTGTAGGGGTGTGTGTTTTTTGGTAAGTAAGCCACATCATTTACAAAAAAAAAAAGAAAGAAAGATACAAGCTTAGCATTATCAGATTTGTCTCAACTTTCATTTTGGTAAGTTAATGGTTAAGTAAAAGTTGTACTTTGCCTGCCCGAGATGTTCTTAAACTCACCTAATTTAAGCTTAATATGCCACCGTTTGTTGAAATAGGGCTTATCACGGTCTACCCTGGCTGTAGATAGGTGGGCCAATACATTTTTTGTCTCAGTGCAAGTAATTAGGTTGTTCTTTTGTCTTTTGTTGGCTCACTTTTACTCACAACATGCTAACCGGCAACATAGGATTCCATTCACTACGCTAAGCTAACTAGCGGTGGCGCTGCCGGTGTTGCACCGGACTAAAACAATGCATGCACAAAAAATGTGTTGGCCCACCTATCTCCAGCTAGGAGAGACCGTGATAAGCCCTATTTCAACAAATGGTGGCATATCCCTTTAATGCTAACATCTGTTAGCATTCTATCTTAAGTATACGGCTCCATGTAAACACAACTGTTGGTATTCTAAATATTAAGCTCTTTCTGGAGCCTTTAGCTGTTTCCAGTTTGACATAATAAGTCAATATGAAGTTGACAGTTGAAGATAACCTTTTTGAAAAAAAATTTAGGTATACTTTAAAAGTAAGCTTTTAAAGCATCCTTAAGGCAGCAGTGAGGGTTGTTAACTGCTCAACTGCTGCAGTTTGTGAACCTGTGCACTGTATATTTAACAGTTAATAACAACCATGCAGCTAGTTTAGACTTAAACATTGCTTTTACTTCATATAGTATTTGTTCCCATACATGTGTATGTGTGTCTATTTCAGTTTGAGCATGTGTGTGAGTGGTCAGCAGCGACAGAAAGTGTGTTTCAGTGGCTGCTGCAGTGTGAGTGTGCTTCCGGTGAACCGGCAGCAGGGGTTTGTCACTTCTCTTCTTCATGAACAGTACGATTTCAACTCTGCTGGGAGAGCAGCACATACACGGTGAGTAAAAACAATGTTTCCTTCTTTCCAATGGGGCACAAAACGGCAACAGACGGTCGTTTTGAATCACGGTTTGTTGTCCTGCTGTTTTCTGAGCTGTCGAGACAGACTTTCTTCCCACGGCGCTGAAGGTGCAACAAAGTGGATCCGATTGCACTTGACCATGAAAGGTCCAGGTGAAGCTTGTGAGAGCTTATTGATTTCATCTGTCATAACCATTCGTTTAATGTGCGTAAAAAAGACAAACTAAGGAGAGAAGACATGGTAAAGCTCTTCTTTGTGGTGCTTTTTGACTTCACATATTAGGAATGACAGAAAATGCTTGCATCAGTGTCAGCCCTTTGACACCTTTTTAAATGTGGTCAGTTTTACAGCCTCCTAAAATGCATCTGAGTCAAACTGCATCTAGACATCAAAGTTAAATTTGGTTGAGTTGGTTTAGATGTCTCAGTTACATATATTACCTGTCATGCCTGTATTTCAACATGTTGTAAGGACCTGCTTCACATTCAGACAGTGGTTTTATATATATATATATACACAAACAGACCTCTTAAAAACTTTCACTTTTAATGCAAATGTTACTGGGTTGTTTGTGTACTGCTATAAGAGTTGAAAGTAAGAAAAAAGGGTTGCACACTCTGACTCCACATGCATTTCTCTATTTATTGTGATGACAAAATTGTTGGGCTGAACTTTGTCAGAATAAATAGAGAAATGTATATGGAGCCAGACTGTGAGCCTATTTTTTTGTTGTTGCTTACTTTCAAGTCTGCATCCAGTGATCAGCACCTCACGACTGCTTTAGTTCTTTTTCTATATCATATAATGCTGTGGGAGTGTCAGCTCATTGGCTATATTACAAGGTAAACAAAACTAGAAATGTACTACTTGAAATTGAACAGTTTTAGCATTCGTAAACCTACACATTTAACGTCTTCATACCTCTCCCCCTTTCTATTAGCTCCTTAACCATGGAGGCTACAGCCAAGTACGACTATGAAGCTGCAGCTGGCGATGAACTCAGCTTCAAAAAGGGAGAGCGACTGAAGGCAAGGAGCATACACACACATGCTGCACAAAACGCTCGCACAAAACACCCCTTCACTTCCACTGTACCTAGTTCCTACTTTTTGTTTTCGACAACATAGTATACGCCCTTCAAGTTATGAATAGCTCTCAATAGGCAAATCATTCAAATTACAGTCTGTTGTTGGTGCCGGCAGTATTTTCATGTAAATTATTGTCACGTACAAGATTGGACACTCAGTACATTCATGCAGCCAGTGTGAGAGCAATGGTATTTGCATCATTGTGTCCAATGTTCTCTGCGGGGCCTTTTTTTTTTCCACAGTTTGTGCAGCAGGTTAGATAATGTGTTGTGAAACTGCATCCTGCTGCTCTAATACAAGTTAATTTCCTAATATCACAGGACAGTCATTGCAAGGGGATCGTTATGTCTTTTGGGGTTTTCTTGACACAACAGTCACAAAGTGTAAAAACAACAAAATAGCAAAGGCGAGGAGACAGTACATATTTATGTTTTAACACCATAATACCAGTTAAAGTATAGTAACAATAATCAGTCTTCCTCTTAAGTTACAGTGACGTGTATGGACATGATTCACCCTGAATCAGTAGGGCAATCAATTAACAGTTTAATGAGACTTATTAGGACATATGCATTTAAAACAAAAATGCATAAAGACTAATTCTAGTCTTTTCATTTCAGGTGTCCAACAAACACATTGTGTCTTACATTCAAATGCGTACTGGTACGGAATACAGTAAAGAAATGCAACAATGGCATCAACATAAAACAGAAAAATTTAAATGCAAGAAGAAACCACTCAGCCTCCGAGAGACTATAATGCACTAATGAACTAGATCTGTTTTTTGTAGGTCAAGATAAAAAGAAAAATGACACCTCATGACTTTTAAAGTCTAATAAAAAAAAAAAATCTATCTGTATAATGGTCCTATGAACAGATCAGCTGGTGTCTAAACTCTCTCTCTCTCTCTCTCTTTATATATATATATATATATATATATATATATATATATATATATATATATATATATATATATATATATATATATATATATATATATATATATATAAAGAGAGAGAAAGATACACGTATCTCACAAAAGTGAGTACACCCCTCACATTTTAGTAAATATTTCATTATATCTTTTAATGGGACAACACTGAAGAAATTACACTTGGCATGGTTTTGTCGGTTAGCCTAATAGCTGGTTTGATTTGCATTGAGAGATGATCTTATGGAAAGTACCCCATGCCAATCTGTAGGTATGGTGAAGGGCATGTGATGGCTATTTTAATTCCAAAGGCCAAGGGAACTTTATTAGGATGCATAGTATCCTGGATCCATGAAATAACTGGCCTTTAAAAATAAAAATCTGCCTGCCTCTATGGGAATTTGTGGTGTATAGTGCAATTTTATTTTAAATGTTCTGCCATATGAAGTGCCATAACATTTGTTCTGCAAAATCTTAAACAATGTAATCAAAGCAAATACAAAATGTATGCTTATTGCCACTGCCAGGGCATTCATGTTATCCTGTTTGAGATATATATATATATATATATATATATATATATATATTTATTATGGTTACTCAGTGATGTCCAGTAAAAGAAAAGTATTGAGTTCTGATTTTAAACTCAGAATTCTGAGAAAAAAGTCAGAATTATCAGACTTTCTTCTCCAAACTCTAACTTTTTTCTTTTTTTTTTAAACTTCAAATTAAAAAAAATGTAGACTTAAAGAATTCTTTTTTTTTCACATGTGGCCCTAATCCTCTTCTGTA
Organism: Perca fluviatilis; assembly: GCF_010015445.1. Taxonomy (NCBI): domain Eukaryota; kingdom Metazoa; phylum Chordata; class Actinopteri; order Perciformes; family Percidae; genus Perca; species Perca fluviatilis. The sequence continues at coordinate 12,150,120 of NC_053112.1, forward strand.
ATTGTGTCCCAATGTGTCAGATTCTGAAGACCACTGGAAACTGGTACAAAGCAGAACTCCATGGATTAGAGGGATGTGTCCCCAAAAACTTCATCAACATTGACTTGCCCAGGTAAAACTCACATAGAGTCAAAACGAAGGGAAAAATGAACAACTAAGAGCATCTGTCTCCACAGTAAATAGATTAAGAGTGGGAAGACAGTCATCACATCACACTAAAAAAATAATAAATACAGCTTGTCTTGAGTATGAAAGAATGTCATTCCTTTTATACCTTGGTTTATCTTTGCATTGTATTGAACCTATAATAAAAGTAATAATCTTTGTTTTATACGTGATCTACATACTTAAATGTTTTTCAACTTAGTATTCACGTTCATGCCTCCTTTCCTTTTCCTATCGATCTCCCACACTTTCTCCCATGAATATTTGATCAGTTCTCCTCCCTTCATCACCACCATGGCTTTTCTACTGTCTGAACTTACTATTCCCCTGAAACCTCTGTCATTTTCTGCCTCTCTCCTCCATGACTCCAGCTGGTACCAGGAGGACTGCAGTCGCAGTGATGCCGAAGAGAAGCTGATGCAACAGCCTGTGGGGGCCTTCCTCATACGGGGTAGCCAAAACGTAGCTCAGGGTGACTTCTCCGTCTCTGTCAGGTGCATTTTGTGTATGTCTATATGTGCATATAAAGCCAGCAAGAGCCAAATGTGGTTACTATTTTCTATTCTATTTTAGATTTGTGATTTATCTATGTGGTAAGTGACTGCTAACTGCTACAAAGGTGGCTTTTACTGTTTTGTTTGATGCCCAAATATACGTACATTTTCAGTACATTGCAGCCAAATCTGATATTGTGCTGCTGTTCCAAAGAGACTAGTATTAGTATGTGCTAGGCCTATCTAGTTTTAGTTTTTTTTTTTTCTGCTTGCAACACATCTTTTTTTGCAATAAAACTTTTTCTCAACAAAACATTTTTGAGCTTAGCTCGTAATATCATGGGATGCTTTAATTCGATTTTTTTTTTTACCACTCAAAGGGGGACACATATGATGGTGCTTGACCATTTAGAGCTTTGTAGGTCAGGAGGAGGATTTTAAATTCGATCCTAGATTTCACCAATGCAGAGAAGCTAGTACAGGAGAAATATGATCTCTTCTCTTAGTTCTCGTCAGAACACGCGCTGCAGCATTCTGGATCAGCTGGAGCGTCTTAAGGGACTTATTTCAGCAACCTGATAGTAAGGAATTGCAGTAGTGTAGTCTAGAAGTAACGAATGCATGGACTAGTTTTTCAGCATCATTTTGAGACAGGATATTCCTAATTTTGGCAATGTTACGAAGATGGAAAAAGGCTGTTCTTGAGGTTTGTTTTAAGTGGGCATTGAAGGATATATCCTGATCAAAAATAACTCCTGAAGTCAATTCTTCCCTGCCTTTTTCCCCAGTGGCTGTTTGTTTTGTTTTCTTTATTCAAGCTGAATTGAACAGTGTCTGGTTAGATTTCCTGACCTATGTTAATGTCATTTAGACCCTCAGCCTTTCAGAATTGTCTTTTCTAATATATACCTTAATTACATAATGCTAATGGGAATATTAATGAAATTGTAAGATAAATAATTAAGGGATTCAGGAAATATTGAATAGTTCTCACACTAAAACAGTTAAATGAACTGTTTTTGCTCTCATCATCACACCCCTACACCTGTGGGTTCATTTTGAGTCTTAAACCCATAACACGGCAACACTGTGTCCTGTTCCACCCAGTTTTAATCTGTCCACAAGCTCACCTGCTGTTTTATTGCCCACCAGTAGGAGGGGCTGTTGTTATGGTAACAGTGAAATGCACCTTAGATATCTAAGTAATTCCCCCTGCTGCATGTAATAAAGGGAAGTTAAAGCTGCTGTAGGTAAGATTGTGAAGATCCAGGACTTTGCTAACAAATTTGAACATCGACAACTTCTCAGTCCCTCCCCCCTTTCTGCTGCAGCCCAAACCGTCTCCTAAGCCCCTCCCACACAACGGAGTGTGACAGAACTGCCGGCATGTCAGACAACATGTTCAATAACTAAACACTAACACAACGTTAACTTTACTCACCAACAGTAAAACGATGCTAACTAGCAGGCTACTGTTAGCCATTTCAGCATCATATTTCAATTTCAATTCAATTCAATTTCAATTTTATTTATAGTATCAAATCATAACAGAGTTATCTCGAGACACTTTACATATAGAGTAGGTCTAGACCACACTCTATAAATTCCAAAACCCCAACAATTACAGTAATTCCCTCAAGAGCAAGCATTAGCAGTGGCTATTGCGACAGTGGCAAGGAAAAACTCCCTTTTAGGCAGAAACCTCGGCATATCAGACCATTACTATCGTTCCGTTACTATCATCTTCACCAACGTAGCTTTGTGGACTTTTGACTACTAATAACCAAGTGA